>NC_046666.1:59877868-59904575 GCF_010883055.1 Belonocnema kinseyi
AATTAGAGAGTACCTCTTGAGGATTATGCAACTAGCTTAGTATTTAACTGTTTTATTGATGGGAGTTAATTACTTCAAATAATACTAATGGATAGCGGAAATTCATTGTTAATTAAGTCAATTGTTCTATAATGTTCTTTGTTTCTAAAACTGAATGCAACTTAACAAGCCGATGATGACGATGAAAATCTAGTCTCGTTGAAATCCGAGGAGCAGAATACGTTATTATCAGCTGGCAGCACGTGACCGGGCCACGTGCGGGAGCAGATGTTTCGGCCATGTTACACCTTGCAACCCTATAACACGTTTGGCTGTTAATAGCAGCTTGTGAGCTGCGGGTGTCTCAAAAATAACCGTCGATAAAAAAAAGGACTGACCTTCATCGAAAACAAGCTAACATCGTTTTCCGAGTCGTTTACTTCAGAATAAACCTAAACATGCCAGACTGATCCTCCCACTGCCAATAACATACTTCTTATGTCTCAGTGAACAAAAAGTTTTAATGAGGAACATATTTGCTCGAACGGGAGGCTCGTCAATTTTCAGTGTCGTGAAACACTAATTTTTCAGAGTACGTTTATTTCTTTTTTTCAGAAAATCTTCTGGAAGTTTTATTTTGGTCTTTTTGAAAAAAGTTGAGAATTATCAGTCCCGAACACAGTTGAATGAAATCAATATTCATAAATGATTTAAAGTTTTATTTAAATATGTGGTTGGCAATTAATCCTAGAGATCGTCCATAAATTACACGACTATTTTTAGGGATGTGGGTCACAAAAATACTACGATTAGTAACAGATTGGGGGGGGGGGGGGGGGGGGGGGGGGGGGGCTGAGGAGAAAGTAACGTTACAAACTTACAATTAGATCATGTTTAGAACGTTCCTTGATGATTTATTTTTAAAACTTTTGCGCCTTTTGCTTTTTCATAAATAATATCTGTTTTTCTCCGGTTATCAAGAAATTGCCCCTTTTTCTCGATTTTTAGATTACATTTTTATTGCGGTTACAAATTCTTCTATTTAGTTAAAAATATAATAATTTTGTTTGAAAATGCAACAATTTTGTTAAAAACTCGTCTTTTTGGTAGAAAATTCAAACAATTAGTTGAACGTTCAACTAATCTTTTTATACTTTACTCAATTTATATTTTTTTAACCGTCGAAGATTCAGCTGTTCAGTTGTAAATTTAACTATTTCGTTCAAAATTCGTTTCCTTTTAGTGGAAAATTAACTTTTTTTAACTGAAAATTTAAATATTACATTTCTACTTCGAAATTTAGCATGATAAAACAAATAAAACAAAAGAAATAAAACTATGAAAATAGTTATTCGATTTTTTTCAATTAAACATAATTTTTCCCCTCAAACCGAAAAACTACCAGCGCGCGTGGCATGCGCCTGCTGATGCTAGTTCTATCTATAAAAATCTGCCTGCTTCGCAGGCACATTCTCATCGCGCGCTACGCGCACGGCTGGCTTCGCTCACAAGTTTGAGCACGCCTAGGGCGCCTAACGGTTCAATCTCGCGCTTCGCGCTCGATAATGGATTACCTCGCCCTTCGCGCTCGCGTATTTATTCTTTGCATTCGGAATGCTTGAGAAAAACTTTATCAAAAAGATCTCTTTTAGATGGCAGTATTTATATGCGTCTTCATATTCTGAATTGTCTACTTTATTAAGTATTGTCAAAGATTAAGTTTCTCAAAGCTCTGTAGGCTTTGACGTACACATTCTCATCGTGACTCTCGCGCTGCGCGCTCGATTCCCAACAGACATTTGTAAACAGTTTTTGTTGGAGTTTTTTCTCGTAACTTTCGTCGTTTTTCCACACATTTTTTTTCAACGTAATTTTTCACGAATAAAACAAAAAGTACGCGTCCTATCAAGAAGTGATTCTTAACGAAATTGTAGATCTTTTTTAGGATAACAATTTTTGTTAATTCGTCTTTTTTCATATCCTACATAGTTTGTCTACAAAATGTAATTTTTTATTTTTCATTATTTTTTTGTGCAATCAAAATTAGAATTTTGGATTTTTGAAGAAAATCCAAAAATTTGTTATGATAATCTTGTAGGGCCTTTAAAAAGAATTTTTTTCTTTTCTTGACTTTTTTTCATATTGTGCGTTTTTTGGCTTAAAATTTTGATTTTCGGTTGATTTAAAAATTTTTGAAAACGCTATAATTCTCAGAATTTTCTTTTTAACGAAAAAAGTCATTAAGATAAATTGTTTCTTCTTTTTAATACTATAAATATCTATACATAAAATTTTCAAGTTCAAAAAAAAGTAGACTAAAAAATTTTCAAAATGCGCTCACTTTTTGAATTTTTATCTAAAATCGCTGGTTAACGAACTAGTCATTTCTTTTAGGACCTAAAAAAAGTGTGCCAAAGATGGATTTGATCCGTTTATTTTTTCGAGAGTTATCGTGTTTACGGACGGACGGCCGGACGGACAGACAGACAGACGCCATCGTGACAACCTGATTATCGGATTCAGGGGGTCTTGAAACGTGGAGATCCGTTGAAAAACTGTGATGTCAAATCTACGACAATTTTAATACTTTCTCAATCATAAATGATGAGAATGTAAAAAAGTAATATAACGAAATATTCAAAAATCTCGAAATTATTTTCGTTGGACCTTTAAGGGATTTCAAGATATATTTTTAAGGTTGAAAATAATTCGTGGCATTTCGAGAATTCCTAGGAATTTTAAATAAATTTAAATAATTTAACGGATTTCGGAGTATTTGGAGAAAATTAGAGGTGTTTTAAAAGATTCCAAGGAATTGTCAAAAGATTTGAACAAATTGAAGGGATTTTAGATTATTTAAAGAGATTTAAAAGATACCTAGCAATTTTCTAGGGATTTTAACTATTTTAAAGGGTTTAAAACATTTTTATGTAATTTTAAAGAATTTCCTAGAATTTAGAAAGATATGTAAGCTATAGGAACTATAAGGTTTTTAGGATATTTTCAAAGATTTGAAGAAATTTTAAAATAAGTTAAACGGATTTGATCCGATTTTCAAGGGTTTCAATGATTTTAAGGTATGTTAAAGTTTATCAAGATATTTTGATAAATTATGAAAAATTAGATGAAATATCATTAGATTTCATGGAACTTTACGATTCTCATCAAAATAGTGTCAATAGCAGTATATATTTTAAAAACTCGTCAAACCATTTTTTTTAAATTTAATTGAGACATTTAGAAATGTCTGTTATCTAAGTTTGATTATTTGATTTTCGTTCGTTTAATTTCTAAGAAATTCGTAGTTAAATTTTAAATGTCAGACCTTAAAGAAGAATTGAAATTTCTATTCATTACTAATTTAATTGATCAAATTTTATTCTCTGTGAACCCCTTGAAGTCTTTGAAATATACTTTAATCTTTGAAATCGTACGAAACAACATAAAACTGCATGAAATCCGTAGAAACACCTTATATTTTAATTTATTTCTTATAAAGCCTTAAAATCTTTAAAGTCCTGTAAATTATCTTCAAATTAATAGAATTTCTTTAAATTTCTACAAAAATGTCTAAAACTTTAAAATGATATACAACTTCTTGAAATCCCTTAAAATCTTGAAAATTGTCTGAAATTCTTTGGATTCTTTTTAAATAGTCTAACTGCTTAAAAAATCTTAGAATCCTTTTGAAATTTCGGAAATCTTTAAAATGTTTCATATTCTTTAAAATCCTTTAAAATATTAATAAAAATGTTTTGCAACTGCGATTTTCGAGATGGTCGAAATGTTATTTTAGACAATAAGCGAAGAAGTTGGAAAATATTTTCAAATACAAAAGGAGAATAATAGTTGCATCAACAAGGATTGGCAATTTGAATTTATTTCTTGAAACTATTACCACAATATTTTGCATAACATTTAATACAACTGAAGATAAGAAAAACTGCCCCTGAGTACTCGAAGAAACTACATGACCGTCACATTAAAATGTTAAATAATTAAATATATTATTCATCATTAAACTCGCTTTATCTACAAGTCTATGTGTGATATTTTTTTTAATTATACATGAATAAGTGTGCATTAATTTTTTAGTTTGCTATCAGAAGCGATGTACTTTTTAGAAATCGAAAGAGATTAGGGAACGTACCTCTGGATTGTTTCTTAAAAACATGCAAACTATTTATCCATTCCTTTCTCCATATCTGCACTGAAGAATTCCTTCCGATTCCAAGTCTTCCCTTAGAGAAAAATGGCTGGTCAAAAATATTCCAAACTCATGAGGATTATCACAATTGACCTTTGAGTTCTTTTCGAAATTCGCTGAATTTTAGTTGACTAGAAATTCAGATAATTGATTTTAATTTTATTTATTTCCCGGATAAACTTCTTAGTTGCAAAACTCAAATGCTACAATTGTGAAAAATTTGAACAGAGAGTTATTTTTTAATATTTTTAACTATGCAACAACTTTCTTTTGACCAAAAACACTTTTTAAACAACTCAAGGAAAAACTTTTGAAATTTTTAACTGTAAAAATCATATGGAAACAAAATATATATTTTTGGTCTTATAAGGGGTAGTTTTCCACCTTATAGGATTTTATTCTGTCCAACGATTGTGATCATATTTTACATGATTATTAAACTCATTTCTGGTATGAGTAAAAAGCTATTTCTGAAACTTTCAGAGTAACAAAAAATGTTATTCACCCATTTTTAAGTATTTTTATTCTGTTGTTTTTTTACAATTCTTAAGGGTGTAGTAAGACACTTTTTTCAAAAATCGATTTTCCAAAAATCACGATTACTTGTACTAAATATATGTAGAAATGCTGTGATACTTTTCAAAATTGTAACTCTTCTTTGAAACATTCTGTTCTATACTACAATTATTTTTTAAAAATATTGATTCTTAGAAAAAATCACTGACGTAAAATGATTGTAATATTTACCCCTCACCAATTTGCATCCAAGTAAGTTTTAAATATAATAAAAAATTGTTAAAATCTTGTTCAAAATAGAATGATTTTTAATTTAAAGTACGCAATATCACAATTTTTTATGTGTACCGCTAATGTAACCTAAAATTCAAAATGTCAATCTCCGCTTAAAAAACGTTAAGAAAGGTAAGATTTAAATACAAATTTTATTTTAATTACAAATTGTTGAAAATATCTGAATATTTCAAATCTAATCATTTTTCGTTTGAAAACCATATTTCGAAACATTCTGTTGTATACTTAAATTCTTTTTTTTTAATATGGATTCTCAGAGAAAATCACTGATATAAAGTAATCTTGATGTTTACAATAATTGATTAGATAATTTAAAAGCTTTAATTTAAACGCGCGAATTTAAAAGTAAAACCATTAATTTTATTATTTACTCAGTTGCACATCTGCTCTGCACAGACCGAATTTTTTATAATTTTAATTCCTCACAGTAATTTTTAGAAGAAGACATGCAGACAAATTAGACATGATGTTTAATGGCATTATTGGCAATTGCCTTTCGTGTTGGTTGTGGGGAAGACTAGGTCAGTGTCTTTCAAATTTTGTGCAATCCATTCATCAGCTTCTTTTTCCATATCTGCACTGAAGAATTCTTTCCAATTCCCAGTTTTTCCCTTTCCAATGAAAACCATACTGCTCAAAAATATTCCACATTCATAAAGATCATTTAAATTGACCATTGGATTTTTTCGAAATTTCTCTATATTTAAGTGATTCAGCAACTCGGTTAATTGATTTTCACTGTAGTTCTTCCCTAAGAAATTGGCCACCTTTTTACATACAAAAAGCAAATCCTAGAATTGTTAAAATCTTTATATTTTATTTAACTTAACATTTTACCATTTCACTATAATATATCAGACCTTATTCTTAAATACAATTTTCTAAAGGCAATAATAATTTTTTAAATTAACATTTGTCATTTATAAACTTACAGCACTCAATTCCTCGTAAAAAATAAATAAGAAATTTGGCTGATTTCTTTGAGCCCAGGCTTCTTTTACATGTTCCCAATATGGACTCCAGTGAGCTGAAATAATTTTATAATCACGTCGTTTTATTTAAAAATATATTGCAATGCACTACTTTTCTACTGCCGGTTGGTATAACAAAACATTGTTACGGTCTACTTACTAAGATCATTTTTGAACAAATTCCAGAAAGTTGGAAAGTCACCTATATATCCATGAGTCACTGTGAATTTATTCATTTTATACCAAGAAACCACTACGTCTTTTGGATTCCTCGCTATGTAAATGATCTAGAATAAAATCCATTTTTTATTTAAGGGCCGTTCATAAAATACGTAAACTTTTTTCTGAAATTTTGAACGACGTACACCCCTTTTTTAGGGTCCGTAAGATTAGACCCCAACGTTAGGTAAGTGTTGCCGACTATTTATTTGTTATAAAAATCTATTTAGAGTATAGCCAAAAATAGTAATAGTTTAACTCTAAATCATGTAGTTGAACTTTCAACTAAAAAATTTGAATTTCGAACATACAATGTCATATCTGTAATACTTCAAATTGAAGCTAGGTAATATATTCTACAATAAATATTTTAACTTTAATTATAATGCAGTTGCATTTAACCAAAAATACCAATTTTTAACATGCAAACTCAAATTATTAACTTTCAACTAAACGGTTGCCTTTTTACAAAGAAAACTGATTTGTACTAAAAAAAAATTTTTTTGAATGAAATACATAAATCATCAAATAAAAAGATAAATCTTCTATCAAATGAAAAGAATTTTCAAATTATAGCAAGAAATCTTTAATCATGCATAAATATGAGCTTTCTACAAAACGGTTAAAGTATGAACCAAAAGGATGAATTTTCAAACGAGAAGGTTTATTTTCTATCTAAAACACGAATTTTCAACAAAATACATCAACTTAAAAACGAATAGTTGCATTTTCTACCAAAAAGATTTATTTTGTGCCAAACAGATAAATGATTAACAAAATAAATACATATTTAACCAGAGAGTTGAATTTTAAAAACAGGTTGATTGCAAAAAGTTAAATTTTCAGTGAAAAAGTTAATTTTTAACAAAACTGCAAAAAAGCATTTTCATCAAAGAAGTTGAATTTTTGGACTAAAAAGATAAATTTTCAACAAAAAATGTAATAGTGAATATTCCAACTAAAGAATACAGTCCGCTCTCTGAATAATTCTGCTCTAAATAGTTCTGTTTTTCCTTATTTTTGCTAGACCGCATTTCCCAAAATCCAATTACCGCTTGGAGCGCCAGAGTTTCAATCAAGTCTAAATAACATAAATTTTCAAACAATTGGTCGAGTTTTCATACAGAAGTATTCAACTTTAACCACAGATAGTGAAGTTTCAACCCAGAACTATCCTACCAAAAATGGCGTAGTTCAAATTCCATTTGGAAAAACTTATTTTTAACGAAAGGTACGAGCTTTCAGTGAAAATCGTAAGATTTGATACACGGAGAAAAAAGTTCAGTGGCTCCCACCCTTGCAAGGGTTAAAGCTACTAAACGGAATAGTAAATTATGGACGGGCCACTACGACAGTAGAATCTACTGAACACGTGTTTAGTCGATTCCACTAATCGCTGAAGAGTAGCTTCTATGCACGCAGTCGAACGTACGATTCCTGTAACCTGTTCAGCAGAACATACTGAAGATGAGTGCGTTCTACTGAACAAGAATCGTACATGGGACAGCGTGCGTAGTAGATGCTACTCTTCAGTGATTAGTAAAATTGCGCTTAAAATTACAAAAAAGAATCCTTAAAAATATATAATTACACATAATACATTATTTTTTTCAAAATATACATGCATTTACTTATGATTAATTGGTACATCGTAATTTTTAACTCTTAAATAACAATTAAAATTTCGCGCGCAACAGGGGGGGATTCGAACGCATAAATAACTCACGCTAATCAAAGAGGCTAACCATTCGCCTATCGAGACTAGTTATCAGCATCTTGAAAACCCAGGAATGGATTCCTAAGCATATAAAAATTAGAGTTAAATGGTCTGAACATACTAATTTTTCGGCTTACACCAAAAGTATGAAAATAAGATATTTTATATTACTAAATGTATTATTCATATTTGTTTCAAAAATTTAATGTATGAATTTTCAAAAAACTTATTCATGTAAAAGTCACTTTTTGACAGTAAAATTAAAAATAAAACTAAAATAAAAATCAAATAAAACTAAAATTAGAAATAAAATTTATTACAAATTAGAATGATATTGTCTGAACTTTTTAATTTTTTTTTCACGCACTCCAGGTTGTAACCATGGCCCAAATCGAATTTAGGAGTCAATCCGTGTTTTTCAAGCAGACGATGGCCTAACCGTAGCTGCTCTTTAACGGAAATAGTATTCATTTAAAATATCTTCCATAATAATTAATATAACAAACACGGTCACACGCGATCGGCTGATAGTCAGCGGATCAGAGAGATTAAGCTTGTAGTTTAACTCAGGAGCGTCAGAGGGTTATACAGTTGATTTTACTGAACAGATAGTCAGCGTTCGTACTCTTCTGTTCAGTAGAATCAACAGAACGCTGTTTAGTGTTTCTGAACCAACGAGTAGTTGCTATTACTATTAATTAGCTTACCAAACGTGAATAGCAGCATATACTGTACCAGTTCTCTCCATCATATTTAACCATAAAACGCTTCAATTTAAAATCGAGAACAGTGTATTGTCATAAAGAAGATACAATCAATTTTAAACCAATTTTCTACAAAAAACTTTCTACAAAAAAAAAATAAATTTCTACCAAATAGTTAATTTTAACCCCTTATATACATCTTTAATTAAAATGAGCAATCTTTAACTAAAAAAATAATGTTTAACAAATTCTTTGATTTTTCTATAAAATGTTCAAATTTTCTACAGAATTGTTAAACTTTTGATTCTTAGAAGTTCACAGACATTAAAATATCTTACATAAGGAAAATCGTTGACCTAACCCTCTCCCCCATGAAAAAGGCTTTACTTAATCTAAATTTAATATTTCGTTTTAAAATTGTACCAGAGGGTTCATTATTGAAAATGTATTAAGATGCAACAACTTTCTTCTAAGTAATCAAAAGTTTTTTCGATAAACGTTGGAATAATTGTGTTATCAGCTTGAAATAAAAATATTCTGTATGATTTAATTTGTAAATATTTCTGTATAAACTGTACCTTAGATCCAGAATCCAAAATCCTTGGTCCGAGACTAAGAGAAAAATGTGTTTTAATAAATCTAGGGGATGATAGACCCTCTAGAACTTCATAAGCTGGTCTCGGAAGAGATTCACAAACCGCTCGCTTCTCCAGGTTTCCTTCGTTCCTTTTAACAAATTCGGCAATTACTGCTGGATCATTAATCATGCTGCGTCTGTAAGTTATTTTAAGAACACATTTACGGAAACTATTTTCCAATATTAAAAAAATTCAAATTTTGGAAATTATTTACAAATCTTACTCGAGAAATGGAAATCTTTCGGCAAGTTTCTTCTTTCTAGCCGTTTCGAAATCAAGATTATTACTCAAAAGCCAAATTAGTTCTTGCATCACGGTCGTACCTGGCACAAGTATATCAAAATTATTTCAAGGCGATAGCAAGCGTCTATAAAAAAAGTATTTTGTAGACCATGTAAATTAATTATCTTTTTTGCCGTAGATTTTCATACAAACCTTGAACCCAATTTTTAATTCAAGATTGTTTTTTCGATTTAACAAACTGATAAAACAAAAACAGGAAACATACAAACATAATATTCTCACAGACTTCACAGTCGAAAATGATAGGCGAACAAATTCTTTTAAATGAAATAATTGTATGAGGAAAATATTTAATTGATTATCAACGCTTGAAATTTGAAGTCGAAAATATAGTTTAATAAAATAGTTTGATTTTTCACCAAGAAACATTAATTTTCTATCAAAAGAAATTAATTTTCAATGAAAAAGCTGAGTTGTTCAAACTCAAATAAATAAATTTTAAAACATTTAACAAACAGTTGAGTTTTTTAATAAATAGTAATTTAAAAAATAGTTGAACCTTCAAACAGAAAAGGTTGAAAAAGACCAAGAAAAATATGAATTATCAAAAAAAAGAGTGGGATTTTTAACAAAGAAGTTGAACCAAGTAGTTGAATTTAAAGACCAATTTTCAACAAAACAGTTGAGTTCTCTAAAAAAGAGATTTTTTAAACAAAATGATTGAATTTTAAACCAACTAGTCGAATTATCAAACAAAAAGATAATACTTCAAATGTTTAATAAAACATTTAAATTATCGACCAAAAAAATATGAATTTTCAAAGAAAGATTGGAATTTTTAACAAAGAAGTTCCTTTTGAATGACCTTTTAATAAATTAGTTCAGCTGCCAATCAAGTGGTTGAACAATTGAACCGAAAAAGAGGAATTCTTAATAAGAAATTCAATTGTTAAATTTTCAACTAAATACAATCAAAATTCAATCAAAAATGGTAAAGTTAATTTTTTAGTTACAAAAATTAATTTATAACAACAGAAAAAAATTTTCAACAAGATACTTAAATCTTAAACTAAATAGTCGAATTTTTAAGCAGAAGGGTTTCCTTGATTTAATTTGCATTTAAACTAGGAAACGAGAAGAAGAAGAAGTTGCTGGAAAAGGATGCAAAAAAAAGGGATGCAATTCTTTGAAAACAGAGGAAAAGAGACTACAGGAGAAAGACTGTGAACATTCTATTTAGATTATTTACTTTCAGAAGAAAATAACTAATTTTCATTTAATTTTGATGCCATTTGGCCGACTAACGAATTGAAGTAGTTTTTTGTCGATTTAGGAACACTTTTTCGTCTACTAGTCTAAATCAAAATGATTATAGTTATTATTTGTGAACAAAATTTCTCTCTAGACCAAAAAAATCAGCATTTCTTACCTGAACGTGGATAAGAAATTATCCAAGTGTCCGAAGGCCTAGGCTTAAAATTATAAAATTCCTCCGCTTCTTCTGTGTATCTATAGGGAAAAAACCACTTCTTCTCTCCAACTTGTACCCATCCGGTTCTTATACCCTTAAAAAGCTTTAACATCTCTTTGGTTTTATCAGCTCCCAGTAAAGTATAATTTGATAGTTGTGAACTCATTTTAGTTCCACGTATATTTAAAAGTTGACGTAGGAAACTGGCCCACTATAGACAGTAATTAAACAAAAGATGTTCGTAAGTATAAGTAAAAAAATCTGGCTGCTGCACGGAAACATTCTTATCGCACGCGGCTTACTTCGCTTGCAAGTTTTAATGCGCCCAGAGCGCGCGTATTTTCAATCTCGCGCTTCGCACTCGATAATTTATTCACCTCGCGCTCCACACTCGGCCTTCTTACGTCACTCAAATTTGAGCTTTAGTAGCTGAGCTTTAGTAGATTGATATAGAATTATTGAGTATTTATTTAAATAACACGTTCATTCCGCAACACCGCTCCGAACCAGATTTCTGAATAATCTCTCTAGCGATCACCCGCAGTAAAAAGCCTCACAAAATCGTCATGTGAGGTTCCACACTTGGATTTATTAGTATCCAAGGTCTTTTGTTTCAGGCGTCATTCACACTACTGACACTCTTTTTATTAACTATTTTACGCCATACTTTTCTGCCTTAACATACTTCTCTACATTCTTTTTGGTACGTTTATGTTTTCATGCGAGCTCTCGTGTTTCTGTGGCTTCTTATGTCTTTTCTAACTAGGGTCTCATTCACACATTCTAACCATTCTTTCCGCGCTCTGCCTCTGGGCCTACTTCCATTTACGTTGTCTTGATATAAACTACAAGCCCATGGTTAAAAATAAGGTGGTCAAATGACCCAGCCGTCAGTTTAAAGCGGTACAGGTAAGCACAGGCGACAATTGAATTTCACGCTTGTAGGTGGTGAATTACGGCAATTTAGTTTTGTTCGGCTATCTTCCCAGTGATCGATCCTTTTAAAAAAATGACAAACAACCTAGTGCCGTACTAAAGTAGTGGTACTGGAAGTGAAGACAATTCTTTAATTCCCCCACATCCCTCTCCTGGGACTTGCATGATATAAGATCATTGCAAAATGTACGGTATCTTCTTCAAAATATGATGTAACACTCAAAAGTATGTCTGATCATTGTGTCGTCTAGAATTATGGTTAATGTAAGTATAAATAAATAATGAACTGAATTGGAAGGGCCTATTCAATTATTGTGGCTGTAATATCATTAATATATGTACGATAACTTATTTTTGACATAATATTAGGGAATGTCATTGTTGTACCTTATAGCCTTTTATAATAAATGGTACCAAATAAAAATATTAATAAAAAAAATTAAATTGTATATATTTGAAAATTAGTTAAATACTCCTAGATTGAAAAGGGGAGGAATACTTTTAAATATTATTGCTATTTTAAATGTAATAAAGGTAAATAAATAAAGAAAACAGGTTTCGTACATATATTTTAATTTTTAATAATAAATGAATATAAGAATGCCGTTCGTTTCAGATGGAACATAATGTATAATATATCCAAAAAGTGAAAACCATTATTGTCAGCGTTCAAGCTTTTGTCATGTTTTTCAGTTAAATAAATTAATTTGAAATATAATTATGACTTGCATAGAAAAGATATGTATAGAAGTTATTGAGGTTCGTCAAACATGTTTACTGAACTCACAAAAGAAGCAAACGAATTGTGCTAGCGAGCGAATTCAACAAGTTGAACATGTCAGATATGCGCGATCGCGGCAGTGTAGTAGACACCTGCGTTACGGCTTCCCCCGCAACACATAGTAGAAGGTAAATTGAATTTAAAAATATAAAAGTATTCAAATAAACGAAATGTTGTTAGCATTAGCATTTTTGATTTATTATATTATTTTTAAAGAGGACTGTTTTGCAAAGAAAAGTATATAGAATTAAACTTTTATTATTTATATATTCAAAATACTTTTCTATAAATGTTAACTTTCATAGATGTACAACATATACTTTTTATTGGTGATTGTTTAAAGTAAAGACAAAATATCTCAATGCCGTACAAAACAATTTCACCCTAAAGTCGCTTTTTTCGAATGGAAAGTTATTTACCCCAGAGACCCATATGTTCCGTAAAAAATTGTACGGCATGTCGGAAAATGTCATCTATTTATGAAATACTTTCAAAATCACTTAATTTTGGGTTGCTTCAAATGACCAACTCCTATACGAATTGAGGGTAAGAGTAACAACCCTTTGTTTCTCAACCTTTGAACTTGCACAATACATACGGCCTTGCTGAATGACGAAACTCAAAAAGTATACAAAGCGAATTACACAAATGCCTTACATTAATAAATTACCCGTATTGCTTCAAAAATTGTGGGAGTATTAGAAACTTTTCTTAACTTCCGGTACCACTACATTTGTACGGCACTAGGTTTTTTATCATTTTTTTTAAAAGGATCTATCACTGGAAAGCAAGCCGTACAAAACTAAATTGCCGTAATTCACTACTTACACGTGTAAAATTCAATTTTCGCCTGTGCTTACCTATACAGCTAAAAACTGACGGCATAATGCTTAAAGCTACTTTTTACATAGGAGCATCTGTCTAAACATGAGCCTTGCTGGGCCATTTGACCACCTCATTTTTTACCATGGGCTTATAGTCATTACACTTGTTTCTTCAGTCGTCAATCGTTCATGATCTCAACATGCCCAAAACATTTTAACCGATTGCTTTTCCATGGGTAAACTAGTGTCTATTCTGCACCAAATTCTCCGAGGATTATATTGTTACCCACTTTATCCGTCAGCGTTTTCCCGCATAATAAGCGAAAACATTTCATGCCCATCGTGTTAATTTTACTCTTATTCTTTTACTGATAGGTCTTCGTCTTGCTACCGTAAAGTACAGTTGTTTCAATCTTAAAAGTGTGTGTTGCCATTCTAGTTTTATTTTAAATATTTTAACTTCTCATAATGGGCTCTGCTCTAACGATAACCTTCTTACCCTCGTTTATGCGCTTATCGAACTCCTCATCTATCTTTCCGTCAATAGTGAATAGGCCACCGAGATATACCCTCTTATCACGTTGTTCTAGTCTCTCGTCATTTAAGACAATGTTGCATATTTTTTACTCACTCTGTCATTCGAACACAATAATTTTGGTTTTGTTTAAGTTAATTTTAAAGCCCATGCTCTTAATGCTTGTTTTTAGTTTCTTCAGCATTCATTTCAAGTTTTCGATTTATTCTGCTATAACCACCTTATCATCTGCGAAAGCCATCCCACGTACCCTCGCTGTTTCGAAATTCACACGTTCTTCGTCGAAAAGGGCCATTCTTAAGGAACATTTTGCTTGCCCCACCACCCCCGCAGATTTAACTTTTTTTAGGCAAAAATATTTAGTGCAGTATTTGTTCAAAATTGTACAACCAAAATTCGAATCTGTGCATCACCGAAGTACCTGAATCCTCAAAAAACGCTGGCGGGACCAGCGAAACGCTTTGCCGGCCCTGACATTATCCAAAATCAACTTTATATAGGAGCATTATTTTCGTCTTAATTTTTTTAAATTTGTGCACGAAATTTCAACCCCTAAAAACTACCCCCTGTGCGGCAAACACCATGGCTGGGTCAGCGAAACGTTTCGCTGGCTCCGATATTATCCAAAATCAATTTTATATGGGCGTATAATTTTTGTCTTAATTTGTTTAAATTTGTGAAAGCAACTTTAACCCCTAAAAATTATCCTCTGTGCGGCAAAAACCATGGCGGGACTAGCACAACGCAACGCTTCGTTGGCCGCGACATTAACCAAAATCAACTTTATATGGGCGCATTGTTTTCGTCCTAATTTGTTAAAATTCATGCGACCAACTTCAACCCCTAAAAACTACCCCCTGCACTGGCCCCGACATGTTTTTTCGGGACCAAGTGTAGTTTTTAGGGGTTAAAGTTGATTACACAAATTTGAACAGAATCAGAACTAAATATTTAGCCTGAAAAAGTTAAATTTGCATAGGTTCTGGGACCAGAAAAATAATCTTTCATTCTCAGACACTTGTCCAAGAATATTATGAATAGCCATGATGATATAACGCACGCTTGTAGAACATCTTCCATAATATCGAACTAGTCACCCACTTTTCAATTAACCATTGACTCCGTATTTTTCTAGGATTTCCCAAAGTTTACTTCTATTAAATTTTTCAAAAGCTTTTTCTAGGTCAGCAAATACACAGAAAACTTTTATTCATACTCTCAAACTTTTTTCTGTGATCTGTGTTTAACCCAATATTTGATCCATAAATGATCTGCCTGGAATAAATCTAATTTAGACTTTCCATACCTTTTCTTCTGCTATTTTCAACACTCTGAGAATAACTATCATTGAGTATATTTTATTTACATTACTTAATAAGTTGACACCTTAATGATTATGACAGGTGCTTTTATCTCCCTTTCCTTTGTATATTGCTACGATAGTCACTTTTTCCAGTTGTCTGGGACTTTTCTCATCTCGATACATTAATTTATCAATTCGCACAGACTGTGAGGTATGTCCTCGCCATCCTATTCAAGAATTTCAGCGTTAATACTGCTTACACCAGCAGGCTTACCGTTTTTAAGTTCTTAATTGTATCTCTGACCTCAGTTACACAGATTTTCTCAAGTGATTTTTTTAATGCATCATGTTAAGAGTCCCTAAAAGAGTCTCTTAAATTGTCCAATATCCCGTCAATATCATATAGCATTTCACCTTTGTTATTTATCATGCTGCAAACTCTGTACTTTTACTTCCTTTTATATATTTTTAAAGCTGTTTTGCTTTCTTTTAAGTCGTTTTGTATTTTGTTCTCTTCTTCTATTCTGATTTTATCTTTACTTTCTTTGACTAATCGTTTAAATATCTTCTTTTTGTTACTGTCATCATTTTCACGTCTATTTATCTCCTCATTGCTAAGGCCTGTGATATTCAACTTTTTCAGATACGCTTGTTTCTTTTCATGAACGACTGTGCGGATTTCATCATTCAAGCACGCATCACCAAAAATTCTTCCTACAACCGCCGTACCACAATCTTTAATCGCACATCTAAAAATGAAATTTCGGAAAATAATCCATGTGCCATTTATATCTTTGTTGCTTATAAGCGCCTACCAGATCGTCCTGTTTATGCGTTCGTTTATCTTATTCTGAAAATTTATTCGTACTTCTGGCTTCTGTAAATTCTCAATCTTGTTTCGCCTTTGTTTTGTTTTATATGATTCTCTTTTTTTATTCATCCCTGATCTAAGTTTATTTTGGAGATTAGAACGCAATGATCAGTATTGGATTCAGAAATCCTCATGTCCCTTGTATCTTTGACTAACTCTCTTAGTCTTTTATACGCAACCACAAAGTCAATTAAAATGCGACTATTTCTTTACACCGAGGGGCTACTCACTGAAAAATATTGAAATTCTAAAACTATAAATGTGGCATTCTTTGAAATTGATGAGATTTCCCAGATTTCTAAAAATTCTCGAGATCGGGACTTTCGAGGAGAAATCAGACTCGGCTAAACTCGGCGGCGTTCGGATGGAGTCGGCTGTAAGTTCAACTCACCAAGGCAACGAGTACGTCACCAAGGTGTGAATGTGTGATTTTTCCACGCTTGGGGCATGATTTCCAAGATTTCTAAGAGTTCCTCAAAGAGTTCTCCTAAGATTTCCAGCGCAACAATTTGAGATTTCTCAGTCACTAGCCCCTCGTTATATGCGATATGAAATTGTTATATTAGTGACTTTCTTTATTTATTATTGTTATTAATTTTACTGATCAATCAGAGCAGATACTCACCCACCCAAACATTTTCATCCAACGAGTCCGGGAACCCCTTACTTTAAAATGATTCGTAGTACATTAATAAACAAATTTTAGTCGGTATTTAATTATTTAAATAATAATTTTATTAAAATAAACATAAAAACTGTAAGAAAAAAGATTTAAAATTCTATAAAATACTTTTTCGTTCATTTCTTCAGAATAAACGTTGCTCGGTTGAATAATTTGAAAATTAAAGAATTAACGTTATGAACGTTTATTAACTATTATTTAAAACTTTTATTGCAAAAATAGAATGAGAATAGAAAGGTTTGCACTTGTAATGACTAAAAACATAAATAACAATGAGCATGAAGCATTGTTTGTACGAATTACCAAATATTACTGACATCTGAGTGGCCTCAGAATCGGCCGACGATTGCCGACGTTTTTTTGACGTACTGACGATTCAAACCGTAATAGTGGCGTATCTCTCCGACATTAAATTTATTCACGAGCATTAAAAAAAAATTCAATTCGGTTGAAAATTGTAGAGTTGTCGATTATTTGCGTGCTATGATAAATAATCTTCTGATTCTTATTTTAACCCATAGCAATTTAGGAGTTACATTTACTTGATCTCTTAGATGCTGCTTCGATCTTTTATTCATAATCAAATCTACTCCTTGCCTAGAATTTGATTCACTATCTACTCCTAACCATATATCAAATCCGCTTTTCAACACCTCATTTTCTATGTTACTACTTTTTTATAGTTTTTCCCATAAAAATGAAATTTTCGCCAATTTACAATATCATATTCGTAATCAGCGCGTTTAAATCCATAAGTATAGGTAGTTAAAAAAAAGGGGGAAATACAAACCTTTCGGAACTTCGCCCAAATTTTATTCACAGCTATCTTCAAAAATTTATCATTTCAACAAATGTATATCATTACAATTCATAATGTTCCTTGGTATTGAAACGAACGCATTTTATTTGTCTTGTGTTCATAATGAAAACGCGCGCACCCCCCCCCCCCCCCCCCCCCCCCCCCCCGCGCAATGAAGAGACAGAAAAATTTTCCAAAAATAGAGATCCTAGCTTGAAGTGATTATCAGAAAATTTGTAGATATAATTTAGGTTAAAAACCTTATTACATCAAATTTTATCGTAGATCATGTAGCTTTCCACAAATTTCATATTTAATGCTGATTTTAACGATTAAAATATAAACTACGTATCCTGTCAAGAAATTATGAATGAAAAATTTTGAGCCCTATTTTGGGTGAGAAACTTTTCTCTTTTAATTTTTTTTATAACTTGTTTCGTTTGTCTAAATATTTAATTCGTTTTATTTTTAATACTGCTTTTTACAAACAAAAAACTACGCGTCCTATTAAAAAGTGATTTATAACAAGTTCTTTAGGTCTTTTTCGATTGAACCTTTCTTTTTCATTCACCTTTTTCCGTATCTTCTATAGTTCGGCGGCAAAATGAAAATTTTTATTTTTAGTTATATCTTTGTGCGATCAAAATTTTAATATTTGATTTTTGAAAAAAATTCAAAAAGTTGTAATTACTAGTCTTTATGCCAAAAAATAGACTTCAAGCTGTTTCTGATTTCTTCTTGTAAGAAAAATACACAATACAATCAAATTTCTTACAAAAAAAATTGTTTGCCTAAAAAAACCTGAAAAAAATCGCTTCTACACTGGAACTTAAATTGAATCAGTCCGGGTTTACTAATTCCGAAAAAAGATGCCGTCGGGGGAAAATGCCATGAGAAATGCAACTTTTTAATTAAAAGCCCCGTTGAATCTTCAAAACAAGAATCGTCATTTTCTACCAACAAGACGAATCTTCAATAGAATATTATAATTTTTAAGCTAAGAGGTAAGCTTTTAACTGAAATGATGAATCTTCAACCAAAAAGGAGATTTTTAACAATAAAGTTCAAGTTTCAACCCAGAAGTTACAATTTTTTCCATTATTTAAAAATCGGATTGGGGTATCACAAAATTTGATAATAGGAATTTATCTGATTACTCTAATCTATGAAAAAAATCTAAAATGTTTACAATCCCGCGTGAAAAAAGTTTGCATGGCTCAAGCATGACAAGACTCTTTAAATATCTGGCTAAAACATGGTTCACGGCTGAATGGCAGCATGGCGTGAGCCTTGCTCCTGTCCGTTTTCCATGCTTAGGACTCGCTAAACACAGATGAATATTCTTAACAACATGTAAGGGTCAGATAAAATGAACTTGCATTAAAATTGAAAATCTTAGGTTTGCCAAAAGCCGACACGTCTCTAAATATTAAGTTCTCTACCCGGATGCACTGAGCCGCACACCAGGTAGTTTGGCACGTATTCTACGAGAACTTAAGAAAAATTCAAAATGTGCCAATTACCAAATAACTACCATTAGTGAGTCAACGATTTGGATGCACCAGATTGAGCACCAGGTAGTAAAATACGTATTCTACGATAACTTTTTTTAAATTTATATTTTGTGAATAATTAAAACGATTTCATATGGTGAGTCGACGACCCGGGTACATCAGGTCGACCTCAGTATTTTAAAATGTATTCTACAAGCACTCTTTCAAAATTTAGATTGTTTTAACAGACAAAATAACTAAAAATTGTGAGTCGACGATCCGGTTGCACCAGGTAGAGCACAAGGTAATTCAATACATATTCTACGAGAATTTTTGAAAATTTTAAACTTGGTGAATAATGAAAACAAATTCAAATGGTCAGTCGACAACCCGGGTGCACCAGGTCCCGCCCCAGAAAGTTTAGTACGTATTCTACGTTAAAATAATCTAAATTTTGAACAAGTTCTCTTAGAATACTTGCTAAACCACCTAAGGTACGACCTGGTTCACCTGGGTCGCCGACTCACTATTCGGAGTTGTTTTCATTATTCACAAAATTTGAATTTTTAAAAAGTTCTCGGATAGTACGTATCATGGTGCTCGATCTGGTGCACCCGGATCATCGACTCACAATTTTTAGTAATTTTAGCTAAGTTTAGCTAAGCTAGTTTAATTTCTGCTATTGTAACAATCTTCATTTTGAAAGAGTTCTCGTAGAATACGTACTATACTTCCTGGGGCGGGACCTGGTGCACCCGGGTTGTCGACTGACCATTTGAATTTGTTTTCATTATTCACCAAGTTTAAAATTTTCAAAAATTCTTGTAGAATATGTATTGAATTACCATGTGCTCTACCTGGTGCACCCGGATCGTCGACTCACAATTTTTAGTAATTTTAGCTCTTGAAGCAATCTACATTTTCAAAAAGTTCTCGTAAAATACGTACTAAGCTACCCGGGGCGCGACCTGGTGCACTTGGGTCGTCGACACACAATTTTTAGTAATTTTAGCTGTTGAAACAATTTAAATTTTGAAAAAGTTCTTCTGCAATACGTACAAAGATACCTGAGACGCGACTTGGTGGACCCGGGTCGTCGAATGACCATTTGGAATTGTTTTCATTATTAACGTGATTTAATTTTTTTAAGTTCTCGTAGAAAACGCTTTAAACTACCTTTTGCTCGACCTGGATCATCCGGATCGTCGACACACAATCTTTAGTAATTTTGGCTGTTGGAACAACCTAAATTTTGAAAAAGTTCTCGTAGAATACGGGCTAAGATAACTGGGGCGCGACCTGGGACCCCCGAGTCGCCGACTGACCATTTGGAATTGTTTTCATTATTCACAAACTTTTAATTTTTTAAAAGTTCTCGTAGAATACGTATCATACTGCCTGGTGATCGATCTGGTGCACCCGGATCGTCGGCTCATAACTTTTAGTAATTTTGGCTGTTTGAACAATCTAAATTTTGACAACAATCTGGTAGAATATGTACTAAGCTACCTAGTGCGCGATTAAATTCACCCGGATCGTAGACTCAGTAATGGTAGTTACTTTGGAAATTGGCAAAATTAAAAATCTTAAACAGTTCTCGTAGAATATGTGCTACACTACCTGGTGCGCGAACAGGTGCACCCTGGTAGCGAATTCACCGTTTAAAGACGTGTCGGCTATTGGCAAACCTAATATTTTTATTTTTAAAGCAGGCTAATTTTCTCTGACACTTAGATGTTCCTAAGAATATTCATTTCTGTTTAGCGTGTCCTAAGCATGGAAAGCGGACAGAAGCAAGGCTTGCGCCATGCTGCCATTCAGCCGTGAACCATGCTTTATCCAGAATACCAAGTGCAGTATTACCAGAGTAAATCACGTGAAACATAACCTCTACATTTCTGACTTAACCGTTATTGTTACTCTTTTTCTTAAGTAGCAAGAAGAATTCCTCAATAGAATAAATTTTTTTTTCGGGCTATAAGTCTGTTGAATGAACTTCGGGATAAATATACTCTAACTAGTATAGAGAGTACCTACTTAACGGGTGTGTACATGACAGTTCAATCTTGAAATTAAAGTAATATATCAGGTTGTTTGTCATTTAAAAGCATCGGAACTTTTTACCTTTTTAAATATTTGATCATATTCACGGGTTTTAAGTTTTTACTATAGTACTTTGATTGAATGAACTAAAGTATTATTTTATTATGATTGCTAATTTGACATAGTGCAGTGCTGCTGACCCTCAAAAGTGTTTATTTCCGTGAATGAATAAGTAACCTTTTACTGATTTTCAGGTACCCATTTATAGATATTTGAATCAGTGAAATTCCACTGATTCAAATTTAGAAAGTATGGTTCTAGGTTTAAAATATGATCTGCAGTTTAAACAAAGGTATCGAAGAAAACTACGATATCTCGTAATCTTATTGATATGATAAAATATTAAATTATATTTTTAAACTACTCACCAATAAAGCTCAGATTAATTATAATTTAATTTTATAATATTCTTAATTCCTATGTTTCGATTATGACGATTTGCTCACGATTGAGGAATTTTTTTCAGATTATAATCATGCTGAGAGGTGAGATTGAGATTACAATATCATATGATCGCATTCGCAACACACTCATACCACATACTTCGCACCTATACATTACATCTCATAAGTTCCCACAATATGACATCCGTAAAAATAAACCTAGTTCTTCTTTTCCAATTAATCTACTCGGGTATCAGGCTTTGCTATTCAATAATAATTGTTTCAGCATGTGTTGGTTCACCTTAAATCAGATGTACAACGTTGTCTGTATTGATAACGATAACTAAATATTCCATACCACTCAAAAAGGGGAGCTTCAGCTCTCACAATTTTTTAGTTTTTAGGGGTGTACAAATCGATACAGGTTTGGGTTGGATTTGCGGTTTGTCTCGCGAACCCGCATTCAACACGACACAATGAATAAACCCGCAAATCCCGCAAATCCCGCAAAACTGGAAAACGAGCAATCAATTCATAATCAACGTATAAACCTGAAAACCTTCGTCATTGCAAATGTTACGGTCCCGGTGAAGTCCCCCCCACCTGAATTTCACATTTTTCAAAATCTCCTTTTTACATACGTTTGTACGCTGCTTGCACTATCTGTACATTTTATACGTTCGTTTGTAACCTGTCGGTTGCCCGGCTAGAGGAAAAAAAAATTTCGTGTCATCCCCCCGGAATTGGAATTTTTGAATGTTTATTTTTCGAAAGTTTGTAAATCGGATGCGTGATCCCCCCCCCCCCCCCCCCCCCCCAGAATGAATTTCATCCCTTACTTCGTAATCAGAAGAGTAAAAAAGAAAATATTAATTTACATACAGTACAAAAGACGTAACAACGTGTGCACAAAGAAAATTTAAGACGTTTTAATTTCCGGGGGATGGCAAGATATTTTTATTTTCCTCCAGCCGGACAACCAAGAGGGTACAAACGAAAATAAAACAGTATAAATGACGCACAAAAGTATGCAAAAAGAAAATTGGAGAAATTTGAATTTCAGGAAATGCGTGAAGTTAGCTGCCCGAAATCACCCAGTGGGCACATAATTTGGCGACGTTTTTACGACATTGTTATGACATCTTTACGACAGCTTTACGACATCCTATATCCATGTCGTAACGATGTCGTAAATACGTCGCCGAATTCTGTGCCTAATGTGCAATTTCGCCCCTATTCTCGTAACCACGAGGGTACAAACTAAAATATTAGATGTACACACGACGTTACAAACGTATGTAAAAAGAAAGTTTAAAAAATGTAAACTTCGAGAGCAGGACAACTTCACGAAGATATTGTTACCGAACTTACCTTAGAATTTCTTCAAAATGAATCAAATTTTGGAACATTTATTTAATTCCGGGTTGTCGGGTTGATTGCTGTCTGTGCACCCACCCGTAAGCCCGAACAAACTTGCGCGGCTACGGATTTTTTTTTGTACACTCTAGTGATCATCTAGTGAACCTCTAGATCCTCTTTTAACGACGAGTAACAGGTGAATGTCCTTATTCGACAGTTCTTTATATGATTAATCGAGTAACTTGTAACGACGTCATGTGATTAGGTTTGAGTTTGAAAGTATCGTGCTTTGAGCATGTCATACAAAATTTTGAATTGCATAAAGTAAATCGAGTAAAATTGAGATTTTGATTTGAAAATGACTTCGAAAGGCTATTTAAACATTTGTGGTTAAATCTAAAAAAAGAAAGGAGAAGATTATCCTCATTATAGAGAAATTTACATTTCTGGATTTCATAAAATAAAAAATTAAAATTAGTTTAAGAACCTTAGCGCATGAAAAATCTTCTGAATTTTTTACAATGTTGCGGATCATAAACCTTCTATCGAACCTTGAATCTGTTGTTGAATCTGTTGAATCTGTCAGTCTTTTCTTGGGTTAAGCCTTCTGAAAAGTAATTTACAAAATATTTTTTCCTAAATACTGTATTTACCTTAAGACATTATTCTAGCAATTGCTAACCACTATTTCTATTAGTCTCATAAAATTTGGTTACTTTAAATGCAAAAGGAGTACAAGTAGTAATGAATACTTTTTCTTAAATTCTCTACGATAAATCACACACTACATGAGTGTATTTTTGTTTGCGTATTTTATAAGAATTTTTCTTCCTCCCAGATGACAAATAAATTTTTTCCCTACAGAGGGAAATATTCTTGCGCAAACATTTTAAAATTAAGACCCAAAACATCCAACAGTGTAATTTTGTAATTGTGAATTTTCTTTTTTCAAAAGGGCTTAGCTCGAGAGTTTGAACACATCTACGACACGCGACTCATGGCTGTCACACTCCGCGCTCGGTCCTTGCCTTTCTGCCACGTTAATGCACAGACCTTTTAACATCAAAGGTCAACGGATCGATAACTGTAAAGTTTAGATTGTAAACTCTCTTTTGTTAAAGCTCTTTCGGCTTTAACAAACACATTATCGTCAGGTATCTCGTGCTTCGCACTCGATTCTGTCCAAAATGTCAACTTTTCTACATTATTCACAACACTTTTGTATCAAATATAATACATTTTTTATGTAACTCTGTCTGGGATTGCTTATTCAGACATTGAAAAATAAAGCACAAATTGTATTTATCATGATTATTTTCATATTTGTTTCGTATTTTGCTTTAAATAGTATTCTAAGATGCGCTGAAACATGTATCATTTCAATCAATTTACATCATTACAGTTCATAATATGTGACGTGCTCCGAAAAAGAGGGCTTACTCTAAAAAAATTGAAATCAAGTTTTTTACAGATTTCGATATCTTTTGAGATGCTCTTTTTAATTAAACTATCGGAAAAAATATCCGAGCGTTATTATTGCTAATAATTGAGTTGTTAGGTACCCGAGTAATAGGGTTTTGGCTCGAGATTCCGTGAAACATCTCCTACCACTCACTACCTCATCTACACGTCTCATCTATACCATGTTCGTGAGCCGCGTCTACGATCTATCTCCTTTCGTGAGAATGTAGTGATAAGTGGAGAGGGAAGATTTCGTGAGTCTTCCCTTATTTCCTTGTTTTTATATTTATTTTCATTTTTAATCTTGTTTTTTTTGCGATTGAAGGAAAACTATTGTGCTTCTACATATAGTCTAATATAGGAACCTATATACGGGCCTATATAGGATCCTTTGTCCTCTTTCGTATTTTCTGTCCTTTTTCCAAAAATATAATTTTTTTATTTTTTATCTCAATTTTTACGATTGAAAGCAAATCTAGTGGTCCTATCGAAAAATGATTAATAATAAATTTATATATCTGTTTAGGCGAACAACTTTTGCCTGTTAATTTTAGTTCGTACTTATGTCGTTTTTTCAAAAACATTAGATATTTTTATTTTAAATATTAGTTTTTACGTATAAAGCAAAAACTACGTGTCCTATCAAAATTTATAGCACTTTTTGAATAAAAAAGTGTGCTAACATTTTTTAGTAGCTTGTGTCAGTAAATCAACATTTTTTTATTCAAAATGTTGTTTCTTACGACTGAAAACAAAAACTACGCGTCCATGTCGGAAAGTGATTTACTACAAATTTGTAGGTCTTTCCAGGGCGCGCAATTTATTAGATTTTTTATTTTTATCTGTATCCTGCATAGTTTGACCAAAAAATGAAATTTTTGGTTTTTTCATTATTTTTAGGACGACCAAATTTGGAATTTTCAATGTTTCAAACAAATTGCAAAAGTTGTTATGATAATCTTGTAGGTCTTTCAAAAATAAAAGTTTTTCTTTTCATGACTTTTTTCATATCATGCGTTGTTTGGCTTAAAATGTTCATTTTATTTCGGTTTTTTGGATTTTGAAAATGCTCTAACTGTGATAATTTTATTTTCACAGAAAAAATTTACAGAGATAAATTATTTGAGTTTCTGAGAACTATAAATAAGCGTAGATACAATTTTAAGATCTTGAAAAAATGTCGTTTCAAACATTTTGAAAATGCGCTCACTTTTTTAATTTTTATCCAAAAAGAATCCAATCAGATCAATTTTTCGAAAGTTATCGTGCCTATAGAATACATACTACAGACAGACGGGCAGACAGACAAACACCATCGTAAAAATGTTTTTTTTTTTAACTAAGTGGGTCTCAAAACGTGGAGATTTGACGAAAAACAACAAAGTGAAATTTTACATAAAACCAATACCTTCTCATTAGGATGAGAATGTAGAAAACGTTTTCTTTATATAAACAATGTGCCCTTTCCTTAACCCGCAGAAGGTACACTGGTGCGAAAATTATGATTATAATTATTAAAAATTATAATGATTTTTATTTGAAAAAACCAATGCTGGCTGTAAAGCACCAATCTAACCTAAACTTGTTAAAAAATGACTGACCTTCTTTGAAATCTACTGATTTTGTAATTAAAATGTCAATTTCCGAAAAAACACATTAACGCACTCCAAATTTTTCCACATTTGTAAATTTTATTATTAAAAAAAAATCACAACAAAAAATTGGTTGGAAATATAAATCTTCTTCGAAAGCTAATTATTTTTTAAATAACCGATTTCCTGCAAAAAGTGTTCCAACAACCTATAACTGTTAAAAATTGGAAATATTGTTTGAACTATAATGATTTTTATTTTAAAATATCATTTTTGGGTGAAAAGGATTAAAATACCTAACATAAAACAAAATCGTCCAAATATTATAAGTCTTGCTCAAATCATAATTATTTTTGGTTTAATGTCTGCAAAATACGAATTTTCGATGTCAAACGCTAACGCAACCGAAAATTTCAAACAATATGGGCCTTTAAAATATAAATTTCCGATCAAAAACGCTAATAAAACTAAGACACATAAATTGTTAAAAATGTTTGAATGTTTAAAATCTAATCTTTTTTTATTACATACAGTCTGTCAAGTTAAAGCGTGGGTGGCTTTACTCGCAGTCGGTAAGGTGTATCGACATGATTTTGATGTCAAAATATTAAGAAGAGCTCCCTCTT
>NC_046666.1:59904675-59912199 GCF_010883055.1 Belonocnema kinseyi
AGGGAGCTCTTCTTAATATTTTGACACCAAAATCATGTCGATACACCTTACCGACTGCGAGTAAAGCCACCCACGCTTTAACTTGACAGACTGTACTACCCATTCTGGATGTAAAACGCTGAAATAAACTAAAATGGTTCAAAATGGTGATTCTTTATGACGATCTTTTCTAGCATAAAATATTTCTAATATTGATAAGAATTGATTAACTAATTTGAAAGCTTTAATTTAAACGCACGAGTTTGAAACTGACAATTTCAACTTTATGACAATTTTATTATTTATGAACCGTTAGAAGTTTGTGGATGTTAAGTTCCTCCATCAGCATAGTCGGAGTTCTTGGTAGCTGATGCCTTATTTTGCAGGAAATATGCACAGATCTTATTTTATCAAATTTTAATTTCTTCCACTAATTTCTCGAAAAAGACATGTAGAAAATATAAACAGCATTATGGATAAAGAAAAAGCATTCACAAAAAATACCCTAAAATTTATAAAATGACTTTAATTCAAAATTCAATTAATAGCAATTGCCTTTCATTATGGTTGTGGGGAAGACCAGATCAGTATCTTTTAAATTTTGTTCAATCCATTCATCAGCTTCTTTTTCCATATCTGCACTGAAGAATTCCTTCCAATGCCCAGTCTTCCCCTTTCCGATGAAAAATTGACGGCTTGAAAATATTCCACACTCATAAAGATCATTTAAATTGACCATTGGATTTTTTCGGAATTTCTCTATGCTTAAGTGATTCAGCAACTCGGTTAACTGATTTTCACTGTAGTTCTTCCCTAAGAAATTGGCCACCTTTTTACATACAGAAAGCAAATCCTAGAATTGTTAAAACCTTTATATTTTATTTAACTCAAAATTTCACCGTTTCAATCTAATATATGAGATCTCATTCTTAAATCCATTTTTTTAAAGGCAATTATAATTTTTAAATTAAAATTTGTTATTTATAAACTTACAACACTCAATTCCTCGTAAAAAATAAATAAGAAATTTGGGTGATTTCTCCGAGCCCAGGCTTCTTTCACATGTTCGCAATATGGACTCCATATAGCTGAAATATGGTAAGTTTATGATTATTCCGTGTCATTTAAAAATATATTGCAATGCACTCCTTTCCAACTGCTGGTTGATATAGAAAAAAATTGGTACGCTCTACTTACTAAGATCATTTTTGAACAAATTCCAGAAAGTTGAAAAGTCACCTATATATCCATGAGTCACTGTGAATTTATTCATTTTATACCAAGAAACCACTACATCTTTTGGATTTCTCGCTATGTAAATGATCTGTAATAAAATCCATTTTTACATTTTCATTAGAGAAGGTATTACATTTGTGTAAAATTTAACCCTCCCAATTTTTGTCAAATGTCCACGTTTTAAAATCCCCTGAATCCGAAAAAAGAGTTTTTACCAACGTGTCTGTATGTCTATATGTATGTATGTATGTCTTTCTGTATGTCTGTCTGTCTGTATCCACAATAACGTTTGTAAAAATAAATTTATTAGATTAGGGTTGGTGACACTCTTTTATTGTCCTAAATTTAAGGTCAAGTTCATTAGCCAGTCATTTTGGATACAAATTAAAAAAGTGGGCACATTTTGAACATTTTCGTGTCCACTTTTTTCAAAGTTCATAAATTTTTCTTTGCGAATGTTCATAGTATTTAAAAATTCGAAAATTTATCCTGAATACTTGTTTCATAAAACCAAAAATTACCAGAGTTATAACATTTATAATATTCCAAAAAACAAACAAAAATGAACATTTCAAGCCAAATTACGCACGATATGAAAAAAATCAAAGAAAAAAATTCCTGTTTGAATGCCCTACAAGATTACCATACCAAGTTTTTGAATTTTCTTGAAAAATCGAAAATTAAAATTTTGACAGCACAAAAAATAATGAAAAATCCAAAAATTACATTTTTCCATTCAAGAATTTCACAGTATTTCAAAGATTCTCAAATATTTAAATGCTTTAATATTAATATATATATACATACACGCTGGGTCTTACCAAAATATATGCATCCCCGCATACACTCCTATAAGAATAGCATTAGCATGTAAGACGGATTGCATACTTTTCGATACACCCAGCGTGTGCACCCTGTACATATAAGAAGCTGGTTTCGCACCTGAAAGAGGGCTGGGAATGTGAAAATGAGACTTTACGAACTCTAATATAACACAAAACTGCTGAAGGTTTGTGACCGTCTCATCATAAGACACCCACCAGCTATAACTCTCGGTTTAAACTAATATCCCCCCCCCCCATCATTAATCGAAGTTTCGAGGGACTGTTGTTGTAACTATACTCTCCACCCTATACACTTTGAGAGACAGTTTTAGTCAATTATTGGGAGATGAAGCAACAGGGCACCACAACTGCGATGTAGCACACGATGCGGTTATAGTAATACAAATTCATGGTATCAATAATAATAATATGAATTTATGGCAATGATATAAAATTTCAGAGATAAGTTGGAGTGAGAAGCACGAGATGCGTGATGCGATTGCATTCGTTAAAGGAAAAGGAGCTTTAAAAAAAATTCACAATCACCAAATTACTGTTGTCGATGCTTTGACCTTTAGCTTTAAAAAGTATGCACACAGAGAACGAGCGCGTAGCGCAAAGCACATACATTAGCGATCGCGAAGCGCGAGAACCAATATTCACGCGTTCAAACTTGCGAGCGAAGCGAGCATCGTGCGACCAAAATGTGCCCGCCAAGCGGCCAAATTTTTTATATAGTGGCTGCGCGTAAATTACGGAAACATTTTTTCTGAAATTTTGAACGGCATACACCCCTTTTTTAAGGTGCATAAGATTAGACCCCCCACCTTACGTAAGTCTTACCTAATCATTTTTCCATTAATTTATTTAAAGTATTCACTAAAATAGTAATAGTTTAACTTTTAACTAAGTATTTGAAATTTCAACTAAAAAATTTTAATTCCAAACATACAATGTAATAGCTGGTAATAGTAGATATTTTCACTTGGGAAATATTCTCATTCTAAATAAAAAACGGTAGAACTGAACCAAAAAATTAAATTTAACAAAAAAATAAGTTTTCAAGAAATTAGTCGAATTTGCATCCAAAAATATAAATTTTCAAAGTAAGATGTAATAGTTAACACGTCTACTGTAAATATTTTTATTATAAATTAAATGCAGTTAATTTTAACAAAAAGGCACAAAAATTTTAAATATACACACTTAAATCCTCTACTCAAACAGATTAAATTTCAACTAAACATTTGACTTTTAATATAAAAATTGGTTTTCTGCCAAAAAATTTCAACAAAATACATAAATCATCAACCAGAATTTTGATTTTTCTATCAAAAGAGAAGAATTTGAAAGTCAAGATAAGAAATTTTCAGTTAAAAAAGTTGAACTTAAAAAAACGAATTTTCAACAAAGTAGTTTAATTTTCAAGCAAACTAGAAGAAATGTTTAAAAAAATATATTATTTAATATTTCAACTAATAAATATTTGTATTTCAAATAAAAATCAGTTCAGTTTGACTAAAAAAGCTTATGTTTTACAAAAAAAATTTCGCACATTCCTCATATATTTTCAACCAAATAGTTGAAGTTTTCTCTTAAAAAGATCAATTTTCTAGCAAAAATGGTATAGTTAAATTTCCATTAAAAAATTAATTTTCAAGCAAAAAAAAGATGCATTTTCAATATACCAGTGTAAGCTTCAGATAAAACAGATTAGTTTTAACCAAATACTTTAATTTCGAATTAAACTAACTAAATATTTGTGATACTTTACTTCTTTACTACTTCAATACACTAATTTACTTTACTAATATTTATGCTACTGAATATTTCAACTTTCTACGGAAATGTTAAATTTTGTTTTTCAATACCAGAGAATTAATTTTTTAATATTAATGAAGACGTAACAACTTCCTTCTGTGCAATTGAAAGTTTTTGCGATCAATTTTTGAACAATTTTGTCATGAGTTTGATATGAAAATATTTTCTATGATTTATATTATAAATCTTTCTATATAAACAGTACCTTACATCCAGAATCCAAAATGCTTGGTCTGAGACTAAGAGGAAAATGTGATTGAATAAATCTAGGGGTAGATAGGCCCTCTAAAACTTCATAAGCAGGTCTCGTAAGAGTTTCACACACCTCACGTTTTTCTACGTTTCCTTCATCCATTGTAACAAATTCCTCAATTACTTCTGGATTATTTACCAGGCTGCGCCTGTAAGTTATTTCAGAAATACATTTATTTAAACAATTGTCATATATTAAAATAGTACAAGCTTTGAACATTATTAACAAGTCTTACTCGAGAAATGGAAATCTTTCAGTAAGTTTCGTCTTCCTAACTGTTTCGAAATCTAGATTATTACTTAAAAGCCAAATAAGTTCTTGCATCACGGTCGTACCTGGTAAAAGTATAAAAAAGTTATTCAAAGTAGGCAACGTACACCTGCAAAAAAAGATTTCGTGAACCATTTAAACAAGTTACATAAATAAATTTCAAAAACTGCTTCAGGCTATTTTGAAAAAATTTTCCACTTCTCTTTTTCGTCACAGATCATCACACACATTGGTTAATTTTCTACTAAAAGAGATCAATTTTCAACGAATTATTTGAGTTTCCCAGCTGAAAAGTGCACTTTTCTAGAAAACAGTTAAATTTTAAACCCAAAAAGACAAATTTTCAATGGCAAAAAAATTATTTCCAAGCGATAAAAGAACGATGAAGATAAATTTTGTAAAAGATCGTCGAATTTACAACCAAGAATGGTAAAGTTTCAACCCAGAACTTTTTTACAAAAAGATTACTTTACAATGTATAAGGACAAATTTTCAATTAAAAAAATCGTGTTTTCAAGAAAACAGTGGTGTTTCTAACAAATATTGCTTTTCAACAAAATCATTTAATGTTTAACCTACAATCATGAATTTTCAAGCAACTGCTCGAATTATTAAACATAAAGGTCAAACTTTAAGCAAAGCAGTTGCATTTTGAACCAAAAATATTCGGATGTTCTCTTTGGTTTTTGTTAATTTGTTTTGCATTTAAACGAGGAATCGAGAAGCAGGGGCAGTTGCTTGAAAGCGATGGACAAAATAGTAATTCATTAAAATAGGAGGCAAAGAGGCAATAGGAGAAAGAGCGTCAATATCGTATTTAGATAATTTACTTGTAGAACATAATAACTAATTTTAATACATTTTGGTGGCATTTTGCCGACCAGCTAATTGCATTCGTTTTTTGTCGTCAGAAGGACAGTTTTTGTTCGACTAGTCTAAACCAAAATAGTTATAATCATTAGCTATGAGGAAAAATACTCTCTAACTCTGCTGGGATTTGAAACCAGGTCTACAATTATACCAAAAACAAGTTTCTTAAGGGGGTCTCTACCCTTTTGGGGTCAAAAAAAGCGATTTTTTTAAATTTTTTTATGAGGATAGGTATCTTAATTTTGTTACAAATGTAATAACATTAAACGAAACTAGATGTAAAAATATTGATTTTTTACGAAATGGTGGAATTTTGAAGTAAAAATTAAATTTTTTGCTAAAAAAAGCGCTCCTATTTTGATCATAAAAAAATCACAAAAAGAAGACGTTTGTTCAATCCCGCTAGTCTTATATCTTGAATAACTCATAAAAATTTGAAAGCACTTCAGTTTAAATGGTATATCTCCGTGAATAATGCTCGGACCTTTATGAAATTTTTAGAGAATACTTTTGTAATGTTATACTTTTAGAAAATGGATTTTTCAAAACCCAAAAGGTAGGGACCAACTTAAGTTTTTATCTAAATAACCCTAAAAACAGTAAATCTCGTATTGACAATAAAAGAAAATCATGAAATTCGTACCTGACCGCGGATAAGAAATTATCCAAGTGTCCGATGGTCTAGGCTTGAAATTGTAAAATGCCTCCACTTCTTTTGTGTACGTATAGGGGAAAAACCACTTCTTCTCTCCAACTTGCACCCATCCGGCTCTTACACCCTTAAAAAGCTTCAACATCTCTTTTGTTCTATCAGCATCCAGTAAAGTATAATTTGGTAGTTGTGAATTCATTTTAGTTGTACGTACAAGTAAAAGTCGATATAGGAAACTGGTTCACTATAGATAGTAATTTAACAAAAGATGCTTGTAAGTGTACGAAAAAAAACTGCAAGCTCTATAACTACGTATTTCGACACGTTGATTATGAATCTGATAGGAAAAATTGGCGCAAATTTGGTATGCAAGAGAAAAACCATTAAAATTGTATAAAATCATGTTGTTTTCATTTATTTCCATTAACAATGAAAATTTCAGTTTGTAGATCTTTTTTGAATGCACAATTTTTGTCTTTTCAGCTGTTCTCGCATCTTGTATAGGTTCATGGGAAAATGGAATCTTTAAATATTTTTTGTGCGATCAAAATTTGAATATTTGAATGCAAGTTCTACAAATCGATATTCGGTCCTTGATCGAAACTTGCTGACAATTGTGAACGAACATCCGCAACATCAATAATTGTAAATTTAAATAAACGGAGCTAAGAATTGATTTTTTTCAAAATTTGATTAACAATTTAATTTTAAACGGTTTGTACTGATCACCAATAAGATAAGGGGTTTAAATAATTTTATATTGTGTTGAATAGTTCACATTTTCTGACAAATAATTTATTTCGAAATCTGAATCAAGTTGATCATGAATATTGGTATCAAAACGTTGCATTATTCTGATCCATTTGCCGCGTCAACTTGATACCTGGTAGTTTAATGAGTCATGCGTTGTTTCGCTTAAAATTTTCGTTTATTGTTTTGAATTTTGTAACTGCTATAACTGTGGTAAATTTTTTTTCTAAACAAGAAAGTCTTGAGAATAGATTGTTCGTATTTTTTTGTACTGCGAATTACCGTACGAAAAATTTTCAAATCTTGAAAAAAGTGCTCTCTGAATTGTTCAAACTACTCTATCATTTAAATTTTTCTTCCGAAATGGCTGGCTAATAAATTTGACCATCCTAAATCTACCGACACAAAGCACACATACACAGCCTCACCTACAGACAGATAAATTCGGGAAAGCCTGTTTTACGAGTTCAGAAGGTCTCACAAATGCTTCGACTTGACTTCGATATCGTTGTATCTTGAGTGCGTCTCCAAGAAATCGATGTCTGGCTGCGACTAAAAACAGAGCAGAGACATAAGCCTTCGTCTTACTTGTATGGACACGACAGCTCAAACGGCGTTTACTCAAGTCGAGCCCTGTCTTTGCTAAGGGGACGTTTTCGTGTCTTAAAACAAGCCTTTTCTTGGCTAAGATGTTCGAACCTTTTTCAGCTCATAAATGAGATTAAAATTGATGATAGAAAAATTTGTAATTATTAAATTAGTTATTTTTAATTTAAAAATTCAGAATCTGTTAGAAATACGTAAAAACAAGCAACACTTTCGGTATCATCATCAGACAAGTATAATACAAATGAAAATTAGTAAATAAG
>NC_046666.1:59912299-59935242 GCF_010883055.1 Belonocnema kinseyi
TCGCCTGGTATCCCAGAGTCACCGTTCTAGACACCTCACCCAGGTGCCATTCAGCTTTCGGCACGGTTTTTACACCTCCGCTTGGGGGTTAATTCCTTCGGGTCCACCCCTGGACAATTGTCCGCGACAGCCTATTTATTTTTGTAACCATATTCAGCAGCAACCCTTGGTACAGGGACCCTCTATCCTCAACCCGAGGACGCGTTCGGTGGCTTTGTCATAGGCCCTTCGGTTTGATTCTAGAGGAATCAAAACCGAATATATATATACAGGGTCGACACGCTGGGGCTTATATACATGGTCAGTTGAATGCTACCCGAATTGCACAATAGCAGGGGAAAAGCCATTACACAGGGGTATTTTCATATTTCGCACCTTTAAAGTTGCATTCGGATCGGCCATTCAGCCAAGTTCGTGCATCTTCGGATGAAGTTTATGAGAGTTTCCATGGTTGCGTTCGAAACTTCAAGCGGTTATGTTCAGATTCACCTGTTTGCCCTAGTCGCTGTCAGTAAATATTACGTTTACTTCTCAGTTCACATGTCTCACTTCATTATTAATTAAAGACTGTTATTATTTGTAATTACTATATAACATAACCTATATTGTTTTGACACTTGCATCTGTTTGAAGTTTCGAACGCAACCATGGAAACTATCATAAACTTGATCCGAAGATGCACGGACTTGACGGAATGGCCAATCCGAATGAAACTTTAAAGCCGCGAAATACGAAAATACCCCTGTATAATGGCTTCTGCCCTGCTGTTATGCAATTCGGGTAGCATTCAACTCGCCATGTATGTGAGCCCCAGCGTGTCCACCCTGTACATATATTGTATAAAAATATATAAGATTGTTTAATCATTAACAAAGATTAGCCATAATGAACATCAGAATTACCCTTTTGGTTAGGACAGGTGTACACTCGAAGAGTGTAAGAGTACTTAAGAGATAAATTTATGTCTTCAAGACATAGAAAATTGTCCTTAAGACATAAATTAAAGTCTGACTTTGTCTCAAAACTGAGACATACTCAACTCGAACATTTCGACGTCAGCATGTCTTCATTGAGGGCAATTCAAGTCGAACTCAAGTCGAAGCATTTTTACTCAGTTCGGTTCAATTTGAACTAATTTTTTGGTTCATTTGTCTGAATAAACAAAATCGCAGCCAATTTTTGCCGCCGATGTCATAACGAAATAACCTAAAAATTGTATCTAACCTCACGCAAATGACATCTACACTTAACAGATGATATTGTCTAATATAATCCCGAATCAGATTATTATGAACTCAAAAGTCGATCATTCATTCCGGCCGATCAAAATGCTCTTAATTTTGGTATCACTTTTGTTTCATATCAAAATTATATTAATTTCGGTATCATTTAGAACATTTTTTTATTGTGTTATTTTAATAATATGTTCTTAATAAAAGAAGTGAAAGTTTATTTTATTTTCAAAAATGAAATCGCGTCTACAGCTCAAGGTTAAAGTTACACACCTTAACTATAATATCTTTAACTGGAGGGCAGGGAATCTAAAATTATGCAAATATTCCTTAGTTAGTTAATGGGCACTCCCTCATCAATGTTTATTTTGCTCATTTTAATCCCAATTCGTGTATTTTCTAAAATATTTAAGTAGGAATTGTTTTCTCGATGGGTAGACGTTATTCTGCATTTTTCAGATAAAAAAATCTTTAGAGTTTGCTATTTTAAAGTCCTTATTTTAAAAATTACACTTCTAGCAATTTCTTATTTTAACATTTACGAAAAACGCACGATACGATCAAATTTCTAGAAAACAAAATTGTTTGCATAGAAAAGACCGCAAAAATCGCTTTGACGCTGGAAATTGGATTGAATTACTTCATATTTTCTAATTTCGAGAAAAGATGCCGCCGCGGTTTCGGGCATTCCAGTGTTATTATGTTTTTACGCGAATAAAAAAATTTGTCGTAAACATGGAACATGCCATAAGAAATAAAAAATTCAGTTTTGTTATTGAAAGCCGCATTGAATCTTCAAACCGGAAATAGCAATTTTCTACCATAAATAAAAATTTTCAATAGAATAGATTAATTTTTAACCTAAGAGGTAAATTGTCAACTTAAGTGATGAATCTACAACAACAAAAAAGGAACTTTTAACACAAAAGTTTAAGTTTCAATACACAAGTTACATTTTTAACGAAAAAGATCAATTTTCAACATTTAAAACGAGATAATGCGGAATAAAGCAAGATCTCGGACGAGCCTTTAATTATCATTACCCAAAACAATTTATTAATATCAGTCGCATTAGGGTTTTAGAAAATGCAAAAACTGAATAGTACCTCATTGCTCTACAGAGGATTTTTATGCATATCTTATTTGATAAATTGGACCTTTTTAGCATTGATTTTAAAATTAGGTTAAAATTTAACCAGCGAATTGTATTTAAGTACCTTTTAGTGTCATGAACTCCCTTAGGACCGTAAAGTGAGATAGCACCATATGGCTCCAGGGTTAAAATATGCTCTGTAGTTCAAACAAAAAAATTGAACTAAACTGCAACACTTCGTAATCCTATAGTTATGATACAATATTAGATTATATTTTTTAACTACTCACCAATAAAACTCAGATAAATAATTTTTGAATTTTATAATATTCTTGATTCCTATGTTTCGAGTATCACGACTTGCTCACGATTGAAGCAATGTTTTAAGATTAGAATCATGCACAGAGGTGAGATTGAGATTACAATATTATATAATCGAATTCGCAACAAACTCAAACCTTTGCACCTATGAATTACTCCTTAGCAATTTCCGCAATCTGTCATTGATCTTTTCCAATTAATCTACTCGGGCATCAGGCCTTCCTATTTAAGATTAATCGTTTGATCATGTGTTGGTCCATCTAACCTTTTGCGAAGCAGTGGGACGGATACGTCCCACCTACTTCTCCTAAGATTTTATTGGATTTCTAGTTCGCGTGCACATATAAATACGAATGCTATTTTTTAATAAACTCTTAAGGATGTAAGGAGTACAACTAGCACACAAAAGTATGTAAATTTGTTAATTACTTATTATTTATAAGCAATTAAAACTCGAAATCTCGTTTTTTTTTACAATAAATTCGGCTGTGTCAAAACTACAAGTCCTAGAGATCTAACAATTTTTTTGAAAATAATTCAAACATTGAACTAAACAATATATTTTTTGCAGAATTTTGTTTAGGTCAGTTTTTTCAAAAAAAAATCCAGATTATGCAAAAATAGAGTTTTTTACCATGGTGGTCTCTAAAAGATTCTTAGAGACAGGGATAACTTCTCAATGAGCATAAAACTCGATTATGTGGTATTTGGGGTCGCTGGTTATGATTGTGATGTCAGAATTTAAAAATTCAAAATAGCGGCTACATAATGGCAGCCATATTTTACGAAATTTGCGAATTTTGTTACGATGAGCATAAAACTCGATTTACGGAGGTTTTGGGGGTCGCTGATTACGATTCTGATGTTAGAATTTTAAAATTCAAAATGAGCCTACAAAATAGCAACCATTTTTTAGGAAATTGGCAAATTTTGTTACAGTCAGTATAGAACTTGATTTACGGGGGTTTTTTGGGTCGCTGATTACGATTCTGATATTAGAATTACAAAATTCGACGACGCTTAGCTTTGCTTCGCTGATTCCTATATAAGAGGACGTTCTGCGCACTCTTGTTGCGCACTCACTCTTGATCCGTTATTTTAAATTCTGCAGTACTGAAGTCAGAATCGTGACGAACACATTCGGCAAATTGAACCAATAATTTTGAATTTTGATGTTCTAACGTCATCATCGTGCTCAGCGACCACAAGAAACCCCTTAGAAGACATTTTATGTCAATATAAAAAAAAAAACATGAAATTTAGCCTAATACAGTCGCTGTATTGGATCCATGTTAAGAGTCCCTAAAAGAGTCTCTTAAATTGTTTAATATCCCGTCCATATCATATAGCATTTCACCTTTGTTATTTCTCATGCTGCAAACTCTGTACTTTTACTTTTCTTCATATTTTTATAAAGCTGTTTTGCTTCATTTTAAGTCGTTTTGTATTTTGTTCTCTTCTTCTGTTCTGATTTTATCTTTACTTTCTTCGACTAATCGTTTAAATATCTTCTTTTTGTTACTGTCATAATCTTCTCGTCTATTTATCTCCTCATCGCTAAGGCCTGCGATATTCAATTTTCTTAGATACGCTTGTTTCTTTTCATGAACGACTGCGCGGATTTCATCATTCAACTACGCAACACCTAAAATTCTTCCTACAACCGCAGTACTACAAACTTTAATCGCATATCTAAAAATGAAATTTCGAAAAATAGTCCATCCGCCATATATATCTTTGCTGCTTATAAGCGCCTACCAGATCGTCCTACTTTTGCGTTCGTTTATCTTATTCTGAAAATTTATTCGTACTTCTGTCTCCTGTAAATTCTCAATCTTAATTCGCCTTTGTTTTGTTTTGTATGATTCTCTTTTTTATCCATCCCTGATCAAAGTTTATTTTGGAGATTAGAACGCAATGATCAGTATTGGATTCAAAAATCCTCATGTCCCTTGTATCTTTGACTAGCTCTCTTAGTCTTTTATACGCAACCACAAAGTCAATTAAAATGCGACTGTTTCCTTTATACCGAGGGGCCACTCACTGAAAAATCTTGAAACCTAAAACTATAAATGTGGCATTCTTTAAAATTTCTGACATTGCCTAGATTCCTAAAAATTCTCGTGATCGGAACTTTCGAGGAGAAATCAGACTCGGCTAAACTCGGAGGCGTTCGGATGGAGTCGGCTGTAAGTTCGATTCACCAAGGCAACGAGTACGTCACCAACGTGTGAATGTGCGAATGCTCCACGCTTAGCGCAGGATTTTCAAGATTTCTAAGAGTTCCTCAAAGAGTTCTCCTGCGATTTCCAGCGCAACAATCTGAGATTTCTCAGTGACTAGTCCCTCGCTTTACACTAGGTGTACATGTGGATTATTGTAGACCTAAACGAAGAATCTGCAATAAATTAGCCCTTTCCTGAACATAAGTTAACTAATATGTCTCCGTTATCATTTTTTCTTAAATATCCGAAATCACCTAGCTCGCTCAATTTCCTCTAACGGTGGAAGCCAACTTATTCATTCATATATCCTAGTAGAATGATTCTTTCACCATGATCTTCAATACTCATTGTGTCATTCAATATGTCCCAGAAGGCTTCTTTTACATCTCTCGGATAACCGTCAACTAGGGTGCAGCGCGCTATGATAAATAATCTTTTGATTCTTATTTTTGTTTTAACCCATAGCAATCTAGGAGTTACATTTCGTAACTATACTTCAGGTACACACAAAATATTTAGTTTCCTCTATTTTCCTTACATTCATAGTTTTTCGTGATTCTCTCATCTTAAGACCATTCACCCCTCTAGCATTCCAAACATCCAGTCTCCTTTCATCGTTTAAAGGAGAATCTACGTGATCCAAACTATTTTTGTGACCAGTCACACCAGTGACTTGAACCCCCCTCCCCCTTAAAGGTTAGAAATGGAAACCTATTCAACCATCCTATTTGTGTGAGCAGTTACAGGGGTCCGTTCCCGGCCCCCGATGAGACGTTGAAAAGGAAAACCTCCTACTCAACCTACATTATTTCTATGATCAGTCGCAAGGGTGCCTTTTCGCCAGATACGAAACTATGGAAAGGAAATATCATATTCGTAATCAGCGCGTTTATATCCATAAGTATAGGTAGTTAAAAAAAAGGCGGAAATACGAAGCTTTCGGAACTGCGCTCAACTTTTATTCACAGCTATCTTCAAAAATGTATTATTTCAACAAATGTATATCATTACAATTCATAATATTCTTTGGTATTAAAAAGAACGCATTTTATTTGTCTTGTGTTCATAATAAAAGCGCGCGAACCCCCCCCCCCCCCCCCCCCCCCCCGCAATGAAAAGACAGAGCAATTTTCTCATCATACATTTTATTCCAACTTATGTCGTTCTCCATGAATTTAATTTCTTTATTTTAAATGTTATTTTTTACGACTTGAACAAAAATGTAGATCCTAGCGTGAAGTGGTTATCAGAAAATTTGTAGATATAATTTAGGCTAAAAACCTTATCAGATCAAATGTCATCATAGATTGTGTAGTTTTTCCAAAAAATTTATTTTTCATATTTAACGCTGATTTTAACAATTAAAATATTCAACTACGTATCCTGTCAAGGAATTATGAATGAAAATTTTTTAGCTCTATTTTGGGTAAGAAACTTTTCTCTTTTAATTTTTTTATAACTTGTTCGGTTTGTCTAAATATTAAATTTTTTTATACAATTTACGGTCAACTTACTTACAAAAAATATTGTTCGCCAACAAAAACCCGAAAAGAATCGATTCTACACTAGAACTTGGATTGAATCAGTCCGGATTTACTAATTCCGAAAAAAGATGCTGCCGCAGGTTCGGGCTGAGAGTGAAATCCTTCAAAGTTGAGGGAAAATACCATGAGAAATGTAAATTTTAATTGAAAGCCCCTTTGAATCTTCAAAACAAAAATCGCCATTTTCTACCAACAGGACGAATTTTTAATATGATAGTATAATTTTTAACCTAGGAGGTGAACCTTTAACTTAAATGATGAATCTTCCACCAAAAAAAAATTTTAACAATAAAGTTCAAGTTTCAACCCAGAGGCTACCATTTTTTACATTTTTTTTAAAATCGGATTTGGGTATTAGAAAATTTGATAATAGGAATTTATCTGGTTACTCTAATCTATGAAAAAAATCAAAAATGTTTACAATCCCGCGTGATAAAAGTTTGCATGGCTCAAGCATGGCAAGGCACTTGAAATATCTAGCTAAAGAATGGTTTACAGCTGAATGGCAGCATGAAGCAAGCCTGGCTCCTGTCCGTTTCCCATGCTTAGGACACGCTAAACATAAATGAATATTCTTAAGAACATGTAAGTGTCAGATAAAATGAGCTTGCATTAAAAATGAAAATCTAAGGTTTGCCAAAAGCCGGCACGTCTCTAAATATTAGGTTCTCTACCCGGGTGCACCAGGTCCCGTCCCAGGCAGCTTAGCACGTATTCTATGAGAACTCTTTCAAATATTTTGATTGTTCCAAAAGCCAAAATTACTAAAAATTGTGAGTCGACGAACCGGGTGCAAAAGGTCGCGCCCCAGGTCGAATCTAATTTTTAGTAATTTAGGCTGTCAAAAAAATCTAAAATTTGAACAAGTTCTCTTAGAATACTTGCTAAACCACCTGAGGTACGACCTGAATTTTTAAAAAGTTCGCGTAGAGCGCGTATCACACAACATGGTGCTCGATTTGATGCACCCGGATCGACGACTCACCATTTTTAGTAATTTTAGCTGTTGAAACAATCTAAATGTTCAAAAAGTTCGCGTAGAATACGTACTAAACTACCTGGAGCGCGACCTGGTGCACCCGGGTTGTCGACACACAATTTTTAGTAATTTTCGCTGTTAAAACAATTTAAATTTTGAAAAAGTTCTTCTGCAATACGTACAAAGATACCTGAGACGCGACTTGGTGGACCCGGGTCGTCGAATGACCATTTGGAATTGTTTTCATTATTCACAAAATTTTAATTTTTTAAAAGTTCTCGTAGAATACGTATTATACTGCCTGGTGGTCGATCTGGTGCGCCCGGATCGCCGGCTCACAATTTTTAGTAATTTTGACTGTTTGAACATTCTAAATTTTGACAAAATTCTCGTAGAATACGTGCTAAGCTACCTAGTGCGTGACTAGATTCACCGGGATCGTCGACTCACTAATGGTAGTTATTTTGGCAATTGGCACAATTCAAATTCTTAAACAGTTCTCATAGAATATGTGCTACAGTACCTTGTGCGTGAACCGGTGCACCCGGGTAGCGAACTTACCATTTAGAGACGTGTCGGCTATTTGCAAACCTAATATATTTATTTTTAAGGCAGGCTAATTTTATGTTCTTAAGAATATTCATTTGTGTTTAGCGTGTCTTCAGCATGGAAAACGGACAGGAGCCAGGCTTGCGCCATGCTGCCATTCTGCCGTAAACCATGCTTTAGCCAGATATTTGCAAGTGTCTTGCCATGCTTGAGCAATGCAAACTTTTTTCACACAGGATGGTGCCATGCATTGACCGTTCATCATCTTAATCTTGGAAGCCGACTAGAATCTGGCGCTGATTATCTTGTTTTGTTTGCGTAATTCGAATCTGGCGACGTGGCAATAAATAACACCTCATGGTTCTACCGATGTTTGTTGTGCATATCTTACTTGATGAATTTTACTTTTTTTAACATTGATGTTAGAATAAGATTAACATTACGCGAAAGGATTGCATTAAAGTATCTTTTAATGTCACTAACGCGTTCTGGGCTGTAAAGTGGGATAGCATCATACTCTCTAAATATTAATCAGTGAACAATACACTGATTCAAATTGTTGTTAGCCAATTTACTGATTAATCAGCTATTTCGGATTTATTCACTAGTCAGTGCAGTAATGCCAGAGTAAATCACGTGAAGCATGACCTCTAAATTTTTAAGTTAATCGTTGTTGTTACTCTTTTAATTAAATAGCAAGAAAAATTCCTTAATAGAATAAATTTTGTTTTCGGGCTGTAAGTCTGCTGAATGAACTTCGGGATAAATATACTCTAACTCGTATAGAGAGTACCTACTTAACGGGTGTGTACATGACAGTCCAATCCTGAAATTGAAGTAATTTGTGAGGTTTGTTGTCATTTAAAAGCATCGGAACTTTTTTACCTTTTTAAATATTGGATCATATTTACGGGTTTTAAGTTTTTACTATGGTACTTTGATTGAATATACTAAAATATTATTTTATTATGATTGCTAACTTGACATATTGCAGTGCTGCTAACCCTCAAAAGTGTTTATTTCTGTGAATGAATAAGTAACCTTTTACTGATTTTCAGTGACCTATTTATAGATATTTGAATCAGTGAAATTTCACTAATTTTAATTTAGAAAGTATGGTTCGGGGTTTAAAATATGCTCTGTAGTTTAAAAAAAGATATCGAAGAAAACTGCAATATTTCGTAATCTTATTGAAATGATAAAATATTAAATTATATTTTTAAACTACTCACCAATAATGCTCAGCTTCATCATAATTTAATTTGATAATATTCTTGATTCCTGTATTTCGAGAATTTTTGGATTTTTAGGTTTCTAACGTTTGTAAATCGTTTATACTGTCTCTATACTAAATCTGTTTGCTTGTACCCTCTTGTTAGCCCGGCTCCGGGAAAATACAAATGTTGTTTTGATTGCCCTGAAATTTAATTTCCCCTAGCCGGGCAACTAAGAAGGTACAAGCGAAAATATGAAATGTACAAACAGTACAAACGACTCATAAAAGTATGAAAAAAGAAAATGTAAGAAATTTGAATTAAGGTGGGGGGGGGGTGCTTGAAGTTAGCCACCTCCAATCAATTTCCCCCCTAATTTCCTAATCAGAAGAGTACAAAAGATAATATTAAATGTACAGACAGTACAAAAGACGTACTAACGTATGCAGAGAGAAAATTTGAGAGATTTTAATTTCGGGGGGATGGAACGAAATTTTGATTTTCCCCTAGCCGGGCACATAGATCGGAAGAAACGAAAATATTATACATACAAAGAGTAAAAACCACGTACAAAAGTATGCAAAAATAAAATGTGAGAAATTTGATTTTCAGGGGGATGCGTGACCCCCCTCCTCAGAATAAATTTCACCCCTAATTTCGTATTCAGAAGCGTAAAAAAGAAAATATTAATTGTACAGACAGTAAAAATGACGAAACAACGTATGCACAAGGAAAATTTGAGAGATTTTAATTTCCGGGGGATGACAAGATATTGTTATTTTTTTCTCGCCGGACAACCAAGAGGTTACAAACAAAAATACTAAATGCACAAACAGTACAAATGACGTACAAAAGTATGCAAAAAGAAAATTGGAAAAATTTGAATTTCGGGGAATGCGTGAAGTTAGCTGCCCGAAATCACCCAGTGAACACAAAATTTGGCGACGACTTTACGACATCGTTATCACATGTTTACGACAGCTTTATGACATCCTATATCCATGTTTTTAAGTCGTCTTTACGATATCGTAAATATGTCATATGATCTCACGATGTCTTGACGATATCGTAAAGACACTGTAACGACATGGAAATAGAATGTCGCAAAGTTGTTGTAAAGATATCGTAACAATGTCGTAAATACGTCGCTGAATTTTGTGCCCACTAGGCAATTTCGCCCCTATTCTACTAACTACGAGGGTACAAACCAAAATATTAGTTTTACACACGACGTTCAGACGTATGTAAAAAGAAAGTTTAAAAAATGTAAACTTCGAGAGCAGGACAACTTCACGGAGATATTGTTACCGAACTTACCTTAGAATTTCTTCAAAATTAATCAAATTTTGGAACATTTATTTAAATGCGGGTTGTCGGTTTGATTGCTGTCTGCGGACCCACCCGTAAGCCCGAACCAACTTGCGCGGCTCCGGATTTTTTTTGCACTCTAGTGATCACCTAGTGAACCCCTAGATCCTCTTTTAACGACGAGTGAGAGGTGAATGTCCTTATTCGCCAGGTCTTCATATGATAAATCGAGTAACTTGTAACGACGTCACGCAATTAGGTTTGAGTTTGAAAGTATCGTGCTTCGAGCATGACATACAAAATTTTGAATTGCAAAAAGTAAATCGAGTAAAATTGTTATTTTGATTTGAAAATTACTTCAAAAGGCTATTTATCTTAAGAAATTATTCAAGCAATTGTTAACCACTATTTCTACTAGTCTCGTAAAATTTGTTTACTTCAAATGCAAAAGGAGTAAAAGTAGTAACGAATACTTTTTCCTAAATTCTCTACAATAAATCATACACTATATGAGTGTATTTATCTTTACGTATTTTATGAGGATTTTTCTTCCTTCCAGATGACAAATAAATTTGTTCCCTACAGAGGGAAACATTCTTGTGCAAACATTTCAAAATTAAGACTAAAAAGATCCATCAGTGTAATTTTGTGATTGTGAATTTTCTTTTGTTAAAAGAGCTTAGCTCAAGAGTTTGAGCGCACCTGCGGCACGCGACTGATGGCTATCGCACTCCGCACTCGGTCCTCGCATTTCTGCCGCGTTCTTGCACCGACCTTTTAACATCAAAGTCAACGGATCGACAACTGTAATTTTTTGATTGTGACCTGTCTTTTGTTAAAGCTCTTTCGGCTTTAAAGAACATATTATTATCACGTATCTCGTGCTTCGCACTCGATTCTGTCCAAAATGTCAAGTTTTCTACATTATTCACAACACGTCTATGTCAAATTTAACACATTTTTATGTAACTCTGTCTGGGAATTCTTATTCAGACATTGAAAAATAAAGCACAAATTGTATTTATCATGATTATTTTCATATTTGTTTCGTATTTTGCTTTAAATAGTATTCTAAGCTGCGCTGAAACATGTATCATTTCAATCAATTTACATCATTACAGTTCATAATATGTGACGTGCGCCGAAAAACGGGGACTTACTCTAAAAAAATTAAAATCAGGGTTTACAGTTTTCGATAGTTTTTGAGCTACTCTTTTTAATTAAACCATCGGAAGAAATATCCGAGCGTTATTATTGCTAATAATTGAGTTGTTAGGTACTAAAGTAATAGGGTTTTGGCTCGAGAGCTCGAGATTCCGTGAAACATCTCCCACCACTCACTATCTCATCTACATGTCTCATCTATACCCCGTTCTTGAGCCGCGTCTACGATTTAGAATGCGGTGGTAAGTGGAGAGAGAAGATTTTGGTGAGTCTTCCCTCTCTTCTAAAAGTCCGGTCTATCAGGTCCACTTCAACCGCTCGTCCTGAAATATCTCACTTTTCAGAGTAAGTCCCCTTTCTTCGGCGAACGTGACATATGAATAAAAATTGAATCATACTAATTCTTATTTCCTTCTTTTTATATGTATTCTTATTTTTAATCTTGTTTTTTGCGATTGAAGAAAAACTATTGCGCTTCTGCATATGGTCTAATACAGGAACCTATATACTGTCCTATATAGGATCCTTTGTCCTCTTTCGTCTTTTCTGTCCTTTTTCCAAAAATTTATTTTTTTTTATTTTTAATCTCATTTTTTACTATTGAAAGCAAATCTACTTGTCTTATCGAAAAATGATTAATAATGAATTTATAAATCTTCTCAGGCGAACTGCCTCTTTTTTGGATAAAAAAGTGTTGTCTCATTTTTTAGTGGTTTGTGTCTTTAGTCCAAAGTTTATTTTTTTTAAATGTTGTTTTTTACGACTGAAAGCAAAAACTGCGCGTCCTATCGAAAAGTTATTTATTACAAATTTGTAGGACTTTCCTGGACACTGGTGTGAAAATTATGATTATAATTATTAAAAATCATTATTATTTTTATTTGAAAAAACCAATTCTGGCTGTAAAACACCAACCTACCCTAAACTTGTTAAAAAATGACTGAACTTCTTTGAAATTTACTGATTTTGTAATTAAAATGTCAATTTCCGAGAAAACACATTAACGCACTCCAAATTTTTCCAAATTTGCGAATTTTGTTATTTAAAAATAAATCATAACAAAAAATTAGTTGGAAGTATAAATCTTCTTCGAAAGCTATTTTTTTGTAAATAACCGATTTCCTGCAAAAAGTGTTCTAACAACCTGCAACTGTTAAAAAATTGCAAATTTTGTTCGAACTATATTGATTTTTGTTTTAAAATGTAATTTTTTGGTGAAAAGGAATAAAATAACCTAAATTTGATTTAATTAGAGAATTTTCTTCTAAATCTTTTTTCTTCTATATTATTAAAAATGAAAATTTGAGACGAAAAACACTAACGTGATCCAATATTCTTAGGAGATTCTGAATCTTGTTTGGATTATAATGGTTTTTGTTTTAATATACTAACCTTTGAAGTAGAAAGATGACATAACTCAAAAGTGTTGTTAGTTACATTTAAAACTATGTCGGAATCTAAATTTTTGTATTTATTGTATCTCAATTTCTGGTAAAAACGCTAACAAAACTACTAACTTAAAGTGTTTGAATCTTTAAAATCTAATCATTTTTGATGAAATATTACCCATTCCGGATGTAAACCTCTGAAATTAACTAAAATTATTTAAAATGGTGATTCTTTATGACGATCTTAGTTAAAAAAGCTAACATCCGAGAAAAAAAAACTTAAAATAAAAAGTGAAGAAAATTTAAGTCCTCTTCAAAAATTTTCTTCTTTTGTACTGAAATATATATTTTTAAATATGGATTTTTATCGGTAAGCGCTAACATAAAGTATTTCTAATATTGACAATAATTGATTAAGTAATTCGAAAACTTTAATTTAAACGCGCGAGTTTGAAACCGACAATTTCAACTTTATGACAATTTTATTATTTATGAGCTGTTAGAAGTTTGTAGATGTTAAGTTCCTCCATCAGCATAGTCGGAGTTCTTGGGGACGCCTTATTTTGCAGCAAATCTGCACAGATCTTATTTTATTAAATTTTAATTTCTTCCACGATTTTCTTGAAAAAGACATGCAGAAAATACAAACAGCATTATGGATAAAGAAAAAGCATTCACAAAAATACCCTAAAATTTATCAAATGACTTTAGTTCAAAATTCAATTAATGGCAATTGCCTTTCATTATGGTTATGGGGAAGACCAGATCAGTATATTTTAAATTTTGTTTAATCTATTCATCAGCTTCTTTTTCCATATCTGCACTGAAGAATTCCTTCCAATTCCCAGTCTTCCCCTTTCCGATGAAAAATTGACGGCTTGAAAATATTCCACACTCATAAAGATCATTTAAATTGACCATTGGATTTTTTCGGAATTTCTCTATGCTTGAGTGATTCAGCAACTGGGTTAACTGATTTTCACTGTAGTTCTTCCCTAAGAAATTGGCCACCTTTTTGCATGCAGAAAGCAAATCCTAGAATTGTTAAAATCTTTATATTTTATTTAACTAAACATTTCTCCATTTTACTCTAATATATGAGACCTCATTTTTAAATCTAATTTTTTAAAGACAATTATAATTTTTTAAATTAAAATTTGTTATGTATAAACTTACAGCATTCAATTTCTCGTAAAAAAAGATAAGAAATTTGGGTGTTTTCTCTGAGCCCAGGCTTCTTTAACAATGTTCCCAATATGGACTCAATACAGCTGAAATATAGTAAGTTTATGATTATTCCGTATTATTTAAAAATAGATTGAGATGCACTACTTTCCAACTCCTGGTTGGTATAAAAAAAGATTGGTACGCTCTACTTACTAAGATCATTTCTGAACAAATTCCGGAAAGTTGGAAAGTCACCTATATATCCATAAGTCACTGTGAATTTATTCATTTTATACCAAGAAAGCACTACGTCTTTTGGATTTCTCGCTATCTAAACGATCTTTAGTAAAATCCATTTTGATATTTTCATTAGAGAAGGTATTAGATTTGTGTAAAATTTGACCCTCGCAGTTTTCGACAAATGTCCACGTTTTGAGACCCCCTGAATCCGAAAAAAGGTTTTTACGAACGTGTCTGTCTGTATGCCTGTATGTATGTATGTATGTCTATTTGTATGCCTGCCTGTCTTTACAAAATTCAAAAATGTTTCTTTACGAATGTTCATGGTATTTAAAAATACGAACAATTTATCCTGAATACTTTTTTCGTAAAACCAAAAATGACCAGAGTTATAACATTTATAAAATTACGAAAAACAAACAAAAATGAACATTTGAAGCCAAATTACGCACGATATGAAAAAAGTCAAAGAAAAAAATTTCTTTTTGAATGCCCTACAAGATTACCATCACAAGATTTGGATTTTCTTGAAACATCTAAAATTCAAATTTTGACAGCATAAAAAGTAATGGAAAATCCAAAAATCACATTTTTTCATTCAAGAATTTCACAGTATTTCAAAAATTCTCAAATATATAAATGCTTTAATATATAATACACGCTGGGGCTTTCCAAAATGTATGCAACCCCGCATACACTCCTCTAAGTATAGCTCTAAGTATAACTCTCGGTTTAAACTAATCTCCCACCCCCCCCTATCATTAATCGAAGTTTCGAGGGACTATTGCTGTAACTAGACTCTCCACCCTAGACGCTTTGACAGACTGTTTTAGTCAATTATTGGAAGATGAAGCAATAGGACACCACAACTGCGATGCAGCACACGACGCGGTTATAGTAATACAAATGCATGGTATGAATAATAATAATATGAATTTATAGGAATAATATAAAATGTCAGGGATAAGTTCGAGTGCGAAGCACGAGATACGTGATGCGAATGTATTCGTTAAAGGCAAAGGAGCTTTAACAAAAAAAATTCACAATCACCAAATTACTGTTGTCGATGCTTTGACCTTTAGCTTTAAAAAGTATGCACACAGAGAACGAACGCGTAGTGCAAAGCACATAAATTATCGATCGCGAAGCGCGAGAACCAATATTCGCGCGTTCAAGCTTGCGAGCGAAGCGAGCAGCGTGTGACGAAAATGTGCTCGCCAAGCGGGCAGATTTTTTATATAGGGGCCGTGTATATAGTTTAACCTTTACCTAAGTATTTGAACTTTCAACTAAAAAATTTAAATTCCGAACATACAATGTAATGTCTGGTAATAGTAAATATTTTAGCCTGTTAAGCTTTTAGTTTTAAAAAATTAAATTTAACATAAAAATAAGTTTTCAAGAAATTCGTCGCATTTCCATCCAAAAATATAAATTTTCAAAGAAAGATGTAATAGTTGATACTTCTACTGAGAGTATTTTTATTAATAATAAAAAGCAGCTAATTTTAACAAAAAAGCATAACAATTTTAAACTTACAAACTTAAATCCTCTACTCAAACAGATTGACTTTCAACTAAACATTTGACTTTTAATATAAAAATTGGGTTTCTGCCAAAAAATTTTAACAAAATACATAAATCATCAACCAGAAACTTGATTTTTCTATCAAAAAAGAAGAATTTGAATATCACGATAAGAAACTTTCAGTTAAAAAAGTTGAACTAATAAATATTGTGATTTCAAATAAAAATCAGTTCAGTTTGACTGAAAAAAGCTTATGTTTTACAAAAAAAAGTTGTGCACAGTCCACATAAATTTTCAACCAAATAGTTGAAGTTTTCTCTTAAAAAGATAAATTTTCTACAAAAAATGGTATAGTTAAATTTCCATTTAAAAAAATTAATTTTCAAGCAAAAAAGGATACATTTTTAATATACCAGTATAAGCTTCAGATAAAACAGGTTATTTTTAACCAAATACTTTAATTTTGAACCAAACTAACTAAATATTTGTACTACTTTACTCCTTTACTACTTCAATACACTACTTTACTTTACTAATATTTATACTACTGAATATTTAAATTTTCTACAGAAATGTAAAATTTTGTTTTTCAGTACCCGAGAATTAATTTTTTAATATTAATAAACATGCAACATCTTCCTGCTGTGCAATTGAAAGCTTTTGCGATTAATGTTTGAACAATTTTCTTATGAGTTTGAAATGAAAATATTTTGTATGACTTTTATTATAAATGTTTCTGTATAAACATTACCTTACATCCAGAATCCAAAATACTTGGTCTAAGACTAAGAGGAAAATGTGATTGAATAAATCTAGGGGTTGATAGACCCCCTAAAACTTCGTAAGCAGGTCTCGTAAAAGTTTCACGCACCACACGTTTTTCCACGTTTCCCTCATCCATTGTAACAAATTCCTCAATTACTTCTGAATTATGCAGCAGGCTGCGCCTGTAAGTTATTTCAGAAATATCTTTATTTACACAATTGTCATATATTAAAAAAGTACAAACATTGAACATTATTAACAAGTCTTGCTCGAGAAATGGAAATTTTTCAGTAAGTTACGTCTTCCTAGCTGTTTCGAAATCTAGATTATTATTCAAAAGCCAAATAAGTTCTTGCATCATGGTCGTACCTGGTAAAAGTATAAAAAAGTTATTCAAAGTAGGCAGCGAACACCTGAAAAAAAGAATTTCGTGAACCATTTAAGCAAGTTGCATAAATAAATTTCAAAAACTGCTTCAGGTTATTTTGAAAAAATTTTCCACTTCTCTTTTTCGTCACAGATCATCACACACATAGGTACTCTACTGAATTCATTATTAGCGTTTGACATTTTATATCGAACAAAATAGTTTAATTGTTAATCAATCAAGATTAATTTTCTACCAAAAGAGATCAATTTTCAACGAATTATTTGAGTTTTCCAACTGAATCGTGGACTTTTTTAGAAAGCAGTTTAATTTTAAACCCAAAAAGACAAATTTTCAACGACAAAAAAATTATTTTTAAACCAAATTCAATAACTTTAACCAACTTTAACCAAAAATAGTTAAATTTTTCAACAAATAGTTGAACCTTTAAACGATAAAGATAAATTTTATAAAAGAACGTTGAATTTGCAACCAAGAATGGTAAAGTTTCAACTCAGAACTTTTTTACAAAAAGATTACTTTTCAATGGGTAAGGACAAATATTCAGTTAAAAAACTCGAGTTTTCAACAAAGCAGTGGTGTTTCTAAAAATATTGTTCTTTAACAGTTAAATATTTCATCTAAAAAGATGAATGTCTAACAAATCGTGTAAATTATCAATCAAAAGGAGATGAATTTTTAACAAAAGAGTAGAATTTTCAACAACGAAGCTCAATCAAGTAGTTGCATGGTTTATCAAAGATCATTTTTCGAAATATATGATAGTTCATATTTTAACCGAAAAATTTATTAATTTTCAGTAAAAAAACAGTCTAATATAACCGAAAAAAGTGAATTTTAAACAAAGAAATTTGGTTATTCTAGACAGAAAAAATGTATACCAGATTTTAGTATTTTCAATGAAAAAGGAGAATTCTCTAGCATAAATAGTAACTTTCAACTAAAAAATATTAATTTTCTACCACAACAGTAGACTTTATCAAAGAATAAATAGTTTAAGTCAAGTGGTTGAATTTTCAACCAAAAAAGAAGAATTCTAAAGAAAAAATTTAATTACTAAACTTTCATCTACATAGTTAAATCTTTATTTGGATGTTCTCTTTGGGTTTTGTTCATTTGTTTTGCATTTAAACGAGGAATCGAGAAGCAGGGACAGTTGCTTGAAAACGATGGACAAAATAGTAATTCATTAAAATAGGAGGAATAGAGGCAATAGGAGAAAGAGCGTCCATATCGTATTTAGATAATTTACTTGTAAAACATAATAACTATTTTAAACAAATTTTGATGGCATTTTGCCGACAAGCTAATTGAATTCGTTTTTTGCCGTCAGAAGGACAGTGTTTGTTCGACTAGTCTAAACGAAAATGGTTATAATCATTAGCTATGAAAAAAATTACTCTCTAGCTCTGATGGGATTTGAAATCAGGTCTACAGATTGTCCGTCTGGTCCTGTATTTAAATTGATCTAAAAAGAAACCTCAATGATTTCAATATATTGACAATTATACCAAAAACAAGTTTCTTAAGGGGGAAGCTATGGTAATTTTTTGTGATAAAAGAGTCATAAATAAGCGCGTTACTACCAATCCACGAGTGATAAAAAAAGCGTTACGCGGTGAGTAAAGTTGTTCAAGTCTGGCTCGTTTTAAATCAAAAAGTCTAATGGCATTTATCAGTGGACAGTTTTTTCCTACGATTGAACGAAACTAGATGTAAAAATATGAATTTATCACAAAAGTTCGGACGTTTGCAGTCAAAGTTCAATATTTCGCTAATGAATAGCGCGCCTGTTTTTACCATAAAAAATAACAAAAAAAGAAGACTTGCGTTAAATCCCACTAGTCTCATATCTTGAGTAACTCATAAAAATTTTTAATCAATTCACTTTAAATGGTATATCTCCGTTAATAATGCTCGAAACTTTATGAAATTTTCAGTGAATACTTTTGTAATGTTATACTTTTAGAAAATTTATTTTTTAAAATGGATTTTTTAAAACCCAAAAAGGTAGGGACCCCCTTAAGTTTTTCTCTCAATAACCCTAAAAACAGTAAATATCGTATTGGCAATAAAAGAAAATCATGAAATTCGTACCTGACCACGGATAAGAAATTATCCAAGTGTCCGAAGGTTTAGGCTTGAAATTGTAAAATTCCTCCGCTTCTTTTATGTACATACGGGGGAAAAACTACTTCTTCTCTCCAACTTGCACACATCCGGCTCATACACCCTTAAAAAGCTTCAACATCTCTTTCGTTCTATCAGCATCCAGCAAAGTATAATTTGGTAGTTGTAAATTCATCTTAGTTGTACTTATATTTAAAAGTCGATATAGGAAACTGGTCCACTATAGATAGTAATTTAACAAAAGATGCTTGTAAGTTTACGAACAAAAAACTGCAACCTCGATAACAACTTATTTACCTCGCTCTCGACCCTCAGTCGTTAGTTAAAGCTCCTTTAGCTTCAAAGAATAAATTCTCACTACGTATCTCGTGCTTCGCACAAGATTTTCTCCAAAATGCGAAATTTTCGGACAATCTTCCAAAGGGGCCAAACCTGAAATTTTGTTTAAACTACGTATACTATTGTATTTCGACACGCTGATCATGAATCTAATAGTAAAAATTGGCGCAAATTTGATATTCATGTGAAAAACCTTTAAAATTGTATCAAATCAATTTGTTTTCATTTATTTCCATAAACAATGAAAATTTCCAAAAACATTGGAGACAAAAGTTCTTGATTTCATCAATGTGCACATTTTCTGTTATAGTAATTTTCCGCCATTAAATTACAGTTTTAGAATTATTTGATGTTAAACATAAAAATCACAAATATTTAATATTTATAAAGGAATAACTGTTACATATCACAGGAGTGCCTTCCTGCACCCCACTAAACGTTGAGAATGGTAATCTCTATAACCTACATCATTTCTGTGACCAGTAACAGGAGTGCCTTGCCACCTTTCAGGGAACTTTGGAAAGGTGCACCTATATCCTCTACTTTATTTCTGTGATTAATTATAGGGGTACATTTTCGCCCCGATAGGAAGTTGGAAAGGGATATCTACACGACCTACATTATTTTTGTGACCAGTAAAAGGGATGCCATATGAAATATTGCGACTTTCCATTTTAAACTTGTAATATTCCGAAAACTGTCACTCATTGGTTAAAAATGAATATAGCATAAAATATGCATCCTAAAATCAATACATTTAATTGCAACTTGTGTCATTTTTCATAAATTTAATTTGTTTATTATCAATATTATTTTCTACGATTTGAACCAAACATACGCATCAAAGCGTGAAGTGGTTCTCAGAAAATTGGTAGATATAATTTAGGTAAAAAATCTTACTACCTAAAATGTTATTGCAGCTTATGTATTATGTATTATGTATTTTGTTTCTTATATTTAATGTTATTTTTACGATTTTAACCAAAACTACGTTTCCTATCAAAAAACTATCAATGGAAAATTTTTAGCTCTATTATCTGTGAGAAACTTTGATTTTTTCATAGCTTGCATCTTTTGTCTCAAAATGTAATTTGTCTTTCTTTAATAAAGGGTTTCTAAGAGTAAAATAAAGACTAGGTGTTCTATCAAAAAGTCATTTTTAAATTTGCAGATCCTTTTTGAATGCACAATTTTTGCCTTTTCAACTGTTTTCGCATCTTGTATAGCTTCATGGGAAAATGGAATTTTCTTATATTTTTTTGTGCGATCAAAATTGGAATATCTGAATGTAAGTTCTACCAATCGATCTTCGATCCTTGATCGGAATTTGCTGATATTTGTGAACAAACATCCGCAACCTCAACAATTGTAAATTAAAATAAACGGAGCTAAGAATTGATTTTTTAAAAATTTGATTAACAATTTAATTTTAAACGGTTTGTACTGATCACAAATAAGATCAGGGGTTTTAATAATTTTATATTGTGTTGAGTAGTTTACATTTTATGACAGATAATTTATTTCGAAATTTGAATCAAGTTGATAATGAATATTGGTATCAAAACATTGCATTATTTTGATCCATTTGCCACATGAACTTGATACCTGGCAGTTTCATGAGTCATGCGTTGTTTCGCTTAAAATTTTCATTTTGGTTTATTGTTTTGAATTTTGTAACTGCTATAACTGTGGTAATTTTTTTTATAAACTACAAAGTCTTGAGAATAGATTGTTTGTATTTTTTTTGTACTGCGAATAACCATACATAAAATTTTCAAATCATGAACAAAGTACTCTCTGAATTTTTTAAAATACCCTATCATCTAAAGTTTTCTTCCTAAATGGCTGGCTAACAATGTTGACCTTCAAAAATCTAGCGACACACAGCACACATACACAGCCACACATAGAGACAGATAAATTTGCGAAAGCCTGTTTTTCGAGTTCAGAAGGTCTCACAACGTGGACATTTGACAAAAACGTACGGAAAGGGGGTCAAATTTCACAAAAATCTTTTACCTACTCTGATGAGACTGTATCAATTGAAATTTGATGAAAAAAATATTAATATGAACACAAAGAATACAACAGTTTCATTATGCAATCAAATTTCTCTTCTCAATAAAAAAACGATCAATTTTGTTGCCGAGCATTTTGGTCCAAGATCATTTGACTCTAGAGATCATAATTATCTGTCCACTCACCGAGTAAAAACGCTTCGACTTGACTTCGACTTGTTTCTGTCTTGAGTCCGTCTTCAAGACATCGATGTTTGGCTGCGTCTAAAAACTGAGTCGACACATAAGCATTCGTCTTACTTGTATGGACACGACAGCTAAAACGGCGTTTACTTGTCTCAAGTCGAGCCCTGCCTTTGCTAAGGGGACGTTTTCGTGGATTAAGACGATCCTTGTCTTAGCTGAGATGTTCGAACCTTTTTCGGCTCATAAGTGAGATTAAAATTGATAATATAAAAATTTGTAATTATTAAATTAGTTAATTTTAATTTAAAAATTCATAATCTGTTGGAAATATGTAAAAACAAGCAACATTTTCGGTATTATCGTCAAACAAGTATAATACAAATGAAAATACGTAAATAAATTGATTGAATATATATTTGGCCCGTATTTTCACCTTATATTTCACGGTGTGCCTGAAGGCTGAAAAAGTTTGACTAAAATGGATATAAAATCTGCTAACGAAGAAAGTTTCTATATTGTTTAGACATTAAAAATCAGTTGAATTCAAAATCCTAGCTGCTCCCTTTCGCAAGTTATGCGCATTCTTAGGTTTTCACAACCAATCATTGTGTTCTACGCAACTTGCGCGGACGAAATTTTTCATGTACAACGTTTTTTCAAATTTATCACTTTTTCAATGCATTCAAAAATGAATTTGTTGTTTATTTTTGCATTGAAAAATCTTAATTACCGCTTTTAGCCAAACCCAGGACCAACGACGAGAACGTAGTGGCTGAATGATCCCATTTTCGTTTTTTTTTGTATTTTATATTTTTTTGTATTTTTTATATTTTATTATTTTTTTACATACCTTTTGAATAACTTATAAATTAAGCGATATAAAATAAAGATAAGTGATGTTTAATAATTTTTAGGAACATACATTAGTTGTAAATAAAAATAATTTCAAATTATAAGTGTAGCGAAGAAAATTCTATCACTGCTTTTAACAGTTGTGATGCATATGATACGTGATGGTAACTTGATACCTTGTAACGTGCCCAGAATTTCAAAAAAGCACGATATATGGATTCTCCGCTTTGCTCTGACCAATACCCTAATCCATTATTGTCATCTAAATTTTCTTCACTAAAAGAAATTTCTTTTTTAATATTATCGTGAAAAAT
>NC_046666.1:59935342-59937427 GCF_010883055.1 Belonocnema kinseyi
TTCAACTGATTTTTAATGTCCAAACAATATAGAAACTTTCTGCGTTAGCAGATTTCATATCCATTTTAGTCAAACTTTTTCAGCCTTCAAGCACACCGTGATTTGAAGTCGGAAGAGCCGATTCCAGAGTGGTTGGTGGAAGGGCGCACAATACTCCTGCCAAAAATAGGCAACTTAGCTGACCCGAAGAACCACAGGTCAATAACTTGTCTGAACACGCTTTATAAGATATTCACAGCTATCCTAAATGGTAGGATTGTTCGGGCAATTGAAACTGTGTGGCAAGAAATGTATGAACAACGAGGCTCAAAGAAAGGCGTAGCCGGATGTCGGGAGAACCTGCTCATCGATAGATGTGTCTGCAAAGACGCAGCATTCTACCAGCGTGACTTTTGGAAATCTTAAAGGTTCATCCGCAAATGGTTGGGTGCATAGAGATTGATGCCACTTTGGAAAGCCAGATTTACTATTTCATCTAGCAAAAATCGTGTGACAACTAACAAGGTCACGTTTCAGAAAGGTGTCTTTCAGGGCGACACCATGAGCCCACTCCTCTTTTGCCTTACATTATTGCCACTATCTCTAGCACTGCGCCATTCCGACGGGTACTTATGCGGCAAACCTGCAGGTCGAAAGTACAAGGTCACTCGTGTATTTTACATGGACGATCCTAAGATCTATGCTAAAAACTGAGAGTAACTGCATCTAGCTCGAGATCATAATGATTTCCCATTCGAATCAATTTGATCTCATTTTTTGGTTCATTTGTCAGACTAAATAAAATGGCCGCCAATTCTTGGCGCCGGTGTCATAACGACATAACCTAAAAATGGTATCTAGCCGCACGCAAGTGACAACTACGCTTAACAGGTTATATTTTATAATATCAGATTTCCTTATTATTTTAACTTTTTAAGTAAACTGCACGATCAGAAACGATAAAAAGCTTGAATATGAACTGAAGTATTGTAAGAATGTCAGACACCTTGGTTTGAAATCATACATGATCCCGAATAGAGTAATTGTGGTCTCAAAGGTCGATAATTCACTTCGGCCGATCAAAATGGTAAGTATCATTTTTGTTGCATATGAAAACGATATTGATTTCGTTATCATTTTGAACACGTTTCTTTACTATGCGAAAAGCCAAATTTCCATTAAAATATTTTAATTTTTAACCTAAGAGGTAAATTGTCAACTTAACTGATGAATCTACAGCAAAAAAGGGACTTTTAACACAAAAGTTTAAGTTTTGACACACAAGTTTCTTTCTTAACAAAAAAGATAAATTTTCAACATTTAAAACGAGATTTTGCGGAATAAAGCAAGATCTCGGACGAGCCATTAATTACACAGCCACACAAAAAAAAGTTTGCGGATCTGGTAACAAGACACACGTATTCCTATGGATTTTCTGGCGCTGAATTCAAATTCGGTATCAAAAATCACCCATCACGTCATGGTTGAGCCATAATCTCAAAAAATGACGAAAAATCATGCACTGAGGCAAATAAATTTCAAAATAATGCCAGTGATGCAAATTTTCACTTCAAAAACATGTCGACAACTGTGAAGGATCAACCCTTGCCTGATATCAACTTATTTAACATAACTTTAACCAACAAAACCTGACCTCACCTAACTTGAATTAACAGAAATTTATTGAACTACACGTAAAGCTCTGGAAGCATATTTTCCCAGGAGCAAATGTGTGCTACATCGAATGGGTTAACTCGAGCCTAACCTAGAAATAAATCTAACCTAACCTAACCTAAACTAACCTCACGAAACACAATTAAACTGATTGTGTTGTCCCGTTGTGTTTGCGGTACTGTTTGAATCAGCTTGGGCTTAACCTGCAAAGAGGTTTAACTTATCCTAACCTAACAAGACCTATCTTAACCTAACCTAGCCGAATGAAATTCAACCACACGTGTAGCTATGTAAGCGTACGGTTCTCAGTCTTAAACGTGTGCTATATTGAATAGGTTAACTCGATCTTAACCTACAAATGAATCTAACTTAACAGAACCTAACGAAATTTTTCTCAACGCAACACAACTTAACTTAAGTGTTCCCGTTGTA
>NC_046666.1:59937527-59949333 GCF_010883055.1 Belonocnema kinseyi
AGTGACATATATGTAACGTTTGGAAGACTTGAGTTTTTTTAAATATGACTTTAAGACGAACAGCAATTTTTAACGCAAGGATTTACATGAAAGTCAGGACGGTAATGAGCTAGAATTTTAGTTTTGTATACACTCCGTCATAGGAATAATATGCCTAAATATCTAAAAATTCAGAAAAAAGGAAAGTTTTAAGGGCGGTAGGGGGTAAACATGCAAATGAATAAGAGTTTTATTCAAAAATTTTTTCTCTCTGCTTTTCTTAAACTTAAGGGATATATTTATACTATACGCAAGAACAGGGTTGCCAGCGTAATCGGTTAGGTCAGGTCAGGTTTTGTTAGGTTATGATAGGTTAAACCTCTATGTAGGTTAAGCCGAAGTTGAACGAAACGGTACCGCAAACACAACGGGACAACACAATCAGTTTAATTGTGTTTCGTGAGGTTAGATTAGGTTAGGCTATGTTAGATTTATTTCTAGGTTAGGCTCGAGTTGACTCATTCGATGTAGCACACATTTGCTACTGGGAAAATATGCTTCCAGAGCTTTACGTTTAGTTCAATAAATTTCTGTTAATTCAGGTTAGGTGAGGTCAGGTTCTGTTGGGTAAAGTTATGCTAATTAAGTTGATATCAGGCAAGGGTTGATCCTTCACAGTTGTAGACATGTTTTTGAAGTTAAAATTTGCATCACTGGCATTATTTTGAAACTTATTTGCCTCAGTGCATGATTTTTCGTCATTTTTGAGGTTATGGCTCAACCATGACGTGATGGGTGATTTTTGATACCGAATTTGAATTCAGCGCCCCAAAATCCATAGGAATAGGTGTGCCTTGTTACCAGATCCGCACACTTTTTTTTTGCGTGGCTGTGTTAGCTTTAGACAAAAAATTTTTTTAAATCAGTCGCATTAAGGTTTTAGAAAATTCAAAAATCGAAGTTTATCTGGTGACTTTAGTATGTGAAAAATAAGATAAATGTTTATAATGTTGCCACGCATTGATTGTTCATTATCCTGATCTTGGAAGCTGACTAGATCGGACTAGTTTACGTTTCGCTCCAACAGTGGGTGCATCGTATATAATTATTTGTAAGTTATAAGATCAAACAAAGATTTGTAGGATGACAACTAAAAAAGACCTTAACACTCTTCTCATAAAAATGCAGAAGGTTGTGGTAAATTAAAAAAAAAGGATTGAATATTGTTGTGGCTGATACAACAAACTTAGTATAGTCGGGTCCATATCATGTCACATGCCGCAAGTCTCTCTGCTGCGAGTCTTACCTGCAGCATGTCACATTTGCGGAATTTCTCATCTGTGGTAAGTCACCCCTGCGGCATGTCACATCTGTGGCATGTCACAACTGCGACATCTCTACCCAGCGACTTCTCTTCCGCGAGGCATTTCCCACTGTAAAATTGACATTTTTGCGGCATCTCTCACCAGTAAAAATTCTTTCAGTGGCATCTCTCTTTTCCAAAAAATGTTTAATGCCCAATTAAAAATCGCTGAAATTGAGACTGGTCTTCCTGGACTAATTGTGTCCTGGTGGCATGTCTCTCCGGGAAAAATTTTCCGGGTTTATATTAAAATATTAAAACTGCGGCAAGCCTCCCGGAACTAATTGTATGACAAAAGTGTGGCAAGTCTCTCACGGCGGATTGTCACACCTGCGGTATCTCTCGCCCGCAGCAAGTCTCCCCAGCGGCATCTCTCCCCTGTGAAGTATTTTTTAGCACTTCCAAAGATGACGTAACTGCGGCAAGCCTCCCCAGCGGCATCTCTCTCCCGAAAAAACTGGTTAAGTACTTTCAAAGGTGAAACAACTGTAGCAAGTCTTCCCAGCGGCATCTCTTTCCCACGAAAAATTTGTAAGAACTTTAAAAATGGCAAAACTACGGCAAGTCTACACAGTCACATCTCTCCGCCAAGAAAATTTTTTAAGGACTTCTAAAAATGGCAAAAGTGCGGCAAGTCTCTTCAGCCGCATCCCTCCCCAACAAATTTTCTAGGTAGTTTTAAAGATGGCAAAAATGCGGCAAGTCTCCCAAGCGGCATCTCTCGCACATGAATATCTTTTAAGAACTTCTAAAAATTTCAAAAATGCGGCAAGTCTCCCATGCGGCATCTCTCCTCCATGAATATTTTCTAAGAACTTCTAAAAATTGCGAAAATGTGACACGTCTCCCAAGCGGCATCTCTCCCCCATGAATATCATTTAAGAACTTCTAAAAATGGCAAAAGTGCGGCAGGTCACTCTAGCGGCATCTCTCACCCAAGAAAATTTTGTAAGGACTTCTAAAAATAGCAAAAGTACAGCAAATATCCCCAGCGGCATCTCTCTTCCAAAAATTTTTCTAATTAGTTTTAGAAAAGGAAAAAATGCTGCAAGTCTCCTAAGCAGCATCTCTCTCCCATGAATATTTTTTAAGATCTTCTAAAAATGGCGAAAGTGCGGCAAGTCTACCCACCGACATCTATCACCCAAGAAAATTTGTTGAGTACTTCCAAACAGGGTAAAAATGCGGCAAGTCTCCTCAGGGGCAATTCTCCCCCATGAATATTTTTTAAGAAATTCTAAAAATGGCAAAAGTGCGGCAACTCTTCCCAGCGGCATTTCTCTCCCAACAAATTTTCTAAGTAGTTTTAAAGATGGCAAAAATTCGCAAGTCTCCCCAGCAGTTTTTTTTTATTTGACTTGCTGCAGTTTCTCCATCTTTAAAAGTAGTTAAAAATTATATAGGGACAGAGATGCTGCTGGGGAGACTAGCTACAGCTTTACCATCTTTAAAACTGATTAGAAAATTTTCGTACGAGAAAAAATGCCGCTGGGGGACTTTTCGCACTTTTGACATTTTTAGAACTTCTTAAAAAATATTAATGGGGCAGAGATGCCGCTTGGGAGACTCACCGCATTTTTTCATCTTCAAAACTAATTAGAAAATTTGTTGGTGGAGAGATGCCGCACTTTTATAATTTTTAGAATTCCTTACAAAATTTTCTTGGGGGAGAGATACCGCTGGGGAGACTTGCCGCACTTTTTCCATTTTTAGAAGGTCTTAAGAAATACTCATGGGGCAGAGATGCCGCTTGGGAGACTCGCCGCATTTTTTTCATCTGTAAAACTAATTAGAAAATTTGTTGGTGGAGAGATGCCGCACTTTAATAATTTTTAGAATTCCTTACAAAATTTTCTTGGGGGAGAGATGCCGCTGGGGAGACTTGCCGCACTTTTGCCATCTTTGAAACTACTCAGAAAATTTGTTGGAGGATAGATATCGCTGGGATAGCAGAATCGGGATAACAGAAAACCTCTTATGATCAATCATATTGACATGATTTCATGGAAAGACTATTTTATATAAAAACGCTTTTTAACAAAATACCAGATAAGGGCGAGGTTCCCAAGTCTGAAGCTCAAATTCATGCAAGAATGATTTACAAAAAAGGAAATAAAATGCATCCATCTGATTACAGACTAATATCATTGATAAATTGTTTACAAAATTTTTCACTCTTACCCTAAATGAAAGATTACCTAAATGGATTGAGAACCAAAATCTACTCCCAGAATCACCGGCGGGTTTCAGAAAAAGTCGTAGCTTTTATGGCCAAATTTTTACTCTCATTGCTATGATCTAATCACGATTAAGTTTAAGTAGAGGAAAACTATTTGTTCTCCTTGTAGATTTTCAAAGTGCTTTCTCATTCCTTCCTCATAACCTGTTATGGCACAAATTATACTCTGAAGGAGTTGGATCTGAATTTATCATAATTCTGATGAGCCTTTATGCAGAAGCTAGTATCTCGGTCAAATGTACTGACAGCTACTCTGAACCTGTGGATGTAACAAAGGGGGTACTACAGGGAGAAACGTTAAGTTCAAATAGTGTTAATTTATATACTGCATTAGGGGAATTGCAATAAACCATCTAATTGAGATACTACTCCTCGCTTATACTGACAATATGTTGTTTTTGGCAGACTTTCTAATATCGATGGAAAAATTTTTAAACAGCTTTATAATTAGTGTCAAATGAATTCACTTGTAGTAAACACTGAGAAAACAAAAATAGTAATTTTTCAGAAAGGTGGTCACGTTCACAAGAAAAAATAACCTCGTTTTCTATACGGAGATGGAAAAATATAAATTATTAGAGATTATGTATATCTGGGAACTCCTTTTTTTGCATCTGCACTCTTCTATCAAGCAGCGCAATGTGCAATTAGTAAGGCTTATATAGCAGTAGGGCCTGCAGTCTTATTAGTACACAACCTAAACCTCGATTCTTGGCGATCTGTTGATAATCTTTATGAAAGCCTCGTAAACAGTACAGTTTTGTATGGCGCTCAAATTTTGGGTCTCAGCTATTGTGACGATTTAGAAAAGGTGCATGTAAGTTTCTGCAAGAAAGTCCTGCATGTTGAATCATGCAATCCTAATTATGCTTAAAGAATTGAAACTGGTAGCCCACACATTGAAATCAAAATATTTAAACTCACTCTCAAATGGTAAGAAAATCTGAATGATATGTCTGATGAACGCTATCCCAAAATATGTTTTAAAAGACTCAAAGAATTAGCTGAGAAAAAGGAGACCCAGGAAAAATATAACTGGGCCCTACAAGTGAAAAATCTTTTCGGAGAATTCAGCGCTCAGGATGTCTGGAATCGTCTCTCGGCAGATATTTTAGATAAGAAAAAGGCGTCTATGCTTGCTGCATTTGAAAATATGCTTTATCAAAAAGATGTCCAGAGAATCCAGACGTCTTCGTCACTCCGAACTATGCACATATCAGGTTAAGGAAGGGCCTCCAACAATATTTAAAACAACGAATTTCCTTAAACCTCTTAAGAGTAGTAACAACTCTGTAGCTGCGAACAGCGTAAGCCAATTAGCGACGAATATCACATATTTATTGTATGTAATGCGTTTCAAGAAGAAAAACGAATGTATGTATCTGAGAGCCATGAGGTGACTACGAATAGAGAAGATTGGCTAAGCTTATTGAATATTACAGATTTATTATCCATTAAAAACATAGTTAATTTCATCACTATAGTGTTAAAATGTATTGAAGAATTGTAATATTTAAATTATAGGTTAAGCTAAAACTCTAGAACTCATTTGTGTGGATGTTTTAAAATCCCATAACGGATAAGTAAATAAATAATAATAAAACAGTTCAACACGTTTTCTACTAGAACTTACCAAATTTTAATGTTGCCAATAGTAAAAAAACTTCAAATGAGTCGAGGACTCGGGTGCACCGGATCGCGCACCGCACAGTAGGCTGAAATCCAGAATTCCTGGACAAAAGATTCGAAAATCGAAAACAAAAAGTCATTTGATCGAATCCTCAACGACAGGTGCACGCTCGAAAGTACCATTGTCAAGCGGCGCGTGCGGCTGAAGCCTTTCTGTCATCCTCGCAATCGGGCAAAAGTGCTATTATCTAAGTGAATAAGTGCTCAAAATTCATTCTGCAGCATGAAGTGTAATTTTACAGGTGTGTACAAAATTAATTGCTGTATTACAGCCATTAATTTTTTAATTTAGTTTACATCACAGGTGCTCAAAGTTCGCTATTTCAGTATCTTGTTTTTGTATACAATGTCAAATCCAAACAGTGCTAAATTTTATCTTATGAGATCCGATGGAGGTTGAATTTTTTTTATCAAAAAAAGTATATAGTTCAAAATTCTGTAAACGTGGCGTCCTACTTTTTCCTACTTTTCGGTGAAAATGGTCCAATAACGGTTGCCTGCACACTTTGACCAAATCGCCAATGCTGGTCAAAAGCCGAAAATATCCGATTTGTGTGAAAGTTTCTACCCCGGGGTTCTCGAGGTCTCTGATTACAAATTTGATATAAGATTTGCCGTAAACACAATGGCGAATTCAAAATGGCGGACGAATTTTTAAGATTACAACTGATTTGCTCTAAAAATTTTATACGCGGGCTTTCAACCTCGCTGATTACGAATTTGATGTTAAATTTACCAAAAACAAAATTGCCGTAAGATACTTTATAATCATCGATGACTTTTTTATAGGAAACATATTTTTTTCTAGGGGCACCTCATTACGCGTTTCTACAATTTACACAAATTTTCATTGCAAAACCAGAGGGGCAGATGGTGGCAGTCAGTTTTTTTGGTATGATTTATATTAATGTATAAAACTCCATTAAATTCGACAGGATCTCGCAGGACTTTTTGAAAACAACATTTTAGAACAATCGTTTTGAATTTCCCCATAAAAAACTAAATTCCGTCATCAGGGAACCCAAAAACCCCCCTAATCATGATTTTAGCAAAAAGAAGAGATTATTTTAAGAACGTGTCTGCCGTCTTTAGATTCGCTATTTTGAATTTTCAAATCTGATTTAATTTTTGTGATAAGAAATCCCTAAAAACCCCCTGGTCATGATTTCAGCTGAAACAAGCAATTATTTTGAGAACATTCCCGCCATTTTGGATCCGGCATTTTGAATTTTTAAACTGATTTCACTTTCGTCATCAGAGACCCCGAAAACCCCCCTAGTCATGATTTTAGCTGAAACAAGAAATTATTTTGAGAACATGACCGCCATAATGGATCCGCCATTTTGAATTTTTTAAATCTGATTTCATTTTCGTCATCAGCGACTACGAAAACCCGTCTAGCCATGATTTAAGCCCGAACAAGAGATTATTTTGAGATTATGTCCGCCATTTTTGCTCCGCCATTTTGATTTCTAAATCTGATTCTATTTTTGTGATCAGCGATCCCTAAAACCATAAATTGAAAAATATTGGACAAAAATATGCACCGGGTAGGGTAGCACGTATTCTAAGTGAACTTTATAAAATGTAAATTTTTCTAATCACCAAAAAAACTTTAAATGGCGACTCGAAGACCTATGTACGCCGAGTCGTACACCAGGTCGCTCAAGACGTCATCTACGAGAACTTTTCGGACATTAAAATTTTACCAATAGGAAAAAATAATTTCAAATAGTGAGTCGACAACTCGGGTACGCCGGATCGTGCACCAGGTCCTTCAAAACGTCATCTACATAGTTATTTGGTATTTATTGCTGGTGTTTATACCATCTGGTTGTTATTTTGGCTGTTGGAACCATTGTAATTTTGAAAAAGATCTGGTAAAATACGTGCTAAGCTACCTGGTTCGCGACCCCGTGCACACAGATCGCTAATCACTATTGAAAGTTATTTTGGCTGTTAGAATAATTTAAATTTTGAAAAAGTTCTGGTAAAATACGTGTTAAGCTACCTGGTGCGCGATTTGGGCAACACGGATTGTCGGCTTACGATTGGATGTGATTTTAGATGTGACTTTCTCCATTGTTAGTTATTTTTACTGTAGGAAAAATTTAAATTTTGAAAAAGTTCTTGTACAATACTTTTTTTTAAATAGCTGCTGCACAATCTCAAAAAATCTTAATTTAAAAAAAGTTCTTGCAGATGTCGTCTTGAACTAACTGATGCACGACCCAGCGCCTATATGTCTTCGACTCACCGGTTGTAATTCTTTTAAGAGTTGGCACAATTTTAATTTTTTTTAATTTCTTGTAGAATACGTATTAAATTATCTGGTGCACGATCCGGTGTACTCATATCGTCGGCCCGCTATTGGTAGTTATTTTGTCTGTTAGCACAAATTAAATGTTCCAAAATTTTCGCAGATGACGTCTTGAATGACATGGTGAACGATTAGATGCACCCGGATAGTGAACTCACCATTTAGATAAGTGTCGGCTATTGGCAAACCGTATTTCTTGACGAAAATTAAAGAAAATGAATACCTGCTTTCGAAATTTGTCAAGCTTATGTTTCCATCTTAGCGAAAATATGATTTTCAGAAAATTAGGGAGCCTACCAAGAATTCAATCGATGTGTTCTGTTCTAATACTTACCGTAGTGGCATATTCCAATTTAAACAAAAGGTTTTCTTTATGTAAACAATATATAGTCTTTTCTTAAATTTGCAAGATCGCTATTGATTGATCAATAGTGGTCATCGAAAGTTCGTCAATAGTTCAACCCATGCATCTTGAAAGCGCGAACTGTTACATCCAATACATTATTCTTATATTCTCAATTTTAATAAATCCTCTTAAAAATAAAGTATATAATTTTGTTAAGAAATTCAAAAACGTTATTGCCAGGTTATGGTAGATCATATTAAAAAGATAAAAAATATATTTTCTCAATTTATATCCATATTTTTAGATGACAAGAGGTTCATCAATAGGTCATTTTATGAGTCTCGATGACGCGGATAAACATATCAGGCTAGTTAAAATATTTGAGACGAAGAACACTAACGTGATCCAAACTTCTCAAGAGATTTTAAATATTAATCAAATTATAATGATTTTGATTTCAAATATTCAATTTTTGGAGTAGAAAGGTGATCTAAAGAGTTTGGTTTAAAGCCCTAATTTTTGGTAAAAAATGCTAACAAAACTGAGACACGTACATTTTTTTAAAAATTTTATTCTTTGAAATCTAATAATTTTTAATTGCATGTACCCATTACGGACGTAAAACGCCTAAATAAACTAAAATTGTTAAAAATGGTGAGTCTTTATGACGATGTTTGCTAAAAAATTTTAATATCTGAGGAAAAAATAACTCAACATAAAATGTGAAAAAAATTTAACTCCTCTTCAAAAACTTTATACTTCATTTTCCGATTAAAGATTCGCTACAACAAAAATTCGCTTTACAGGGTAAACTTTAAACAAATTCTGGCAAAACTTTCTTCTGTTTTTCCATGACAGCACATGTGATTTGAAAACGCGAAATTCTTTGAATAAAACTTTATCACCCTAGGAATTTTGTGTAGCAAATGTTATCATTAGTTTATTCTATGTTCAGTAACACCAGAGTAAATAATGTGAAAAATAACCTCTAAGTTTTGAAGTAAATATTTTCTGATACTCTTTTACTTAAGTATAACAAATAATTTCTTAATGAAATAAATTTTTTTAATTTTCGGGTTGAATTAAGTTATATGAATTAACTGTGGTACAAAATATACTCTAACTCTTACGCAAATTACTTAACGAGTGTGTACATATGACAGTCCAATCGTGAAAGTAAAGTAATATGTAACGTTACTTTTCATTTAAAAGCATCGAAACTTTTCACCTTTTGGAATTTCTAATCATATTTATGGGTTTTCAGATTTTACTATGATTACTTGATTGAATTTACTAAAATATTATTTTATTATGATTGCTAAATTAACACGTTTCAGTGTTGCCAATTCTCAAAAGTTAGCTATTTCAATCATTGAAATCTCACTGGCAATCAGCGACATCTAACTGATTCAGATTTAGACAACAGATCAGTATCTTTTTAATTTTGTGCAATCAATTTCTCAGCTTCTTTTTTCATATCTGCACTGAAGAATTCCTTCCAATTCCCAGTCTTCCCCTTTTCAACGAAGAATTGACTGCTTGAAAGTATTCCACATTCGTAAAGATCATTTAAAGTAACCATTGATTTTTTTTTAAATTTTCTATATTCAAGTAATTCAGCAACTCGGTTAATTGATTTTTACTGTAATTCTTACCTAAGAATTTGGCCACCTTTTTACATGCAGAAAAGCAAATCTTAGAATTGTTAACATTTTGATATTTTATTCAAGTCGAAATTTCATCATTTCATTATAATATATGAAACCTCATTCTTAAATCCAAGATTTTAAAGACAATAAGACTTCTTTCAATTAAAAATTTGTTATTTGTAAACTTACAGCTCTCAATTCCCCATAAAAAAAACTAACTTAAAATTTGGGTGATTTTTCTGAGCCCAGGCTTCTTTGACATTTTCCTAATATGGACTTCAATGAGCTGAAATAATTCTAGGATCATATCGTTTGAATTAAAAACATATTGCTGTCCACCACTTTCCAACTTCCGGTTGGTATAAACTAAGATTTTAAGTCGAATAAAATAGTTAAACCAAATAGTTGAATTTTCACCCAAGAAAGATCAATTTTTGGCCCATAAAAATAGAGCTGAACAAAGTTATGTTTTTAAACAAACAGATGACTCTTCAAGTTAAAAAGATGGATTTTTTTAGAAGACTGTTGGATTTTCAACCAAGAAAGGTGAAGTTTCAACCCAGAACTTTTCTACCAAAAAGATGTATTATTAATAAACAAGGACCAATTTCTTATCTAAAAAGTCGAGTTTCCAAAAAAACAGTCGAATTTTCGAAAAAAGAAGATATTCTAACAAAATCGTTGGATTTTGAAACTACAATAAGGGATTTTCAACCAATTGGTTCCTTGAACAAGAAAAGATTTAACTAGAACGAAAAAAGTCACATTTTAAACAAAATAGTTGAATTTTCATGACAAGGACACGGATTTTTTAACAAACAGTACAATTTTCTAACCACAAAGACTGATGTAAACCAAACATTTACATTTTCAACCAGAACAAAACAGAATTTTTAACACAATAGTTGAATTTTTAACAAAAAAGTTCAACCAAGTAATCACATTTTTAACTCGTGAAGATTAATTTTCAATGAAAGATATAAAAGCTTATATTTTTGACAACAAAAATAGTTTTAATTTCAAATAAAAAACAGACGAACTTAACCAAAAAAGACAAAGTCTTAACAAAATAGTTGAATACTTAAACAAAAAGATTAATATTTAACCATAAAGTGGCACTTTTAACAAGAAAAGATAAAAAAAGAAAAGAAAGAAAACAAATTTTAACCAATTTATTGAATTTTCTGCCAAAAAGAAGTAATTTTTCAACGAAAAATATTTGAATGTTCTTATTGAGTTCTGTTAATTTGCTTTGCATTTAAATGGTAAAATGAGAAAAAGGGGAAGTTTCTTGAAAACACAGGAAAGAAGAGGAATCCTTCATCTAGTCTATTAGTCTAAACCCAAGTCGCTAAGGTTTTTAGATGTGAAAAAAATTCCTCTCTAGCTCTGCTAGGATTCGAAGCCAGGTCTACAGATTACCGTTCTAGTGCAGTAATCAACTAAGCTACGAAAAGGAACGAAAAAAGTTATTTTTTCACTGCATTTTTTCTTTTTTGCCCCTGCGTAGGTTAGTAGGTTAGAGCTACCGACTACAATCATTTTAATTTAGAATAGTAGATCAAAAACCGTCATTTCATCGACAAAAAATATTTCACTAAGCTAGTGGACAACATCATATCAAATCTAAATTCCCCAATAAGATTGTAAATATAAATTCTTAAAAGACGTCTCACAACGTCGCTTCCCTCTGTAGCTTAGTGGGCACTAGGTCGGTAATTCTTAGAGCTGGATTAGAACCCCAGAAGAGCTGAAGAAGTATTTTTCAATTGCATTAAGCCCCTAACTTTTTAAGTTATTATTTTAATAAACTTGAGAACTGTAAATATCATATTAACAATTAAAATAATTAGTTAAATACTTACCTGGTCGTGGATAATAAATTACCTATGTATCGGAAGGTGTAGGCTAAAAATTGTAAGATGCCTTCGCTTCTTCTGTGTATCTATAGGGGAAAAAACACTTCTCTCCAACTTGCATCCATACTGTTGTTTCATCAATAAAATGCTTCAAAATCTCTCTAATTTTATAAGTATCCAGTAAATTATAATTTGGAAGTTGGTAACTCATTTTAGTTTAACGTATATTTAAAAGTTCATTTAGAATAATGGTCCACTATAGTATTGCCATTTAGCGGCCAGTAGGCACACTTGTAGGCACTGTCGGAACTTACCATTTGTGCTAATTGGCGTATTGTCATCTGTCAACAATATCCAATACC
>NC_046666.1:59949433-59951711 GCF_010883055.1 Belonocnema kinseyi
GAAAGAGGGAGCTCTTCTTAATATTTTGACACCAAAATCATGTCGATACACCTTTCCGACTGCGAGTAAAGCCACCCACGCTTTAACTTGACAGACTGTAAGTGAGGTCTAGTCATAGCGATCGAACGCGTTAAATTTAGAGTAGGTAGTTCGAACCCCGTCAAAAAGTTTTCGATTTTTAAAAGCGTTAATATAATTGAAAGAGTGCGACTATATATATATAGTTGCAAATGGAAGAGACCCTCTTCTTAAAATGGTCAGGAATCACGAGGAAGTAGGCAAAGGAGCATTTCTGTACAAAGCAGCGGAGGAGGCTGCTGAAACACTCGGACTTGACTTCAGTATTAGGGGTGAGCAAAATGCATCAAATCTTATCTATCTCGAGTACTCACTCCTGAAAGCCCGGATTAAGAAAGCACAAGAGAAAAACTTTCGTGAACAGCTCCTAGATAAGAGGATGCACGGTATCTTCCACAGAAATGTGAAGGATCAGTCAATGTTTTGTGAGCTAACGTTTGCTTTCCTTAAATCTCCCGGATTGAAGTCTGGTACAGAGGGTTTCATTTTTGCATACCAAGACGGTGTCATTTCCACCTTAACATACCGTCGCCACGTTTTGAGCCAAGACATTCCCGATGATAGCTGCAGGGCGTGCCATGCACACCCCGAGCATTTAGCTCACATACTATCTAGTTGTCTAGTTTTTTTAACTTAATAAGTTCGACTTTGCGAAGACGTGAATACTAGAAATATCTTTAAAGTCTGACAACAAATAGCTTACAAGGATTTGGATTTCAATAGAAATGTCCAACTGTGCGTAGTTCTTACGCAAGCAATTTCGAGAACTGGACAATGGGAACGACCTACATTCAAAGGCACAATGCGGCACTAAGAGTACTTTATTACCATCTCTTTCACTCCTACGGCATTCACCTTAATATCGCTCCTCCAAATGCTCCTAGGGAGCAAGCTTTCACTTGCTAATAGCCTAAAAAGCATCCCTGCGTGTCAACAATATGCTAGAAAACTTGCGGGAAAAATGCAGAAGGCGGTTGTCCTTGGGTCGCTCCGTGTTCTTAGGGTCCACGAGGCTTTTGCTGGATCGTCGTATTGATTCCTTTACAGACTGTAACCACCTATCTCACGGTTGTGAGACGTGGTTGTGGCTGAAACTTTACCGCGATTTCGCTGGAAGCGGGTGCAATTTTTCAGATTAGCACCCACTCCCGGCGAAATCCTGCGGTTGTCCTTATGAAAAATTTTTAATTATATATATATTGTATTGAAATTTAATGTAATTAACACAAATTGTAAGTGGATGACTTTCCACAGAATCTGAATGTAGCAGGAATATTTTTTTTTCTGACGCACGAAATTTTACGTGACTGGTACGAGAATTCACATATAGAACAGGAGACTTTGCTTTCTTTGATTGAAACTGTAACTAACAATTCGAATCATTTTACCTAACTGGTAGATAATCGGCATCTCATTTTACCTGTCAGGTAATCTTTATTGTCTAGTTGTATTACTTCTTACTGAATGGTGAATTATATTATAATAAATTTATATTAATAATTGATATTTCCATATAAAATATTAACTTATTTCATTTTACAGTATTGAATGTGAAATTTTAATAAAATGTCGCAATGTCCTACGTTTACCGAACTAAGTTATAAAAAACTTAACACACAAATATTCTCCATGCACCTTTTTGAGGCAAATCATTCTTTCTCGACATTTTTTCGTATGCTGTATCCTTATTAGACGAAAAAATAAGGTGCTGTTAAAAGTATACATTTTACCATGAAGACTCTTAATTAGCGAACTCTCAAAATTTTTTTATTTAAAAAATACAGAATCACATTTACCTGATTAGAAGAAAATTCACGCCTGATGGTTTTAGAAAATACAGACGTGATTTCATTTTTACACTAACATGAACCTAAAGTCTCGTAGACTGCTTTATATGTTTATATCTAATTAAATAAGTAAAGAATTTTTTTGTACACTTTATACAGGTACAAGAAGGGACATTGGAATAAGTTAGAAATTTGGCAACTTTATCAACTTTTATTAAATATACTCTTTTACACCAGTGAGGGGAGGAAGCATATATGAGAAGCATGGTTAAATTTTAATTTATTTTCGTCTTGCTTCCTAGCACCTTTTCTTAAATTACCAGGTGTATACATATGAAACCGGTATTTTTTCAAGAAAAAAACACATTTATTTCAAGAGAATGATAACAAATATTTTATTCAAAGTATGCGCC
>NC_046666.1:59951811-59963812 GCF_010883055.1 Belonocnema kinseyi
TGAAACAGGGAGCTCTTCTTAATATTTTGACACCAAAATCATGTCGATACACCTTACCGACTGCGAGTAAAGCCACCCACGCTTTAACTTGACAGACTGTAACATATCAAGAAAAAAATCTCGGCTAAAAAATTAAAGTACCGGTACGTCAGGGCCGTGCAAAAAATATCTGATCCCCGTTCATCGAAATTTCTTATTTTTACATTTTATTAATAAACGGGCTTATAAATTTATAGAAAGTAAATAAAAACATTGCACAACTTATTTATTTAAAATTTTGTAAACTTAAAACCCTGAACAAAATTTAATTTTCAATATTTTAAATTTGTAAAAAATTGAACATTCAAAACTTATAAATTAAATTTATATAAAATCTATTATATTAAGTTTGGTAAGAATTTAATTAATAAAATCAAACATGTAAAACTGATCTACACATTTGAAAATATTCTGGAGTCCTACAGTATTAACCGAAACTTAAAAATGTTAAAGTTTGTACGGGGGACTTGGCTTTAAACTTCAGCCCTGACAATCTTGACGTCCCTAGCAATTCTCATTTTACCATAGTGTTGTATCATTCCTCTCATAATAAAAGTGGAAATCTCTAAAAAATTCTGCAATCTATACATTCTTTCAAGTGAATCGTTAATATCATATGAAAATAAACTTTATATCATCCATTTAATAAAAATGTACATTACTTTGCGTTATTTTATGATGTACTAGTAAGAAAATAATACAATCCTTATATGAATTATTACAAATCAGAATTTTCACTTTTTGACTTGAGATTTCACATAACTCTTTTGTAATATTTATAGTTCTGTTTTGTATTAAATCCTAAAACAATTGTAATCTTGATCTAAATGCAGTAATGTCCTCCATTTACTGAATTAACTGGGTAAATTTTAACTCTGCATGTACATGCAAAAGACTATTAATTTTTAAAGTTCATTCAAAAAACTGAAAATTTATAACAAAAGTGACAATCCCACCGCTGCCATTATTTCAGCGTTACGTCAAAAATTTAAAAATTATATATGTATCACAGGATTGCTTTTCACCTTAAAAAGGACCTGCTTAGCTGTATTTAAAAAAAATCATTTAAATAGTAAACAGGAATTTTACCTCCTTTTTCATGTTTTGTACCGTTTTCATGAATTTCCAATGTGATGAGTATAGCATGCCATTAAAATCTTAATTTTCGGACATATTGAATATTTTTTCCTAAATTAAAAACTAATTTTTATCAGAATAAAAATTCCAAGGTATAATTATAACTTTATAAATACAATACTGAAATTAACTTACAAAATGTTGTTCATAAGGAAGAAATGGACCGTTAAATCGTTTATATTATTATTTCTCATACATGCTGCTAAATCTTAGCATAGACTATTCTTTGATAAGTTAGACAAATAAAAAGACGACCAAATGCGAATCCTAAGAAATATTTCCAAAATAATTGAGTAATCAGTAAATATCGCCTCGTCGTGCATCACTAATTTACGGCTACAATTTTATTTTGGTGATAATAAAACTTTTACGATCGCGATGCAATATACGATTTATTATCTGAAATTCTCATGCGATAATACACCATCTGTTCGTATTTTCCAGACACATTTATTTAATAAATAAAAGATAAAAGAAAGTGAAGCAACTTTTTTTTAACTTAATAAGTTCGACTTTGCGAAGACGTGAATACTAGAAATATCTTTAAAGTCTGACAACAAATAGCTTACAAGGATTTGGATTTCAATAGAAATGTCCAACTGTGCGTAGTTCTTACGCAAGCAATTTCGAGAACTGGACAATGTGAAAATACAGACAGTGCATTCATTCGACCGTTTATGAACACAAGATTTAATTAATTAATCGAAACTGAGACTTATGCAACTATAATCATTATCAGTATAAAAACAAGTAAAGCGTTTGATATATTTTATAATGCATATAAATTATTTTTAATATCAATTTAAAAAATCTTTAAAGGTCACAAAGAAAAATTGGTGTAAAATTTCTTGCATTTTATTTAACAAAATAAAAATTTGGATTGTTCCTTTAGCTTTTTGTGTCCCAAAAATATTCCAACACGAAACCATACTGAATTCGGCGTACTTTTGATGATTGACGTTCTAAGGTGAATGTAAATCGAATTTGTTCAACTTTAGACGTATGAATTTGATTAAGTTTTTAAAAAATCTCTTACTCACTGAGTGAGTAAGATATTTTTTATTTGGAATTTTGACGTACTGAGCTGTCATTATTCAATTGTCAAGAATTTAAATTAAAAATGTATAATGTCTAAGTGATTAATATTAAAAACGCTAAAAATTGATATTTCAGATGTGTATTTTCTAATTCCGAATTTTTTCGTTGATGTTAGTATTTCTTATGAATTAAACTTTCTTCAATAACATGAAATTTTCAATTTTTTAATTTTTAAAGTATTACTTTTTAGTTATGTAATTTTAAGTATCTTCATGTTGAAGATATATGTAAAGGGTCATTAAAAAGTGTCGGACCCTCCCCCCCTATCAGCAAAAATATGCGTTTTCGAGAGAAATGTTTTAGACCAAAGTTTTACGGTTTTGGAAAGGGGCTGAATGGTAATCTTCAAGCTGACCTTGATGCTGATCTTCAAGGTTATTTCAAGGTCAACTTTTATTTTTCAAATGGAAACCTCTATTTTTGACACCACTAATCGAAAGAACGGAAAATTATACGTTCAGATATGCATCAAGGTCATGTGACCCGATGACCTTCAGGATCATTCCAGGATTTTTTGAACTCAAACAAGATCTAGACGGCTGATAAGCGAAAATATGCGTTTAAAAAAATGGTTAAACATTGTATCTAGATCTGGTCAACTACTGTGAGATACATCGCAGGTCTCATCTGTGCAAACAAAAAAAAAACCTACGTGGATCCGGCCCGCTAAAACGAACTCCATTGAGGTTCTCGTCAATCCACAAAAAAGGGTCTCATATGAACCCGGCCAGCTAAGGCTAGATGGTCTCATTAGCCCACAAACAAAAGTTCGTATTTAGATCCGGCCAGCTAAAGCTTTGGCCTAATAATCAGCATTTCGTATAGCAACCTTCAGCAGAGAATACAGCTTCAATGCGACGAGGAACACTGCTTTAACAGTTATGAACTTTTCTTTTTATTTTGCGGCAATGTTTCCAAATATGTATCCGAATTAGCTCTTACTTCGACGTAGGATCATGCTGACTGATTTTTCTTTCACGAAGTTCCAAACGTTCTACATGGAATTCATATCTTGAGATTTTCCCGGTCAGCCGAGAACGGTGAATTTTTTCTACCTAAAAACGAGCTAATTAGTCTGGCGAATCTAGTAAATTTAGCGAAATAGGATTTAAAAAATGCAAGAGCGCTGAAAGTACTTACTATAAATGAAAAAAACAATTTTAAAAATGTAAATTTTTAGCCTTGGCCCTAACTACTCCCGCGCTTTTTGGTACTTGCGCAGTTGGAAACGTTAGATTTCCAATACAACTTAAGAGATCATTCTATCAAACCCGAAAAAATGCTCTTTTTTTAATTTTGTATGAAATTATTGATGAAGATATTGATGCTTGATTTATTAGGCATAATAAATGCACTTTTTAAATACATTCAGAATTTTTAAAATTAATTTTATACACTTTTATACACGAAAACGTCAGTCAAACGCAACGCCCCAAAAAGTAGACAGGTCCTGACTGGTTCAAAAAATTCTCGGAACTGGGCAATCAGAAACAGAAAAATCAAAAAGTGTTAGATTAAGGATGACAACTCCTATGTCCCCTACTAAACTTATTATAAAATTTGGATTCTCACTATATTTTTTTACGAAAAACGGTGAAAAAAAACAAGATTTTTGTGTTTTTTGGCCGTCATTTTGTTATTTTTTCACGTATATTATCAAAATGTATAGGAGGTATAGCCAATGTCATACGTAACACACAATTTTTTGTTTTCAATTTAAGATGGCCCAGTTTCGAGATTTGTTTAATAAGCCGGGTTTACCTACATTTCAAAGCAATGCATTTGACTGACGTTTTATTTGTTAAAAAATTGTATAAAATGAATTTGAAAATTTTTTAAAATGTATTTTAAAATTGTATTTATTTAGCCTAGTAAATCGTTAAATAGATTGCTTGAATATATATATATTTTACCGCTCGCCTTAGAGTCACAAAAATTCTACTCAGGACATAAATATATGTCTTTAAGGCATAGAAACTGGTCTCCAAGACATAAATTAGAGTCCTGCTCCATCTTAAAACGAAGACATGCTGAAGTTTAACTTTTTGACTTCAGCATGTCTTGTTTGGGGGCAATCCAAGTCGAAACTAAGTCGAAGAATTTTTACTCGGATAATTACTAGAATGATCGCTTAAAAAATATCAAATTTCACATGCACTATCTTCATTTCAAGAATGTCTAATGTTTATAATTTTAGTTTTCTGTTAAAATTTTTTCCAATGCAATATTATTTAATGCGAATTATAAAGTGAAATGTGCATCATGAACTACTAAGACCTTCGAAATAAGTCAAGGATGAAATGACAAAAGGACACTAATATCATGGTTTTAATCCATACTATGGCTTCCTCTAGTAACCATACTTTGAGTTCCTTCAGAAACCACTCATTATTTTGATTTCCTTTTCAGCAAGAGGTGATCCTTTTTATCAAAGCGCCTTTGGAAACAAAAATCGGTTCTACCAGACACAATTGTTTTTTCTGTGGTAACAAAGCTATACTTTTTTGGCTAGATCCGTATTTAGCTTGCAAGAATACATCAAATATTCACTTCAAGGCGAAATAAGTAACAGATAGTTTCGACCTCATAATTAGACTTTTGATTTACCAAGAAATCCATACGCCATTTCCTCATTTGATTTGAATATCCTTAACATGATAATTATTCCTATTATATCAGGACACTGCGAGTGCTCACTCGACCTTGAGGGTATTAGGCTTATGTGGCTGGGTAATGCATGAGCATTAGCAGATAGAAAGAAAAAAGGCATCGAGACGTGACCAGCGGAAGCCCCCGTCGACGATACATTTCCGTTCGACTGGCTGAGGCACTTCGACCAACTTTGCTCGACAAGGACAATGCAATGGGCGAGGACCAGTTACACGGTACATGGTCATAAGGATGACCCGATGCCGAGCGGCGCGGCCTGAGCCGGCTGCTGGTCTTAAGGGAGTGCCAGGAAACGCGATGCCATTAACCAACGTACCTCTAGCGTCGTCCCCCTCAAGGATAATTGCCCGAAACAATTCTGTGACTCTTTTTCCCTCCAGAGGTTAGCCACTCCGACACTAAAACGCAAACACTGAAACTTATTTTCCGTGACCAATAGAAAATCCATGCGAGAGAACCACTTAAGGGACTTGAAAATCGTCGGGAAATCTCATCGCATAAACTGAGGGCAATCGGAAAAGCCATTTGGTCTAGTTTCTAGAATACATAATCTGAATAGTGCAAAGATTTGCAGCAAGGGAGCCACCATAATTTATGTAAGGGTTATGCGGGAGGAAAGGGGTCCGGTAAATTTTACGAGTCCTTATTCAAAGGGGGAGGGGAGGGACTAAAGCTTTTCTTACGTAAATTTCTTCTTTTAAATTATTTGTTAAAAAATATTATAATTAACATCTATTATGACTGTTGAAATTACTTTTCATACGATTATGCAAATTATATCATTATTCATTTTTTTTCTTTTAAGGTTTAGTAGCCCACGGCGAAAATGCTTATAGATCCGTTCGAGTGTCCGTCTGTCCATCATACTTTTCCAAGAAAGGCAAGTGAGGCGAAATTGTGAGAGGGAGCGTACAGTGGTGAAAAACGTTTTTCTTTGTTCATAAACCTAGCATCTCAAGATTGGCTGAACGGAATTGAATGAAATTTAGACTGCATACAGTTAACGTCATACCTAACGAGAGAAAATACTCACACGATCCAAATATATTTTCCAAGGCTAGAAAATCCATGGAAAGTCGGGTACTTTTTTCATATTTTATAAATAAACTGACTTAAACTTTTAGAAACAATGATACATTTTTTATGTTAATACTTAAATTTCTTTATTTACATCGGCCAAACTAAAATACAAAGGAAAATTGGTACCTATGATTTTTTATTTTCTTAGAAAATTCGATAAAACAAGAAAAAACGTGAATTTTCAGCTTTTTTACCTGGCAAAGTTTTCATCAAATTTTCCAGGAAAATAAAAAATCGAAGTTACCAATTTTCCTTTGGGTTTTAGTTTGGCCGATGTAAATAAAGAACTTTAAGTATTAATATAAAAAATGTATCATTATTTCTAAAAGTTTAAGTCAATTTATTCATAAAATATGAAAGTACACGATTACCCATGGATTTTCCAGCCTTGGAAAATACATTTGGATCTTGTGAATATTTTCCCCTTATAGGTGTAACGTGAACTATATTCAGTGTGAATTTCATTCAATTCCGTTCAGTCAATCTTGAGATATTAGGTTTATAAACAAAGAAGAACGTTATTTACCACTGTGGAACGTAGGGAAATAATGAAAAGTGTGGGGAATTGAGGTTAAGTGGATTAAGGAGAAATAAAAGGCAGTGAAGTGAATTAAGGGAGGGGAAATGAGAAGATGGCAAGTAGATGAAGTGAGGCGAAATGATGGATAGGGTTAGGGAGTGTAAGGGGAAATTATTGGGAAGAAGCATAGAATGTGTAGGCAAATGAGGGAAGGTGAAGTATGGGAAGTTAAGGCAAATGAAGAGATGAGAAGCAGGAAAAGTGAAGAGTAGGGGCGTACGGAAAGTGAAGAGGAATTGGTGGTGGCGGATTAGGGCAGTAAGGGGAAAACTAGAGCAGGTGAATTGAGCGAAAATAAGGAAGGGGAATTATTGTTGTCAGGGGGAAATGTGGGAAGAGGAAGTAGGGGAAAATTAATGGAGGAGTAGCGGGGGGAGCTTTGAACGACTTAATTAACGTCTGAATAGGAAATATTTGCAAAGCTACAAAATCTCGTGATTTTTTTTTTTAAAATTTGAAAGATACCTTAAAAATGTTCAAATCATTTAAAAATTCGTTGGAATCCTTCAAGATTTTTGGATATCATACATAATCTCTTAGAATCCCTTTCAAATCATTATTTCTCCATAAATCCCTCAAAACCATTCTGAAACTGTGAAAATAATTAGAAGTGCTTAAAATCTTCAGAATCCCATAAAAGTCCCTTATGTTCCTTTGAAACCAGGTTAAAATTGTTAAAATATTCTGAAATATATCTAAATCTGACACGATTCCTTGAAATGTTCTAAATATTTTTATGAAATTACTGAAATTTTCAAAATCTCTGAGAATCGTTCAAAATCTCTTTAAATTTCTTACATTATATTTGAATTATTTTTAAATCCATTAAAATCCTTAAAAATCTTTTCAAAATTCCCGAAATATTTTTTAATCTCTTCAAGTACATTCAAATCTTCAAAATTTCATTAAAATACTTCGTTATCGCATGCAATTCTTTGAAATCCTTTTAGATGCCGTAACTCATTACGAACTTTTTGGCAATCCATTAAAATCACTCAAAAGCCTTTAAGAACAGCGCAAATCCTAGAAATCACTTAAAATCTGGAAAATCTTTTATATTTCTTTAAATTCCGCGTAAATCATTTAAAATCTCCAAAAATCGACTAAAATGCTTTAAATTCCGTAATATATTTCGAAATTTATTTAGATATCTTGAAATATTTGAAACTCATTTAAAATCCATTAAAATAGTATCTGAAATCCGTTGGAATCTTTAGAAATTCCTCAAAATCCTTTAAAATATATTACAGTCCATCAAAATCTTTTTAAAGTCATTAAAAATCCTCAAAATTACTGAAAATACCTTATAATGATCAATAATCTTTTAAAATTTCATTAATTCTTCTAAAATCTTACCAGATCTATAAAATTCTTACAAATTTAGCAAATTTGAGTTAATATATTGAATTATTATTTTCTCCCTGTAAATCCATTCAAATTAAAATTTTTTTAAATTTCTCGGTATCCTTTAAAACCGGTGTGAATACTGCTATAACACCTATTTAAAATCCCGTGAAATCACCAGACTTATTTTAGAATCTTTGAAACTTCCTTTCAATTCTTTGCTGAAATCCATGAAATTCTGTAAAATAGTTCGACATTCTGTGAGATCTCTGAAAGCATTTTTAGATCCCATTAGGATTCATTAAAAAATTTCTAAATCCGTGAAAATCATTTTGAATCTCTTGAAATATCTTCAACAAATATATTAAAACCCACTGAAAGACAACTAATAGATAAAAATAAAAATAACGACAATTAAATGTACAAAAATATATCAACAAAAGTGTTTACCGTAAATAAATATCAATTTGAAAATTTCTTAAAATCCTTAAAATCTTATGAATTAATTGGAAATGATTCTCTCCAAATTTGAAACAATTCAAATTTGTCATGATTTTATAGCTGTTTCAATTTTTCATAGCTGTCAATTATTCAATTTTACTTGTGACTTAGTAACTTGATTGATTTATAAGTGAAAATTAACTAATTCATAGATACAAATCAGTCACTGATTTAAATTGGTAAAAATTGTTATTGATTCAAATTTATAGAATTTGATATTCCGTTAAATCTTTTAAAATCTCACAAAATAACAAAATTCCAACAAAACAGTTAAATTTTTTTACCAAATCATGAGTTTGAAATTTGGAACAAAATTAATTTTCAACCAGAAAAAAAACCAAAAGAGATGAATTCTGAACGAAAAACGTAATAGGAGAATTTTTAGTTAAAAACAATTAATTTTTAATCAAAAATACTGTTACAATTCAATTAAAAATGTAATAAAAAAAGTCCGCGATGCCAAAAAACTTAATAACTACAATGAAATGATTTTTTGAAATTTAACATGGCCAAGTATTTTAAATAAATTTAAAGAAATCGATTAGTTCGATTCTTAGTAAAAATTAGTTAAAACTACATTTTTTCATATTAAAATGTAGTAAAAAGAAATTTGTATAAGGTACTTTCTAAAATTGGTTAAAAAAACTATTGATACACATTTTAAACATTAAAAATTTTAATTCTTGGCTCATTTTGTTTACAGATCAGGAAATTAAAATTTTGAACAAATGTAATTTGATCCATTTTAAATGTTACGTCGTAGGAGACAAAAAGTGTGTGATTGGACTTAAAAAGTGTTTCATAATAGACTGCATTAATATTAGGCTTTTAAAATCGATAATTTTCACATTTTTATCTTTTAAAGTTTAAGATTTCTTTTTTCAGTATCGTAACTGGATGGACAAATTAAAATGTAAAAGAAAATGTAAGTTTTTATATTATATTTCTTAAAATCAGCAGCTAATTACAAGGTTACATGGAAATGAGTACATTAAATACTTGAAAATTCAAACTAGATTTCCCTAGAGGTGCTTTTAAGCTCTAAACTTATCTTCTAAAATCAAACAGATGCATTTAGCATATATGCTAAAAAGCCTTTTAATTTTATCACTGCTCAAATAACGAGTAACTTGTTCCATGAAAGCGAGGACTTTACATTTCAAATAAGTTTTGCTCCAATTTAAGCTCGAATTTAGAAGCGCAGTAGAAAATCCCTCTATCGATCAGCCCAGGGACTCAGGGTATTAAGTGATGAAGGAAGGTAACGGTCAGGCACGCTGGCAGCATACAGAGAAACAAGTGGAAACAAGCACTTGCATTCCTGAAGCAGTTTTCCTCTATTGTAAAAACATTATTTTATTCCCATTCAATTTAAATACATAACGACTTATAATTTTCCTAAACATTTTTATTTTATTTTTTTACGGTTGCATATCAATTTAAAAAATTTGGAGGGCTTATTTTCACCACTAATATCTCAAAACTGCTTAAAAGATTTAAAAAATATATTTATTACCTTATTTTCAGCACTTTATAATATTTAAAAAATGTTTTTTTTACAGTTGAACATTTCCTAAACATCATTTAAAATTGATGCAAGAATATTAAAAAATCCTGGGCTTCAAACGAATCGATTGACCTATATTATTAATCCATGTAATTAAGGAATGTAGAAATAGTATTCATTTATGATATTTGAAAAATCGATTTTTAAAGAAAACATTATTTCATTTCCATAGACTGAAGTTGATGCAAAAATAAAAAAGATTCCTTAATTGTAGACGGATCCATTCACCTATAATATTTAAATATTTAATTAAAGATTAAAGAAGTCATGGTTACTTATTTTACATGAAAAGCTGTCTTTTTTATAGTTAAACTTTTTAAATTAAGGAGTCATTCAAAAACTACATCATAATGCGGTTTTGTGAGAGTTCTTGACGCAGGGGGGGTATTCACGCAAAGTGTGACATCAAATATAAAAACTTGTAATGTAACAATAATTTTCCTACATGTTTTAAAACAAAACTTAGTGATCTTATTTTGAAAGTAAACCATCTATTTTTAGAATTTACACTTGGTTGCCTACTCCCCTCTTTCCCCTTGTTCTCGGTTTTCTTTATCTTAAATGCGAACTGAATTAAAAGAGCCCAATAAGAAAATCCAACTATTTTTCGTTTAAATTTAATTTTTTTAATTTGAAGTTGTATATCATATTCTCAGTTCAAAATTCATATTTTTTGTTAAGATTTCTACTATTTAGCTCATGATTTAATGTATTATTGAAAATTCATTTTTGCTTTAGTCGAAAATTAATTTTCTTTACCAAAGAATTATATTGTCCAATTTTGACAAAAAAATTTACCGTTTTTTTTTTTGAAAATTCAACTAATTAATTTTTTATTGTGAATTTATATTTTTATGGTGAAAATTTAACTGCTGGGTTGAACGTCCGACTACTTTAAAAAAAAATCATTTTATTGGTGTAGGACCTAAGCTTTAGGATTTTACTATCTAGTTGAAAATTTGTTTTTGCTTTTGTTGACAATTTCTTTGTAAAAAAATTTATTTTTATTAAAAGTTGAACTAGCCAGTTAACAATCGATTTTATTACCTGGAAAACTATCAATTTCGTTGAAAACATGATTATTTCATTGCAAATAATTTTTTTTACTATAAATTTTGTCACTGCAAATTTAACTATTCTCTTTTTTGCTAAAAATGTGTCGTTTTCATTTGAAAATTTGTTTGAACTTTAAGGTATTATTATTTTACTATTAATTTATTTAATCAAGATTTAACTACCTTGTAAGCCTGTTTTTAATGTTTGGACTGACAATTTAACTATTTGGGTTTTGAGTTAAACTAATTAGTTGAAAATTTATTGTATTAGTAAAAGATTAAACACTTTTGTTGAAATTGATAATTCTTAATTTAAGATTTCACTGTTTGGGTGTTAAGCATTATTTAGTTTTGGCCGTGGATTTGACCAGTTTATTGAAAATACGTATTTTTTGTTTTAATTCGACTGTTTTTTACTGAAAATTACGATTTTTAAAAATAAATTATTATTTATTAAAATTTTCATTTATAATTAATCTATTTTTTTTTAAATTAAACTACTTTATGCAAATTTAAACTTATTTGTTAAATATAAATGTTCTTCTTAAGCACTCATAATTTAAATGAAAAATTTAACTATTTTGTTACAAAATTATTCATTTTGTCGAAAATGCAACTGCTTTTGATCAAGATTTAATTTTTTTGACGAAGTAGATAAATTGGTTGAAAATTAAACTATTTGGTTAACAATTTCCCAATTTTGATGAAAATTCGTCCCTTCTCCTTCAAAGTTCTACAATTTGGTAGCAAATCCAAATTTTTGGTCTAATTATAATTTTTATACTCGTTTAAAATTGGAATATTTATTTAAAAAATCATCTTTCTTGTTTTAACTTCATCTTTTTAGGTTCGAAAGTCAATTGTTTAGTGAAGCATTTCACATTTGAGTTAGAAAAGTCAACCATTTTATTAAAAATTATATGTGTATTT
>NC_046666.1:59963912-59965332 GCF_010883055.1 Belonocnema kinseyi
CGTAAAAAAGTATAGCTCTATTATTTCCCCATTTTCGTAAAATATTACCCAATTTTCCCTGTTGTGAGAGCTACCATTTTAAGCCGTAAATTCTGTGAGATCATTATTGTTTGGATGTTTTCTCTCATATTTTAGACGATTATCAGATCAAACAAGATTAAAACTTGATTCAAATTTAAAATATATTCTCCTATAATATTAATACATTGTATTAAAGAATACGGAAGTTATGGTCATTAACAATATATTTAAAAAAGGGGTTTTTATAGAACACATTTTTCTTAATCTTATAATTTAAAGTTGATGCAAGAACAGAAAAGGCTATATTCGTATAAATTTTACTGAAGTGTACTGAATTAAATGGTCATTTGAATGTAGTTTAAAAAATATGATTAGAATATATTTTTTTCATTGATGAAATTAAAATTTTATGCAAGAATATATAAGAACTCTGTTTTTGAGACGTTTTTATTGAACTACTTGTATTTTTTATTTTTACTTATTCTAAGAGCAAGCAAATATATATTTTCTGATTAATCATACTGACAAAGCATACTTTCCATCAAATAAGCGCCATAAAATTGTAAATATAAAAAAAAGAAACACAAAAAAGTACCGAGTAACAACTATTTTTAATTATATTTATTATTGTATGATAAATAATCAGAATAAACAAGATTTAGCAAAACAAAAAATAAATCTTATGCCAATAAAAAATGTCGAATTTATTTATATAGAATTGATTATCACAAGAAACAAATGTTTGAAAATTAACTGTACTAGAGTATAGTAGAAAGCGAAAAGCAAATCAATTGGCTAACTTGTAGGGAATATCGGACCGGTTGAAACTGACACAAACTTAATCCTCTAGCATATAGTCGATAGTATTTAAATTGGTAGGATACGGTCCTTGAGGCGTGCCAATCGAGCGGCAAACTCAACCTGAAATTCAGATACGAAGTAAAACTTGAGTCTCTTTTCTGCAAACGATTGACATCGACTCTCAGTAATTCGTACTTCAGCAGAACCATTTGCCTCACAAATTGGATCTTTTCAAAACGTATCTAATTGATTCCTTGCTATCCTAGAAATAACTAAGAATATTTTTATTCATTTGTATTTCCTTACATTGAATTTTGAACACACTTGGATAGCTTATAATATTTTCATTAATTATTTGCACTTCCAAAATTTAATAATACTACTGAATAATACTCAGAAGAACAGAATTTTTCGCGAAAAGCTTGAAAAATACTTGAAGCTTTGGAAAAAGGATGTACACATTCGATAATTACTGCCGCCAGAGATCTCCGGCTTCAGTTACCAGGTGTATACATATGAAACCGGTATTTTTTCAAGAAAAAACACATTTATTTCAAGAGAATGATAACAAATATTTTATTCAAAGTATGCGCCCTCG
>NC_046666.1:59965432-59968583 GCF_010883055.1 Belonocnema kinseyi
AGAATGGAAATTCTAATATATTTTTGGTTATTTTGTGTTCTTGTTTCTTTTTATAACATGGCTATTGGCTACAAGCAATCATAAAAATTCAAATAATGTTTACAATCTTTGAACAATAATACTTTAACAATAGAAGATTCTGGAATTTCTCGTCTCAAGAATGCCTCCCGGATAACCATTCGGATATTAGGGCAATGCTCTTCTAGAGCGAAGGAGAGTTTCTTTAACAAGAAATAAAAAAATTGAACGCTGTGTTAATTTTAATTGGAGTGAGAATCAACAGAGATTAAAACAGTGGGTATCAAGGCTGATCAGGCAAAGCAACCACTAGCAGAATTTCTTCCGCCTGATACCTTTTCATTTTTCTTAGAGTTTTTAGAATAATACTAAATGGAGCGAAAGCATCAAAGAAAAATATTTTTTAATTTCAATTAAACACTTCAATTACCTTAGATCTAGTATCTTTCTTCCAGAATACATAGCGACTACACTTTGTATTTGTGCGACTTATCTACAAGTCTATGTTTGGTATTCGAAATTTGTTCACCATAGTATAAATGCAAAAGAAACTAATTCAAATTCTGTAACCTTTTACAAATTTATTGATCCAAAATCCGTCTCAAAATTATCCTTCGAACTTACACTACCGGTCAAAAGTTTGGGTTCACCTATTTTTTGACAAGTGATTAAGTTCTCGTAATTTTAATTATGTCAAAGCTAAAATTTTGGCTCCTTCAAGGTTTAAATGCTCTCAAAATTCTGTATAAAATGAATCCAGGATTAAGCCTTTTTGTCTATTTTTCAAAACGCTCTTGTGATACTGTGAAAAAATAGTTTATAAGAAATTTTTTAAAATTTACAATCATCAACTGTTGTGACAATGTGGAAAATAGCTTTAAAATGAGCGTAGGTAAATTAAAAAATATTAATTATGACGGAGGTTATTACAAATTTAAGAAAACATTGTAATTCACACCATTTTTGCAATATCTACTCGAAAAATAGACGAATAGGCTTCATCCTGTGTTCATTTTATACAGAATTTTGAGAGCATTTAAATCTCTAAGGAGCCAAAATTTTAGCTTTGACATAATAAAAATTAAGAGAACTTATTCAATTGTCGAAAAAGAGGTGAACGCAAACTTTTAACCGGTAGTGTATATATAAAAAAACAATCCAGTTTTTAAGATTTTCACACCATGATCAAATTTCCTTGGTGATTTTATTCAGATCCTTAAATTTTACATTCTCCATTCTATTAATGTATGACACTGCTGTCGTATTATCAATTCTTAATAGGATATTTCGATCATGTAAGTCTTTGATCAATCATTGAAGTCCAAAAAGTACAGCTTTTAATTTCCAGTAATTAACTGGCTATTTTCGTTCTTTTTCTGACCAAAAACCATTAGCATGATGCCTGAGGCATACATTTCCCCAGCCTGACAGCGAAGCGTATGTGAAAATATCTAAGCGAATGACAAAGCCTTCAATGGAGTTACTGGTAGATAATATGTGTGACTGCTACCACTGTATATCATTTTTATCAGGTTTTACGCTCATTAGTGCATCGTAATTTTCTCTGTCATATTTCAAGGCTATGAATAATTGTCTTCTAAAATCTTTAGTTTAGATCCAATTATATATAATAGCTAGACAACAGCCTATAATGAAACAAACGAGGTGTGGAAAAATCGAATAGTACATTGGAATGTAATGCTAAACTACTTAATTTTTTTTTTAATATTAGATGGTTTGCCCGGTGGAAAACTAAGTGTCGTGGATTTAAAATTGTTGATAAATTTTAAAAATGTACATTCCTCATCAGGATTTAAATTGATATTTTTCAGATTTATAATAAAGTAATAAAACTTCTCAAATGACAAAGCACGTGTGTTATGAGATTAGTAAAAACATAAGGAACTGTACTCAAACAAAAAAGGAAACATGCATATAAAAAGTTCCTATAAATTCAAACTTCAAAAAGAATTTAAATAAATAAGATTGATTGCAATTCTAGAATTTTCAAGCATATGGTTCTGCAACAAGAAAAAATAAAGAATCAAACTAATCAATTAAGGAAGTTCAAAATTCAACGGCTCCTTTTGACGTGAGTTGATAAATTAATATATTGATCTTATTTTCATCACCGTGAGACAACTTTAACTTATACACAGGTGCAAACTCGTAAAAAATTCAAGCATAGCGTATCTTATAACCCTGGGTCCAAGATAGAATCCACGTGTCTAAGGTTAGAGTCACTCACTTATTAAAATAAGAACGTAATCGTCCAGAGATTTTACATGCTGAATCAATTAAAATCTTCTCTCTACCAGCACTGCATCGTCGATTAAAATTTGCTTCGTTGACAGAGCTGTTCTTTATTTTTTTTTATTTTCCGGATGTTGGCTTCTGTTTTTATTTCAGATTCTAAAAGTGTTTTCCAAAACCTTGGCTGACTCAAGATTTTCTGCTGAGTCGTTTCTGAATAACAATTCGTCAGTCAATAATAATTTTAGAGCATCCCATAAGATTCTATTCAAGTGGGTCAAAACGAGGCTTCTTCTAACTTGATTTGCATTATTTTTAACATCAGCGAGTAAACGGCAAGATTCGCTAAGAGCCTCTATGAGAGAAATGTCAGGTACTGAATCTCGCTCTACAAGAGTTGAACGTGTTTTTCCTACTACATATAAGCATGAGTTAAATACAATTGTTTCAAAATAATTCGAGCATCTTTAAACAAAGCTGATTCTTGTGATTGAAAACCGGGGTTATCCCGACGGGGCAGGGCCGGCTCCCTGATTGGATTCCTACACGGGAGACTAAAAATTCTTTGTGTATTACTGGGACTACAACTCACTCTTCCACATAACGTTTCCCAATCACATTTTTTATCTCGTCATCAAGAGTATTCTGGAATATGTTCAACATCGGAAAAGTCAATTAGATTTCTGAGAGTAATTCAAGAGTAAAACAATACGAATTCAAAGCATTCTAAGTTGATAACTTTTCATTTGCTGCAGGCGCCTGAATAACTAAAACCAGCAAATAGTATACCAGGTGTATACATATGAAACCGGTATTGCCATTTAGCGGCCAGTAGGCACACTTGTAGGCACTGTCGGAACTTACCATTTGTGCTAATTGG
>NC_046666.1:59968683-59973975 GCF_010883055.1 Belonocnema kinseyi
ATTTGATTACTCTGAATGATAATTTCCATAATAATGCTAATCTAAAAACCTTCTTATTTTTTAAGTTAAACATATTAATTTTTCACGAGAAAAACAAATAGTTTGACGTGGGGTTCTTATGGGGCCCCTACTAGAATATCTAGTCTAGAAAAAACTGGTTGAGGCCCCTATCAGAATGTTTATTTTAGAAAAAACTGATGGATGCCCTGCCAGGTTCTATTAAAGAATTCCATGCTTCGTATAGGTATAGAAAATCGATCTGTGTCTAATGGGGCCCCGACCAAAGAACTCCTAAAATCGTATATTGCCTAAAATATAATGTTGAGGTTTTTTTATGGTTTCAGCTCGCAAAAATAATGTTTCTATGGGTATTTAAACTCGTTGTTTGCAAAAACTTGATTTAGGGCACTAATCAATGTTTTCTTCGGAGCCAGGTAAAAAGTTGTAAAGTAGTCGACAAAGGGAAAAAACAAAATGTTATACCAAGAAAAATTTCAGTCGATTACATTTTTTTCCTTAAAAATGTCTTTATTGATATTTATGTTAACAGTTTGTGTATTTTACATTTAAATAATTTCATATAATAATAAATATTTAATTTAAAGAAGAGAGTTTTAAATTTCGTATTTTAACTTATTTTAGCTGTAGGTTATGAGGATGGCTTTTTCACCGAGTTTCAAATTTTCGGTTTAGCACAGTGGTTACTCCTGACTGTTAGGCGATAGATTTAGGTATAGATATATAGATTCGATACCGTGTAGCGTTAGAAATTTTATTTGTAATATAATGTCAAAAAATGATATATATATGTGTGTGTGTGTGTGTGTGTGTGTGTGTGTGTGTGTGTGTGTGTGTGTGTGTGTGTGTGTGTGTGTGTGTGTGTGTGTGTGTGTGTGTGTGTGTGTGTGTGTGTGTGTGTGTGTGTGTGTATTCACTCTATTTTTTAACAATATTTTAATTTTTTTAATTTAAAATGATAATCGGATCGTATACAAAGTATTTTGTTAAAAAGTAGTTTTTTATAGAAAATTTAAGTATTTTGTTACAAATTTGTCCTTCCGAATTCAAAATTCATGTTTTATGGTGAAAAAGTTTACTTTTTTAGTAAACATCAATATATTTGAAATTTGGAAATTTCAATTTAGAACTGTTTTTTCCTTTTATGGCAAATTATACAGTGAACTCTTGCCTATCCCAAGGACCCTGAAACGTAAGAATTTGTGTCTGTAAAGATTGGAGGGGCCCCCATCTCTACCGCGAATCATAGGGTGATTTTGTGAAGCGAGGTTCATTGGATGTCCAAGCCTTGTATTGATGCGTGCGCTGTAAGCATGTGTACGTGCTTGCATTTAGGCAATATGCATGTGAGTTTTTTTCAAATGTTCTTGTTGACATACAAACTAGTCAAAAACATGGAAAACGATGAAAAGGGCAATTAAACCTTGTGAAAAATATAGCATTTCATGTACATAGGACGATTTTCCATCTAAAATTAATATTATAGAATAAAGAAACGACTCAGATATTTGGACAAATATTGAGTACTGTAGTCTGAGATACACCTTTTTGGAGAAAATATTCTAAACATGAAAGTAAGGTATAAATGTCCGAATTGTCACATTTTTCAAACGTAGAATGCATTCTCGTAATTCTGTTTCATCTTTTTATCGGTTGAAGACGTTTTAGTTTTACAAAATATACAATCAACCTCTCTAAATTTGAGATTATAGTATCCGATTTTAATTAAATCCATCTGATACACTAACTTCAAATTTTGGATATTTTATTTTACTTTGTGACAGTGAAAGCTCGTAAAATGTCGAAATAGTGAAATATGACCGCGAAAAATTATTTTATACTTGAAAAATATTACTATTCGTTCATTTATGATTTACTTTTACGTTTCAAATATTTCCTTCAAAATGTAGTTTGCATTTCCATAACTTCATTCTAGCATACTTAAAAGAAACTAATGAGGGCTTTCCGCACTTCGTGCTTTTTAATTATTCAGCCACTGAGGCGAGCGTGACCGTACAGGGACTTCAGTTCACAGTATTTGAAGAATTTTGCAAGATAAAAATTATGGTCTGTGAATATAAATATTGAGAAAATTGGAAAACGGAAGGTATGCGACCCACTGCAAGTTTAAAAATACTTTTCTGAGTAAAATAATAAAAAAAATTATTAAAGTATAGGACCAGCAGTTAGAAAATGATGATGGTTCAAGTGAGTGATGAATGTTGAAGGGAGCTATTGCATCTTTGATATTAGGCAGAATCAATTTCAGTTATAAATCGCAAGCCTCAAAGATTAAACTTCTACTTATTCCTCAAACGATTCATTATATCATATAAATCAAATGACAAATATTCAAAGAATTTCCTGAAACGTTAATTTATTCAAACGTTTGATTGAACTCGGAGATGTCGAATTGCCAACGCATAAGAAATTAGGACAACTTTATTAGTCAAATTGCGAGTAACTCATGCGCTTTTAGCTCTAGTTCTCTAAATGCAAGTTTCTAATTAGTCACTCGCATTCGTAAACGCCTTTGCTCGTAATCGTGCGACATTAGCTAGGATTCTGGTCGTCTTTTCTCGCAGAAATCGCATGCTGGGATGTCGTCATCCGTAGCGTCGCATTACTGCCGACACCAATCTGTATGTTAATGTGACTACCGGTTCTGGGCGGGTTAAAGCCCCCTTCCCAAGCCGCCGAACCCATATCCACCACCAGGCATGCCCCTAGGATTTGAACCCTCGAAGAACTATCTGAAAGCGAACAGTGACAGTTCTAGATTGTTAGCAGGCATCTATTGGATTTTCATCGAGAATCCAATTTTTCCCATCTGTATCTTAAGTTGTTTTTCTAATATAGAATGTACATTCAGGTATTTCCAGACTACAAATCAAAAAGAGAAGATTATATTCAACAATATGAAAGATTATTTGTGACGCATAAAAGGAATTTACGAATTTTCGGGGCATTTATAGTGCGAGGGTCCAAATTTTTCTTCGAATTTTCATGCATATCGTTCCTACATTTGTTCGAATCCACAACAAAATAAATTCGTTTAAAAAAAAGTATATTTAGAGTTTTCACAAGCACTATGGAGTCCAAAACGCATTTCCGATGCGAAAAATAAGATGTTTTGTAAATTATATTCAGAATAGTAAATATTTGCTCAATGGAGTTAAACTCTTCATTTCTGTTTACAATCAGCCATATAATATGAATGAAATATTACTTTTTATACATCACCTCCAGAAGTCTATATTATAAGGTCTCAAAAACTCCACAAGTGAAAAAATGTGTTTTGCGAGTGTTTGGCGGTAATTATGTTTGTTTTTTAGTTTTTATAAAACAGAAATTGGTTCTTAAAAATAAAGCATTACTTTATATTGCTAACTACATGATGTAATGAATGGTTTAAACAAGTTATCATTGTTTATTGCACGTTTCTCTTAAAAAACAGTTATCGAGTCATGGTTTTTCATCCGAATTTTTATAACTTGTTTTCAACTTTGCAATTACAGGGATGAAAAATCAATTAATTTTTTTTTATTTCTTATAACAATATTCGCTTAGAATAATACTAGAAAGTTGCAGATTTTATTCATTATTCAACTTTTTGTCCACTTTTTACTCACAGAGGCAACAATCAATTAAATTTAATATAAATAATTGTTTAAGCAAATTATTATTGTTTATAACTCTCTTCTCTTATATCAATGCTGGATAGTTGCGGGTTTTCTGAATTTTTTATCTTTTTGCACACTTTTTACTTAGAGAGAGGTATCAAAAAAGAAGTCTCTTTAACAAAATACATAAAATACATCGAAAATGTTGAATTTTAAATCCAAAAGTAGGATTATCTACAAAATAGTTAAATTTTCATGGAAAACAGATTAATAAAAAAGTGGTTGAATTTTCAGCAGAAGAATTTAATTTTTAACAAAGAAACTTGAATTTTTTACCAAATAGTTTAACTTACAACTTAAGGCATTTTCAACCAAATGGTCGAATTTCCAAACCAAAGATATTAAAATTCAATGAAAAATTGCAAATCGTTAAATTTTTCCCAAAAAAGTTGGGTTTTTATCAAAAAGGAGAATATTTAATCCAAAAGGACGCATTTTTTATCTAGTTAGACTAATTTTTTGTCCAATCAGACGACTTATCAACTAAATATTTTTTTCACAATAAACTTAACAAATGCAATAACAGAATTCAATTTACTTTTGAAAGAGAAGAAAATAATAAAATTAACTTTCCAGATATCACTGTAAACGAAATAGAAGGGAAACTGATTTTATATTGGTACCGAAATCCAACCTGTTCAGGTAGATACCTTCATTTTAACTCATATAGTGATTTCAAATACAAAATTAGTGTAGCAAATTCCTTAGTTCACAGAGCAATCAAATTATCCGACCCTATATTCTGGGATACAAATTTAAATTTAGTAAAAGATACCCTCTTAGACAACAGTTATCCATCTAAATTACTAGACAAACTTATGAAAAACAGATTTGAACATATTAAAAAATTAACCAACCACTTAAATAGACAAATACAGCAAGAAAACGTAACGTATATGGTTATTCCTTATATCGAGCACCAGAAAAAAACAATAGCTAAAATTTGTAAAAATACTAACATCAAGTTAGTTTTCGTTTCCAACAAAGATAATTTTAAATTTTTCAATACAGGCAAAGATCCATTAAACAAAGGACATAAGGGGCATTATTCCTCAACTGCCCCAACTCAAAAAGTCATGATTTTCGATTGTCTCTAAATTCTGGGAATATGTTCGCCTACCCAACAGTAGTTAATCAACAAACTTATAGACCAGGATTACCAACCCTCCCCAAGTGACGGGGGTTGAATTTTCCACCCCAATGCCTGCAGGGGTAGTTTCAAACGCCTGTAACTTCCTTTCTAATTACGGGATTTAAAATTTGTATGAGGGTTTTGGAAAGTGCTTTTTACACGCTTTCATCCTATTTTATTATTTATAACAAAAAAAAATTTTAAACAATTTTTTCAATAAATCAATTGTTTATTTAACTTTTTTCGCAATTTAGGCATATACGATTTTTTTTTAAATAGCCTCAAAAGAAAGCTTGACTTTTTTACTATGAAAAATGTCTAATAAGAAAATGGACAAATTGAAATTCATTGAGTTATAGAGCCGGTTGTAGAGGAAGTCCTCGCGCTCGCACTCGGGCGTTATGCGGCAGCATACCGCGGAACAGTTTTCAAGTATGCCATTTTTTTGTATTACTCACA
>NC_046666.1:59974075-59984152 GCF_010883055.1 Belonocnema kinseyi
AATTGCGAAAAAAGTTAAATAAACAATTAATTTATTGAAAAAATTGTTTAAACAATTTTTTTGTTATAAATAATAAAATAGGATGAAAGCGTGTAAAAAGCACTTTCCAAAAGCCTCATAAAAATTTTAAATTGCGTAATTAGAAAGGAAGTTACAGGCGTTTGAAACTACCCCTGCAGACATTGGGGTTGAAAATTCAACCCCCCCTCACTTGGGGAGGGTTGGTAATCCTGGTCTATAAGTTTGTGGATTAACTACTTTTGGGTAGGCGAACATATTCCCAGAATTTAGAGACAATCGAAAAACATGACTTGTTGAGTTGGGGCAGTTGAGGAATAATGCCCCATAAATCCAACGCAGTTTACGATATCGACTGTAGACGTTGTGATGGTATTTATATTGGACAACAGAAAAACCAACAGAAGAACATATGAAAGAACACATATACGATTGTAAAAATGACAAAAGATCTACTTCCCTTGTAAAACACGCTCGTGAAGAAGATCACCAATTTGATTTTGAAGGAGTAAAGATTTTAGACACAGAAAAAAGCTATAAACGTAGAATTTGAAAAGAAATGTTTTATATAAAAGAAAATAACTTATCAGTGAATACAAAAACAGATATTCAATTTCTAAGTCATAAATATGACTATTCAATTGAATCTACTAATTACAAATGTTGACATTAAACAAATTTTTATTCCATTATTGAGTTGTGTTTTAATAAAAGAATTACACCTTGTATCAATTATAACCTTATGTAAAATCATTAGTTCTCATTTATAAATTCACTAAATAATATCCAATAATTTATGACATCTCTCACATCCAACAAATTAAGAAAGGGGGAAAGAATACAAGAAAAAAATGTAGTAATTATAATGTCATTATAACAATTTCATGTATGACATCACACACCGAATGTACTGTACTATTATACTTACCTCGATATAACAAATTTGACCGCTTAATTATGTAACCACTTTGGTACGAAAATGAACCTTAGTATCTCCATGGTCTCGGGAGTGTCTATTAGTGTTGGCCCACAAACTTAATTATACAAAAATAAACAATCCGTCGACCATGGAGAGAACTGTTTCAAATAACATTCTTATGAGAAACTCAATAATTTACGAATCGATGCGTTTCAAAAATTACAAATTATCTTAGAAATCTCCAAAAATCGATGTATATGACTACTGTTGAATCTACGTCCTATCTCTTTTCTTATGGTAAGAATTATTTTATATAGCAATATAACAATATTTAATATTTTTTTGTTATTGTATAAAATGGTTTTTTATCAGATGGGTTTTTAATTCTTACAAACTGATGAGGTCTGGCGTCGACGGACGAAACATGTTTTAATAACACCACAATAAACATGAACTACGACCAGTAGACAAAAACTACAATACCTTCCTTTGATTATTATTTCATCTGGCCACAACTCTAACAGCAATTTATAAATATTTAATGTTTTAAACAAAAAGGTGAATTCTCAACCAAAAAGACGAATAGTAAACCAATAATATTAATTTTCTGAAAAAAAGATAATTTTTAACAAAATACATGAATTTAAAGCAGCTAGTTGAATTTTTAACTAAAAAAGATAACTTTCCAATTAAAAATTAAAAACTTAAATTTTCAGTCCAAAAAATGAATTTAATTTATAAAATCTCAACCAAAGAGATGAGTTGTAAACAAAGAGGCCGGATTTTTGAACAAGAAAATATACATTTTTGACCCAAAAATGTTCATTTACTACCAAAAGACGAATTTTTAGAAAAATAATTAAAATTTTTAACCAGTGAAATAAAATTTCACAAAAATTATTAATCTTAAACCAAAAGGCATGAATTTTTAGCAAAGTAATTCAATTTTGAATCGATGACTTAAATTTTCGTACCAAAGAGACGATTTTTTAAAAAATAAAGATTTTTCAATAAAGAAATGAAAAAATAGTAATCGCCAAATTATTAATGTTAAAAAGAAAGTCAATTTTCAAACTGACGCAATTTTTTACCAAAAACATGAAGACTACAACCAATAAAACAAGTTTTTTCATCAAAAAACACTAAGTTTCAAACAAAACGAAAAATCAATTTTCAAATAAAAATGCAATGGTTAATTTTTCGGTTAAACGAATTAATTTTTGACCAAAATAAATGGGTTTTCAAAATAGTAGTAACACTTTCAACTAAATAATTGAACTTTTAGCAAAAAAATGGAATATTTACATTTTAAGTTACAAGAATCTGTTCTCGATAAAAAATACTACTTTTTTAACAAAATAGTAACATTGGCAACTGAAAAGACGGATTCCCAACCAAAATTATGAATCTTTAACAAACACATGTTTCTTATTTAGCACAGTGCTTTAACCTTCAATGAAGTAATTGATTTTTCGACAAAAAAGACAAATTATCAAAACAAAACACTTGAATCGTCAACTTGGGTCGTGAACCAAAGAAGAATCATTTCTACGAAACGAGATACATATAATAAACTAAATTTATAAATTTAAGGAAATAAGGTCGAATTTTCTACCGCAAAAGATTTCAGTTGAATTTTCAATAGCAAATTATATATATAAATATTAATTTCTACGAAAAGAGATTATTTTGAATCCAAGAATATGAAGTTCATATAAGAAGTTTAAATTGCTAAACATACCAAATTTCAGTTGAACTTTAACACCAAAATATAAATTTTCAACAAAGAAGATAAATTTTCAACAAGGCAGTAAATTTCTTTAACCAAAAAGGATAACTTGGTAATAAAAGTTTTTAATTTTGAACCAAATAACCAACTCTGTAACTAAAAATATAATATTTGGGTGGAAGTAACTGATATAAAAGAAACTTCTAACATACAATCTTTGATAAAAGCAATACAAAGTTTTGAATTAAAATTAAAATTTGTTAAAAAATTTTGCTTTACAGTTATTTAAAAAGCCTCCTTCAGAAATTCCCTGACCTTAGAAAAACTCTTAAGAATCCGTGACTTTTTCCTATCTTTTCATAACTAATAAAATGCCCTGATTCTAATAAATTCCAGGTTCATGTTCATTTACTGTAACTATGATTTTTCTATTTATGAACAATTCTTTGATATGGAAAGCTGAAATTCGTTGTATCAATTAAGAATTTTCTTAAATGAAAAACAAATCATGTACATTATAAAAGTCAATCAGATGGAAATTTTCCGACGCATAAAAAAATACTCCGTTGGATTTAACTTGACATATATATGTTCATTTTATTGAACAATCGAGAATTTCCTTCATATTTTATATTGCGGGAATTAGAATTTATATAAAAAAGAATCAAGAAAACTGGATCTCTCGCTGTTGTGAAATTTGATGCTAGAGCTATTGATTCAATCCGGAGTCACGAACTTCAATAATGAATGGCTTCAATTTCAATGCAATATAAATAGGAAAGATAGAGTAAGTCGAGGAAAAACTACCAACCTTAGTCGAGGAAATTTATAATCACTATATTGTGAACTAATTTCATGCACCTTATTTATGCAACAATCATACAATAATGTTAACACAAAAATAAAAATGTACAATAATACGTTTTGGATATAAAAAAATGTAGCAAACTGTAGGATGTACTGTAGTACTGTAGGATGGTCTGCCTAATATGTATTTTTAATTGTTTGCAGTAAAAAAATGTGTTAATAGTCTTGGTAACGGACTGCACTGAATATAATATGACGCAAATTTTAAATCCAATATTATATTTTCTTAGATCTTAGGGTCATATATAAACTACGTTACCAATTTTAGGGGAGGAGCGGGGCTAGAGGTCACGCCAAAATCTAGGGTTCACAACAGGTGGCGGGAGCTGGGGCAACTGGAAGTAACGTTACAGACCTAGATAAAATTTATTTTAGGTAAAAATTCTATTATTTGATTACAAAATTAATTACTTTTGTGAAAATTTAACGATTTTTTTTATAAAGTTATATAGTTTGGTCAAAAATTTAACTACTTTCTTAACAAATAAACTTCTTTATGAAATATTTCTTTTTCGAAGAAAAGTCATATCTTTCATTGAAAACTTAACTATACCATTTTTATCAAATTAATTTTCTTGGTTGAAAATTATCTTTTGTTTAAACTCTTTTGTTGAAACTTTAGTTATTTTTTTGTCAAGGGTTCAAAATTGTATTTAAAAATTCATTTATTTGGTTCAAAATGTGTTCTCTTACATATCATTTTATTTGGTTATTACAAGTTAATGTTTTTAACTGAAAATGTGATTATTCTACTTTTTTTTAATAATTGCTTTCAAGTTCGAGTATCATTTCAATTGAAAATTTACATGTTTTGTAGAAAGTTCGTCTGTTCCAACTCAAAGTTTAACATCTTGTCAGAAAATTAAACTATTTGGTTAAAAATGATCATTTGGTGAAAATTTTTATTGTATTTTTGGTTGTTAATTCAAATATTTGTTTATATATTAATTTTTTTGGGGTTTCAACGGGTTGAAAATTCGTTTTTTAAATAATTTTTTTAACTTAAAATGTTGGCAATTCTATTTTTGGGCAGGAAAAATATTTGTTTTTTTAACCAACGATTTGGTTTAAAATTCACCTTATTCGATTAATAATTTATTTATATGGCTGGTGATTATACTATTGGCTTAAAAATTCATCTTTTGGTGGAAAATATATAATTTATATTAAAAAAGTCATCTTTTTGACTTAAAAATGAACATTTTTGTTAAAAATTCAACTGTTTGTTGTTGAATCCGAATCTATTTTTTTAAATATTTTGACCATTTTGTTGAAAATGCACCATTGCAAGTTGAAAATTCGTCAATTTTAATCAAATCATTTTTTGATAGAAAAATAAACCATTTTGTTGAAATTTCATCCTCTTGGATTTAAAACTCATCTTTCGCGGTAGAAAAGTAATTTTTTTTAGATAAATTTCTCTTTCTTGATTAAAAATGAATTCTTTTGCTCATAAGTTTAACTATTTGGTTTTAATGTAACTATTCGGTTTAATAATGAGTTTTGTTGCAGTTGAAAATTCATCTATTTTGTAGGAAATATTTTTTTATTAAAAAATGAACTATTGTATTAAAAATGCAATATATTTCGACTTACAATTGTTTACCTATTTTCTTTTATAATAACTCTATTTCTCCGGTTTTGAAAGAATTTTGGGTTAATGTACTTTTAACAGTGCGGGTGCGGGTGGGGGGGGGGGGGGGGGGGGGGGGGGGGGGGGGGGGGGGGGGTACTGCCTTTACGGGCGACCGAGATGTATCGGGAGGTAAACATAGCACAACATTGGTAACGTAGTTTATGTAGGGCCCCTTATAGATCGAAAATTTTCTGTCACATAAACTAGAAAAGTGAAACGATGGTCGTAGGGGTTAAGGCATAGGCTTTGGATGCCCTCCGTCAGCTCGCGGGTTCGATTCATGTCTCGCACTCTGAAAGAGCCTCGGCAGCCCATGCAGTGAACACTACCTAGCAAAGTATTTCTTGATCTTCGGAGAATGGTGGGACTGGTACCTCTAGAGAAAAAGTTTCTCTAATTACTTAATTTGATATTGATGGTTCGGAACCAACCGGAAACTGCACGTCCCGTCACACCATAAACTAAGTGTGTGTGTGGGAGGGGGGTGAAAGGGTATAGGGGAGAGGTACAGAGAAAATGCAAACCCTTAAGGGACACAAAAGAAACTTCTATTTCAATTTCAACTAGAGATGAACTGTGAAGAAAGAAATGTACTAAAAAAAATTGGTTTTAACTGTATAAGTATTGAAGTTTAAACCATGCGAAAAAATAATTATATTTCAGTCTCTATAGAATTTGTATCGTTTTCTTTGACTCGCATATCCATGGTCGTGGTTGCTGCGCATCCACCGGAAATTTTTAACATTTTCAACCTCGCTGAACTTTATAATGTTGAAGGGAGGAAAAATCAAGCCACGCGGCGTTGTGCCTGTCCGATAAATGTGAAGCGTATTAACTTAAATATTGACTTGACCCAGCCCCGATGCTCGTGGAAGCGGCACTAAATGATCGTTCAATATGCGACATCCCCTCGTATTCGAATGCATGTATTTAACACATAAATGTTTTTTGCATGACGCTTTCCGAGCTCTAGCAGTTAAGCGATCTTCCAGGTCTTAACAGTTTGAGTGCTCGATTTGATAGAGTAAATAAAAGAGCGCTCGAGAACGCGAATCAAGTTTCGAGGGTTCGACTTTTCGTCCTAATGGCTTTATGCCCTGTCATAAAGGAAAAAGAGTGATTTATCGACTAATTTTCTCTTTTCAGTATAACGGTGACTCAGCCCTCGATGAAATTCAAACTTGCCAAGTGAGCTTCTCTTGAAAATATCTCGAGTTTGATTCTAGTTTAAATCGTATAGAAGGTTTCAAATCAAACTTTTCTGATGGAATAAAGCACAATGTTTGTATAGCCAATAGTGGCCAAAAATTTTATTTTTAAAGTTCCCTGATTTTTCTGGACCTATTTTTTATTTTCCCTGTTCATTATTATTCAACAATATTTTATAAATGGAGTAAAACAATCTGGAACCGAGAGAGTCGTCTTGGGTTTGTGTTTAATTTCCATAATTAGGATATGAACGTGAGTGGAATAATCATAAACAAGTTGAAGTAATCCTCGCAAAACATAATTAAATTTAAGATATGATAATAATTTAATGTCTAGTTTTAAATCGTAGAACAATTGAATCCATTTTATGCATATGAAAGAACAAGCTTATAGTGTAGGAGTAAACCAGGATTAGTGAAATTGTTAATAGAAAAGTAATAGTGAAAATTGTTATTCCGGCATACCCACCAATCCCGTGGCTTTGCATAAGCAGGCCATTTAAATGCATAAGGACCAAATCTATGTAAGTCTTAAGAAATTTCGTAAACTTAAAATTCTCTCGCTTCTCTGGCACTAATAAGAACGCACCTCAAGTTTAGTTAAAACACATTTTAATCAAAATTAATCCAGATCGCAACATACCAAACATTTTTATAGGAGAAATTTTTACATATTTAAAATTATGATTTATTCCAATAAATAAATCTAAGAATGCGTCGTTTTATTCTTTAAAATTATCAGAAATTACTTTAGAAAATAAAAATTTACATTTTAAATATGAATAAAAAAGAGTTGAAATCTTAAAAAGATGAATTTTCAACGAAATATTCTAATCCTGAACCAACAAATATTTTTTATTTAAACCAAAAAGTTGCAATTTTAATGAAAAAAGGTCAAATTTCTACCAAAAGGGAATAATTTTCAAATCAAAAGAACGAACTTTCCACAAAATTGTTGAATTTTCAACGAAAACAAGATTTTTTAGTTGATAACAAAAAATATAAGGAAAAAATAAACATTTTGAATAAGTATTTGGCTTTCAAGTTTCCAAATATTTTGTAACTCTTCAAAACTTCTAAAACAATGTATTAAAATGTTTTCGCATATTCTCCTAAAATTTATTTAAAAAATGAACAGTCACTTCGATTATTGCCAAGGATTTCAAAAAAATTTTATTATCTTAAAAAATTTCAAGATTTTTGAAATCATCTTTTTAAAATGATTCGACTGTTTGTTAAATTTTTTAAACATTTTTAGGAAATCAAAACAATTGCCACACAATCTTTCAGATTCTGTTCTGGCAACTTTGGAAATCTTTTGTAATGTTTTGAAATATGTTTGGTTACTCTAGCAAAATAAATAAACGTGTTGGAAAAGGGGACGGACTAGTCTTTACAAAAATTCAGAACGACGAGAAAATTCATTCAGTAAATCATTCGACGGATTTAAAATCTTTATAAATAGATTTTCTTAATTAAGCTTTCAAAATTAAAAATCAGTTTTCAGTTTTTAAAGATTGTTGAAATATTTTCAAATTTTTAATTATTTTTGAATCTTTTCAAAACTACTAAAACGTCACAGCATTATTTTTCGATATATTTTGGAATTCTCAAATTTTTAAATTAATCTGTCAAAATAAACTTTAATAATTTTTAAGTATTTAGAAACATTTAGAAATAGATTTTATTGACAAATAAAATTAGTTATTTAGAAATTTTCATTTACTAATGTGGTCAAGGGGTTATGAATAGAATCCTTTTGTCAGTTTAAAAATCATTTTGTCAAAAAGTTAATAACAGAATTGATGCCTTCATTATTGAAAAATCATTAAAAATGTAGACTTTCCCTTCTAGAAATAAATTTGTAGAATTTAAATTCTTCAGATGAAAATGATGATTAAAAAAATTCCAGAAAATTCAAAGCATCAAACTGAAAACAGCCAATTAAAATAATATTCACGCAGTATAAAAATTATAGCTTCATTAACAAATTATAAAGCACATAAATATTAGCATAAAAAACGAATAATTTGAAATTGGAATTTTGAACAGCCATTATTCGCCGTTTTTTGATTGAGGTAGTAAAACGTGATTGATCTATTATCAAAAACTTATGACCCGTGAGATCCAATAATACCTAACAATTCCGAGTAAAAATTTGTGCCGCGATATGTTATGCTTTTAAATTCACTGCGAAACGAAATGGATATTGAATTCCCGTGGGAAATGGCATTGTGAATTTAAAATTTTCAAGTGCTGACGTAAGCCAATTTTATTGGTATTCGGCAAAAATCTCCAGAGACACCATTCTGTATACCAAGTCATATTTTTACTATTTCATTCCAGATTATTTTTTTTATATATTCAAGCTAATCTGAAAAGAAGCTTACAGGATTAATCGAGTCTTATTAATCTCTTCTTAACCAAAAGAAGGCTTTTACCTTTTCTACTAAGAGGCCATTAATAAATTACGTTACACAATTGTGCCAATCTCTAACCCCTGTTGTTTGGGCAATAAAAATGTGTAAAAAACTATGTCATCTAGTTGAAAAATATTCAACTTACTAGCACATATCTCTAATTATTTAGTCTTGGTTATGCATTTTTGTAGGGTTTTCGACAAGATAAATGTGATCTGAAAGAAACTCAAAACTTTGATCAAATCACTTAAGTTTATATTTTCAGAAAATTTCAAAAGTTTTGAACTTTACTTTTGCGGATATTGTTTTAAAATACCAAAACATTTTTTTAATTCTTTAAAATCTTCGGAAATTCTCAAACATTTTTTTTCATCTCTGTAACATTTTTTCGAATCCTTTAAAATAACACAAAATACTTATAATACTATACAATCTTTTAAAATCCGTTGAATGTTTTTAAAGCTCTTGAAAATTCCTTGGAATCTTTTAAAATAGCCTAAAATTATTCAAATTCTTTAATATTTTTTTTAATCTGTTCGAATCCCTTAGAAATAATTCGGAATATTGAAAATCTCTTCAAATCTTTGAAATGATTTAAAACACTAAAATTCTTGTAAAAAAATTCTTAAAATTTTATTCAAATATTATAAATTTCTATGAAGTTACTTGCAATTTTTTTAATTTATTGAAACTTCGTTGCTGTCCTTTAAAATAACCTACAATACTTTCAATACTTTAAATTTTTTCACATCCCTTGACATTTTTTATAGATTTTGAATATTTTTTGGAACCTTGTAAAATACCCTGCAATCGTTCAAATTCTTTCATATTTCTTTAAATCTTTTCAACATTCTTGGAATCTTTTTAAATATCCTAAAATCTTGAAAATAGTTTCAAATATTAAACATTTCTGCAAATCTTTGAAATGCTTTGGAATCCCTCAATTCTTGGAAATGAACTTCGAAATTGTATTGAAATATTATAAAATCCTGTGGCGTTACATAACATCTGACGATGTTCCTAAATATTTCTTGAAATTTTTCAAAACTCTCTCAAAATCCTGTGAAAAAATTCATTTCAAATCAAGCTGGGCCCGACATTTGAAATCTCAGTATCTCTCGGGGAAGAAGTATGTTCTTTTTTACAGGAAATGAGGCGATACGTATTTTCCCGATTTGTAAAAAAATGTTCTAAAACGTTGTGCGTATTCGAATTTTGTGCTTTTTTATCGAAAAACCCGATTTTTTTTCTATAAACCTATGTACCTTTTGATCTATTTA
>NC_046666.1:59984252-59995104 GCF_010883055.1 Belonocnema kinseyi
TATCGTTTATCGTCTTCTTTCCGAATCCACTAAAAAAATTTTTTAAAATTTAAAATTAACAAGATGGTGACGATTTTTCTAAAAAGCTTCAAAACCGATTTTCCCAAATAACCTGCTTTTAAATTGATTGCCAATTTTTTTTTGTACTTGGACTTTGATAATTAATATATCTTATAAGTTTGATGCTTGCTAAATAACTTTTGTAGCCAAGAGAATTCTTAATTCGTACAATCGCATTTCCTACTTTTCCTTGAAAATAATGACAGGTACGAAAAAATGTTAAGATAAAAGCTTGCACGTAAAAAAGTTCTAGGAAAAATATCTCATGTCCATTTGCAATATTTTTTATACTTAACGAAAAAAATTCAACACCTGAAAAAGATGCATTTTAAAAAAAACAGTTGATTTGTCAACAAAATAATTAAATATCAACATATGTATTAGAATTTTTAATTGTAAGTATAATAGAGCATTTTTCAATAAAAAATGATTCAATTTTAATTTTTTTAAATATGACATTTGAACTAAAAGATGAAGTTTCAATCGAAAAGGACTAATCTTCAATCCCAAAACAGAAATCTTTAACAGAAGAGTTCAATTTACGACTCACAGGGATGAATTCCGAACAAAAATCATAATAACAGACTTTTAAATTGAAAAGTAAATACTTTGAATTAAATATAATTGCATTTTCCGACTGGGTTCTATTCATTTTTAAACAATGAATTAACCTTAAAATCTTAGATACAAAATTATCTTTGATATTTTAACGGATATGGTTAGTAATACTGAACACAATTTAAAAGACATTTTAGTCGAAGAACTAGACGATATTCATTGCAAATATCGAAACAAATCTAAAAAGTTGCACTAATTCTAAAATATATTCTCGAAACATTCTAGCCAGAATAATGTAAGGAAATTTTCCGAAGATTAGTAAGCAGACCAGAGATATTGTGCACCGAAGATTGCCGGTCGATTTGGACGAGGAGGAAATCGAAAAGGGGAATTCCAAAAGGTGCGATTTTGAGAGGAAGTGAAGTACAGCTTGTACAGGCTATTTTATCCAGCTGTATTCCATTCGATGTTGTACCGTCTCTATTGATCGAAGTTCAGAGGGGCATAGAGTTACAGACCACTGGCGTCAACCCTCGCCTCTCTCTCCCTTTTGCTCTATATAATGTTGCCTGTCTCTCGTTCTCTTTATCTTTGTCTCTCTGTACTCCGTTTCCTATCTCTTTCCCTCTATTGGCTCTGCACTATCCGAATTCCATTTCCGTCCAATTACAATTCATCCCCGTTTCAACGCAATAGTCACGTGTTCATTTGTTGAAGGCGCGAAAACAATTTTTCCTCTGCACTCTTGTCATCCAATATACCCACTTTCTCACACAGACGAGGACAATTTTTGTTAAAAATAGGAGGTCATGTACAAAAATTCGAATTAGAATGACTAAATGTTTGGCTGAAACAAAAAAAACGCAAGGCCGCAGAGTCATACAGATGCCCGAAAAAACGGGCTAAAAGTGGATAATAATAATATTAGTAATAATCCATTTTTGTATTAATTTATCAATTAGTCCTCAAGAAAGCATGCTTCAAGTTCAACACTTTTGAACTATTTGTCACTCTTCTATTAATCAAATAAATCATGTAAATATTTTGACCCATACTATAATGTTTCATTTTTCCAGCATTAACTAGAACATAGTCAGAGAAAAAAAATCAAAGTAGGCACAGTGCGCCTACAAAAGAGGGTTTCGTAACCTATTGAGACGTTAATTTAGCCGTACGAAACTACCCCTCCCATGCTTTCTCTTTCCTACTCGCCCTACATTTCCCCACATCCTCGCCATACACTTAATTCGACCTTCGCTTTCCCTCTCTTCCCCAATTTTTTAAATCTCTACTTTCTTCTCCTAGCTTCCCCAGATAACACTTCCCTTTCCCTACTTCCTTTCTTAACGTTTCTCCTCACGTCCCCTCCATTCATTTACTTTCATTCTCATTCACATTCCCATTCACATCCTCTACCTACAACTCTTTTCATAATCTAATCCTGTATTCCTTACCTTTATTTATCCTGACTTCTCCTACTTGCCCTGCCACAATTTCTCCTACTGCTTCTTTATTTCCTCCTCATTTCCTCTACTTCCCCTCCCATAGTTTCCCCTGCTTTCACATAACTTCCCCTCTATGTAAAATGTAAGATGGATGGAAAGATACCGGGGCTTTGAATCTATAACAAACAAAAAAACTAATCCCTAATTCTTATTAAAAAAGCTCAGGCTTCCATTTTTTTTTTAATTTAAAGATGAAAGTTGCATAACACTTGGCAGTTCTCAGCAGTTCACTGAGAAATACAAGCATGGATAAACTCCAACAATTCCATAAATTATGCGTTTATCATTTTCTGAGAGTTTTCAAAGTTACATATTTCAGAGTTCCTCATTTTAAACTCCTATTTTCTCTTTATGATCATACCACCAAACCTACTTTTCCACCCTCCCATACTTTCCAAACCCTACCATAATTCTCCTTTCCTTTGACTCCATCCTTCTCCTACTTTCACCCCCATTTTCTTATCCCTATTTTCTTTATCCACTACTACTTCCTCTATCTACCCCTACTTCCCCTCACTTTTAGCCTTTGCTGAACAACTTGCCCACACTTCTTCTACTTCCTTACTCTTCCTCTACTTCCCCACACTTCTCCTGCTATACAAAACGTACGACGGATGGACAGCCGACCGAAACTATAAGGGTTTCTGTTCGGGATTAGTCTAAACTTATTGCTAGAAAGGGTTTCATAGCCTATTAAAACAATAATTAAGTCGTTCAAATCTCCCGCCCCCATATTTTTGTCCTCTAGTCACCAACCTTTTGCCTATTTTACCTTTTCTTCCATAAGTCGCCCCTAATACCATCCCCCTCTTTTCTATAATTTTCTTCCCTCTCACTTCCCCACCTGGCAAAAAGGTACGAAGGACGATGGGATTCGTATAAAACCTATTATGCGAAAGGTTTTTTGAAAATGATATTGCAAACTTTGATTCGAGAAGTTAAAATTAAAAATTAGCCATCCAATATGGTGACAAAAATTGAATAAAAACCCACCCAATTTCTATCCAACTTATTGTCCAGGAGTTTTTACAATCAAAAATTCCAAATGTTTGGTAAAAATGTTAGAATTCAAAATTTGAGACCCAATATGGTGACCCCAATTTTTTAAATCATCCGATTTGTATAAAGCTAATTTTTTAGGTATTTTCGTGTTACGCAGATTACAAATTGTTAGTTAAAATTTTAAATTCCAAACTTCAGAATACTAAAAAGATCACTGAAATAGACGTGTCATAGAATTTCAATAATATATTATTAATTTGGTTTGCCACATTGGATCAGGTATTTTGAATTCTAACTTTTTGCCAAAATCTGCACAATTCCTTGCACGAAAAACTCATCAAAATAAGTTTTATACCGATCAAATAGTTTGTTATCAATGTTGATCACCGTGTTGAATCCGCCATTTTGAATTTCACCTTTTTACCAAGAATTTGTAATCTATGACTCAAGTTAACCCTAGAAAATTAATTCTTGTATTTATTCGACACATTGGATCGACCAATTTGCATTTTATTTTATGACCCTAATATTTGTAATCCGTGACTCGAAATCCCCCTCGAAAATTAGTTTTTTACCAATCGGGTAATTTTGTTCAAATTTTTCTTAGCATGATAGATCACCAATTCGAATTATATCATTTTTCCCGAAATTTAAAATCTGTCACTCAAAAAACACCTACGAATTGATTATTCTTCATAAATTTTGTTCACTACATTCGTTCGCCCATTTTGAATTTTAACTTTTTGTCCAAATTTTATAATCTATGAATCGAAACCCCTATGTATAATAAGTTTCTTTTACAAATTAAATTGTTTTTCGAATTTTTGCCAGCTGTTCGGGGCGTCTGACTCACCGTAGCACACAACAAAAAAATTCTCTACCATCTGAATTCATGAATCACAATCACTTTTCTTTAAATATATTAATGATTGAATTCGAAAGAAGAAAAATGAATACAAATTATTATTCTGTCAAATAACAATCGTAATCACAAAATAGATTTTTAATGGTCCGTTTTCAATATAAGTAGGAAGTTTCGAGATATATTTTATTTATAGATTCGACTAAAGATCGTATCATTGTTTGAGATCGTGAACTGTAGCGTTTCACAAAACGATGCGTAAGTGCGTTTATACTCTCCAGACGGAAGGCTATGGGAGCGGTGCAAATAATTGGATGAAGGAACTCGTAATTGCGTCGTTATGTAATTAGCCAGTTCGTTCGATAGCACAGTTTAATTTGACCAATTCGGTTTTAAATGCTGTTTGCCTTTTACATGGATTCTTCGATAAATTCGATTTCCGCCTTTGCAAACAAAAAATTAAAACTCAGTAAAAACACATTCTGCAAATCTATGCTTGATATTTTGTCCCTTCAAAGTATCTAATTTAAATTTTTTTTAATAAGGAATAATAATCAGGACATTTACCTCTGTAATAATCGGGATTCTCCCTTAGTCGTGTTTACCAATTCATGTATTTCAAAAAACCTTAAATTAAAACCTAGAATAATTCTTTACGTACTTATATTATTTACTGTATGTCTTAAAATTAAAATACATTTAAGTTTATTGCATATTTTTCAACCCATTAAAGACTACAAAAATTTAAGTATGAAGTACAAAAATACGCATATAGAAAGCTTGTCGGCTATTTTTAAGTTTCTGTGTGAAAATGTTTTTACTTGAAAATAAAATTTGCTTGAAGCACTCTAGTAGCAAAAAGGGTTACATTTTATTCTGGCTTTAAAGCAAGCACTCGTTTTTAATTGGAACCGATTTTTTCAACTTTTTAATTGGATTTTTATACAGATTTTGGAACAAAGTGCTTTCAAGAAGAAACGAGTTTTCCCTATAAAATTAATTTGAAAGATATAATAAAAACTGATTCGTTAACAGATTTTAATTATTGTCAAAGGTAAGTAAATCGATTGGTAACAAATTTTTTGAATTACTCTATTTCAATGTATTTGCATATTAACTTCTAAACGACTTATCAAATAAAATAAAAACTAAACTAGGCTCAAATTTAAGATTTTTCTATTTTTTTAAATAAAATCTTCCTTGAGGAATCTATAATGATGTTTTTCTTTTAGTTAAAATATTGAAAAGATCTTAAAGAATGTTTAAATTAATATTTTAACTTACTATTTCCACATGATATATTTATTTTTGTTTTTGTTGTTTAGCTTTAAAGGCCAAATTTCTAATATTGTAAAATGTTTCATATAGAATCTTTTATAAATGGGATAATATAGATGAAACTTTCACTTAATGAATTTCTAAATTATTATTCTTATAGCTGCCACAGCCGAATATAAAATATAAAAATAGGGCAAAATTATCCTATGCAAACCAAAAAATTGACCAAAAGCAACTAATTTCTACCCCAAAAAGCGACTAAAAGTCATTCACATGTATTAATGATGTGAGTAATTTCTCTGAAACTAAAAGGAATTCAAAAGAATTCTATAAAATTGAAAAGAATTCATGATCCTTCAAAATAACCAAAGATAAATTTAAAATAATTCAAATATACTGTAAAAAAATTTGTAATGAAAAAAATCCATTGGTTTTTTAAAAATTGAAGTCTGCTAAAACAAATTAAAAGAAACTGAGAAGAATTCGATAAATGTCATTTAAAAAATTAAGGAAAATTAAAAAAAATCACTTTAATTGAAAAATGCAATTATATTGAAAAAATATTAAAAAATTAAATGAATTCAGTAAGTTTAAAATTCTTTTAGTAAAATTTGAAGGAATTTGGAAAAGTTCCTAAGAAATTAAGGTGATCCTAAGATACTTTAAGATTATTGAGCAATTGAGTAGAGCTGAATTAAGTAAAAATATTAAATAGAATTCAAAAGGACATAAAAGAATTCAAGATAAATTTTTTGAAAATCTCTTGCAATCTTTAAGGCCCTACGAAATCCCTTACTTTTAGTGAAGAAATTTTTTAAATCAATAAAATATTATAACATTTCGTAAAATTCTATGAAATCTCACAATATTTCCTGAATTCTTGGAAAATTAATTAAGTTTAGGTGGAAAGCTATTAAAATCTCTCAAACTCATTTAAATCCTCGGAAATCTGATCAAATTCATCGTAATCTTCTGAAATATTTTTAAACGTTTTCACAGGACCTATAAACCCTCTAAATCATTGCATATCTTTCTGAATTCTAGATGATTCGTTACATCCGGATCAAAATTTGTTTCAATATGAATTCATCTTTTTAAATGTCTTATAATCTTTTAAAATACCTTAAAATAATACTTACTTGTACCATCAAGACCTAGCTAAAAATTAGGATTATTTTCTTGAATTAAGGTTCTTATTCGGATCCCTATAATAGCTTAATGAAAAAGCACCTGATCATAAATCATAAGTTCTTTGATTCGATTCCTAGTGGAGCGAAAGAGAATGATCTTTTTTTTAAGAACAAATTTCAATCTAAAAATATTAAAAATTCTTTGAAATGCCAGTAAATTACTTAAATCAATTGCAAATTTCTTAGTTTTTTTAACTTAAATTTCTCCAAGCCTTTAAACTATTTTGTAATCACCTGACATCTCTTAAAGCTCTTGAAAATTCTTTAGAATTTTTGAAAATAACCGGAAATACTTAAAATACTTTAAAATCTTTTAAAATGCTTTGAAACTTTTTAAAGCTCTTGAAAATTACATATAATTTTTTTTAAATTCCGTAAAGTAATTGAAGTCCTTTGGAATAAACTTAAATTATTAATATGAATTAATAATACCCTAAGATATTTCCAACATTAGACAATCTTTTGAAATTCCTTGAATTCCTTAGATCTGATAAAATTTTTTTAACCTTTTTAAAAACACACTGGAATCTTTAAAATGATTTGATACCCTTTCAAATTTTTGAAATCGGCCTAAAATTCCTTAAAATCTTTTAGAATATCCTAAAATATTACAAATCTATTGTTATCTCCTTAGAAATACTTTATAATATTTATAATCCTAAGAAATCTTGCAATTATTGTGAATAATTTCTTTGAAATCCACTAAAATATTATAAAATCCCACGAATTCTATGAAATCTCAGAATATATTCTAAAATTCTAGAAAATTTATAAAAATACCTTAAAAGTCTTTAAAATCTCGAAGAATAATTTGAGTCTTTGGAAGTCTGACAAAATTCCTTTTGAATCGATTAAAGCATTCCTGTTAAATAATTTCTTATCTTTCAAATTTCTAGGAAAATTCTTTGCAACCACATGACCATTAAGTTTTTCTTTAAATGCCATGGAATATTTCAAAATACATTAAAATAATTTTAATTTCTGAAAATCCGTTTAAATCATTTATAAGGATCAAAAATTCCTTAGAATCTTTTAAAATTTCCTACGAATTTGCAAACTCTTTCAATAATAAGATAAATATAATATTAATATAATATAATAATTTATATGTAACTTTTTTTAATGTCCTGGAATTTTTTAAATTCTTTGAAATCAATTAAAAATTCCTCGGATTCTCATAAAATGCCAAATGACGCCTCGGAATCGTTTAAAATACGCAAATATATTATAAAAAATTTTAACCACTTCAACTTATTAAACGCAATTAAAATTTTCTCGGAATCTTCCAACCATTAATATTTCGAGAGCTTTAAAATCGTTATGATTCCTTGACATTGATCCTTTGGAATATTTGAAACTTCCTAAATCTTTTAAAAATGTCATAGAATTAAAAGAAAACCCTAAAATGACCTAACTCTTTAGAATCAACTCAAACTGTGAAACTCATAGAAATATCATAAGATACTTCAAATTCTTAAAGAAATTTTGAAATGCCTTGAAATTATTTAGAGCTTTTAAAAATTCCTTCAAGTTTTTTAAATACCCTGGAATCTTTCACATTTTTTTTATTTCCCTTCAAATCATTGAAATAAAATAAAAAATTGGTAGAATTTTTCCAAAATTCCCAACAAACTTGAAGATGCTTGAAAACCTTTTTTAATCACAGGAAAAAATAAAATATTTTAAATCCGTTAAAATACCATGAAATTGCTCAAATCAATCACTAAACATTCTATTTTATATATTTAAAATGATATAATGACAACATTTTGAAGAAGAGCTTTCGCACTACTCACCAGAAAAGATTTGTACTTGTCTGTCGTTGAATTTTGAAGTACGAGCTTGTTTGTCGACATGCATTCAAAACTCGGCACATGAAAAATTATAAGATCACATTCCCACTTCTGCATGCAATAGTCATAAATGCAAACTCGAAGAAAAACGCATTAGCGTGACAGCGATACGTTTGCCAAGGCAGCGAATTTTATTGTGATAGTTATATAGAGATAGCAAAGTAGTTTAGTACCTCTAGGAAACATAATGATAAACTATATTTCCTTTCACTGCCGACAAATGGAATGTCAAAGAAAAAATTAAGTTATAAGTATATAAAAAATACTAATTCTTTTCATAATCATTCATTTCTAATATCAGATACATTCCCCCATTGCAGTTCCTTTCGTTGAAATTTATCATTTTTAAAAAAAACGTTCTATTTAAATAAATATTAAGAATTAAAAATGGTGCAAGTTCAATTTCTTGTGTATAATTGTATACATTATAACCAATATTTTTCCACGGTCATTACGACACTAATTTAATTCCTGTTAAAAGTCACAAGTTCAAATGAAGGACGTTTTATCATAATGATTATTAAAAAATTTGAAATATAAAACATTAGAAAGATAATTATTACATTTTCGGGGAAAATATTATTATAAAACAGAAAGAAAATACTATTATTATGGATTTACCTTTAGTTTGCCAAAAAGGAGGGAGTTTGGAAATCTACTTCTGAATTGTAAATCTTTTTCATGACGCGTTCTAATCTACAGGGTTTGCTTATGAATATCTTAAGAGTTATTTTAATTGAGACCATATGAATTTCACTTTAATTTTTTTAAATAAATCTTTTCATTAACATTTTTTTAACTAGAATTTTTTGAATCTTAGAAATTTTAGCAATCTATACATTTTCGGACGGTTTCTTTTCCTATTTTGAAAATGTGATAATCTAAATAGATTGATTCAGAATCAATCACAAATTTTTGAACTGGGAACGATCATCTATTTTCGTCAATCATCATAATTTACACATTTGCAGTTTTTTAAATTTACGTATATTATATTACACATGATACATCAAATATGTATAAAATCTTATCCTGGTATTCACAAATAAAAATAAACTGGGTTATGACAAAATAATACCCTCTTTTTCTGTATAAAAATGGTGTGCTGAGAAAGATGCCATCTATTAAATATGTGCATAATTTTTTCCTGTACCACCGAGTAATTTTGCAAAAATGTATCTATTCAAAATTTTAGAATGAATTTTTCGCTTTCTAAGTCATTCTTTTATTATAGGACGTAATACTTAACAAGTATAAGTTTTTTTAAATGTTATTTTTTTAAATTTCATCCTCGCTCTTCTCGAAGTTATTTTTAAATTAATTGTAAATTGTACATTTTAAAGTTATTAAAGTATTTTTCATCATTTTTGAAATCCAATGAGGTTTTAATAAGAGAACAAATTTCCGGTATGAAGCATAAAAAACAAAAATTTTGAATTTAATTATTCTAAATAAGGATCTAAAAATCTTGTGATTTTTCAAATTTGAAATACCAATCTTCGAAAAAAAAACATTAACATGGCCTAACTAATTGATTTAAAATCCTTTTAATCGATCCATCCATATGTAATAAGATAATGTAAATGTAAATATTGCGACAAAGTTTATATTTTCAAAAAGGGACAGGAGACTGAAAACTAGTCTTACTGAACATAAGAGATTGTAACGTTAGCTATTGGAATACAGGTTCATCACAACACAACTGAAATTGCCACCATCACTTTGATTATGATTTTAAGAATATTAATATTTTAGATAGGGGAAAAAATACTTGAAAAGGATGCATCATTTAACCAATTTTTATAAACAAATATCATAATATTTCTATTAACCAACAGACAGAAATCATGAATGGAAACAAAATTTATCTGAGTATTATTAAAATATTATTAACTGAATCAAATCCAGTAGCTTTGGCGCGCTTCTTGAAATGAAAGCAGTGAAAAAATTAATGGTGAATAAATAATTAATCTTTAAAGGCAACATTTCCAAACACTGAAAATTGAATTTTTTAAACGTCAAACGTTTTAATATACTTAAAATTTCGCAACTATTCTAGAATGTAAATTTAAAATTAATTTTACAACAAAAATTTTCTCATTGATTTTGATTTTTTAACTTTCAAAAAAGAAAACGATTCCGATTCCTAGAATTTGAATGTAACAAAACAAATCAAAATATCAATAGTCAAAAAATAGTGCATGAGTACAGCACTTCGAAATTGACGAACAACAACACTTTTTACTTTCTACCCCGAGTAAAAATGCTTTGACTTGAGTTCGACTTGGTTATATCTTGAGTTTGTCTCAAAGACAGATTAAAATTGATGAATGAAGATTTTTTAATTAATAAATCAGTTATTTTTAAATCAAAAATACAAATTACGTGGGTCTTAACGAGTGTAACCCTTAAAAGTTTTTTTCAGAAAAATAAAAATTGTAACATACTAGAAGGATCGCCTAAGCCGTTAGCAATACGTAAAAACAAACCACAATTTTTGTATCCTTGTTAAGCAAATATAATATAAATAAAAATATGTAAAGA
>NC_046666.1:59995204-60012201 GCF_010883055.1 Belonocnema kinseyi
CAGCAGCCTCCTCCGCTGCTTTGTATAGAAATGCTCCTTTGCCCACTTCTTCGTGATTCCTGACCATTTTAAGAAGAGGGTCTCTTCCACTTGCAACTCTATTTGCTGTATCCAGAATAATCCTGTTGTGAAGACATTCAAGACTCAACATTCCGCGATCACCTTGACGGCATGAGATGTACAGTCGCGGAACGGAAGACTTAAGATGCATGCTTTTGTTCATGTGCATAACCTTTCTTGTCCCGATATCAAGGGATCTGAGTTCGTTCTTCGCCCATGGAACCACTCCAAATGAATAGAGTACTACCGGGACCGCAAGCATGTCCGTTGCAGATACTTTGTTGCTGGCCGACAGTTCGGAAGACCAAATCTGCCGGATGAGACGTTTGTATCTGCTTCGGAGAGTATCCTTTATAGATGTCACATCCTGAACGCGGCTCTGTGGCACACCCAGGTATACATAAGTCTCTCCAGCGCAAAGGTGTCGTATAGCGCTTCTATCGACGAGTTCAGGGTCTTCAGGGATGCCATTAAGTTTTCCTTGCTTCAAATAAACTTTAGCGCATTTGTCTAACCCAAATTCCATTCCTATTTTGTTAGGATATCGTTCGACTATCCCTACAGCTAGATGTAGTTGCTTTTTGTTTTTAGCATAGATCTTAAGATCGTCCATGTAAAATACATGAGTGACCTTTTACTTTCGATCTGCAGGTTTGCCGTAATAGTACCCGTCGCAATGGCGAAGTGCTAGACATAGTGGCAATAATGTAAGGTTAGAGAGGAGTGAGCTCATGGTGTCGCCCTGAAAGACACCTCTCTGTAAGGTGACCTTGTTAGTTGTCACACGATTTTTTCCAGATGAGATAGTAAATCTGGTTTTCCAGAGCGGCATCAATCTCTCTATGCAACTAACGATTTGCGGATGAACATCTAAACTTTCCAAAAGACAGATGGTAAGTCTATAGGAGGTCGAATCGAAAGCTTTCCGATAATCAATCCAGGCCATCGATAGGTCACGCTGGTAAAATGCTGCATCTTTGCAGACACATCTATCGATGAGCAGGTTCTCCCGAAATCCCGCTACGCCTTTCTTTGAACCTCGTTGTTCATACATTTCTTGCCACACAGGTTCAATTTCCCGAACAATCCTACCATTTAGGATAGCTGTGAATATCTTATACACTATGTTCTGACAAGTGATTGGCCTGTAATTCTTCGGGTCAGCTAAGTTGCCTATTTTCGGCAGGAGTATTGTGCGCCCTTTCACCAACCACTCCGGAATCGGCTCTTCCGACTTTAAATATGAAGTTAAAATACGGGCCAAATGCTGATGGTTTGAAGGAAACTTCTTCCACCAGGAGGTTTTGATAGAATCTGGTCCCGGAGCGGAATAGTTCTTCATCCCTCTTAATACCTTTTTCACCTCCTTGGTAGTGATGGGTGGGCAATCTTCATGAGGTGTTATGAGGGCATCACACAGCTGCTTGAAGCTATTTATACTTTCCGAGTCTTCGTCCAGTCTATGCTGCACTTTGTACACTTCTCTCCAAAATACTTCGACCTCGTCTGGTTTGGGTGCGTGGTCGACAGTATCTGGATGGTCTTGGAAGAGTCGAGATGGGTCAGAGAGAAACTGTAAATTTTTTTTGACCCGCCTCTCCTTCTGCTCTAGACTTCTCTTAGCCTCAGATAGTATCCATATTCTCGCAAAAATATGCTGCCTGATGGTCAGCAGCTTTGGCTTGTTAAGTGTGTGATACCGGGTCCGGAGTTCGCGCGCGAACTTTCGAACCTTGGCGGTAAAATTCCTGCGAGATGTGATGTAGTCAATCACACACTGAATGCGAGTGGCGTACTGTCTTGACCAGCCTATCTTTATGGCACGTTGATGCATTCGTCTTTTGGTCTTATGATCAACAGTTGGTTTTTTTTCGGTTCGCATCGGCGAAAGATCTCACTGAATTACATACACAATAATTGATAGCCCAAAGGTCGGATTCTTCGGAAAAATATCCACGAAGCTCGTCATCCATTTCAGCCAGATCTTTAGGCTTGAGAGAAACCTTGGTGTTGATGTTTCTCCGGGTCATGAAGCATTGCTTTTTCTGTATCGGATGTCTGCCCGAGGTTAATTTTAGTGTCGCCTCACTTTCTCTGTTGCCGGCTTGTTTTAGCTGTGGTAGAGTAGGCGTTCCGCTTACATAGCCCCTTTTTTGGAGTAATTCGGCATGGTTTCGCAGACGTTGATGCGAAAAGTGCGATAGCTCCGGGTGTTTCTCGCACCACAGAGCATGCAGATATGCCATGTAACCCCGTTCAGGTGCCACACTCGCATCGTAGCACTCGAGCGAGTAGTGATTCAGTCGCTCCATTCACATAACGGTCCCGAGATTCCGCGGATCCATCGCATTGAATCCATCTTCATTGGCTTCCCCAGCTCTAGAGTGGTCGGCATTGTTGACCGACCCATTGTCGGGAGCCCTACACGATCTGTTCTTTTAAACCGCACTTACTTCAACTATGTTTGGTGTTGGTATTGTTGTTCCCACGAGAAGCTAGGGAAAGGGGTTCGTCCATCCTTGTACAGCCCCGCATGCAAGGATAAGGCTACGTACTCTGAGAGGTCACCCGGTATCCCAGAGTCACCGTTCTAGACACCTCACCCAGGTGCCTTTCAGCTTTCGGCACGGTTTTCACACTTCGCTTGGGGGTTAATTCCTTCGGGATCACCCCTGGACAAATGTCCGTGACTGCCTATTTCTTTTTGTAACCATATTCAGCAGAAACCCTTGGTACAGGGCACCTCTACCCGCAACCCGAGGACGCGTTCGGTGCCTTTGTCATAGGGCCTTCGGTTTAATTCTAGAGGAATCAAAAACGAAACGAATGGTTCCGATACCGGGAATCGAACCCAAGCCTCCTGGGTGAGAGCCAGGTATATATATTGTATAAAATATACAAGATTGTTTTATCATTAACAAAGATTAGCTTTTATATGACAGTCAGAATGGCCCTTTTTCTTAGGGCAGGTATACACTCGAAGTTATAAACCGCTTGTCTTGGAGTCATAAAAATTCGACTCAAGAGATAAATTTATGTCTTCAAGGCGTATAAACTTGTCTCTAAAGTATAAATTGAAGTCTGGCTCTGTCTCAAAACTGAGACATGCTCAATTCGAACTTTTCGACTTCAGCATGTCTTGATTGGGGGTAATTTGAGTCAAACTCAAGTCAAAGCATTTTTACTCGGGTTGTCATAAATTTAATAAACTTTCATAAATTGCCATAAATTAAATAAAGTTACACAAAGATAAATTATGTTTATTTAAGAAATTTACGTAATTTTGACAATGTAATTAAGTCAGGAAGCAGAAGATATCGAAACTTATAAAAACATAGAACTGCACAAAAATTACATTTTATACATTTTATTATACTATAAACCAATTCCCTTCATTTTGTGGTAAACATAAAGTAGCCTATTTATAGGTATTCAAGGTTTTCTTTTTTATTCAATGTAGAAATTCTTGCTTTTTAATTTGACCTCACTTTTAAAAATTCTTATTTCCTTAGAAATAGCAGTTAATATTAACTATATATCTTGTGAGTTTCCTACTCGGTAAACTATTGCATCAAATTGCAAAAATGTGAAAAATAGCAGTTTTTCATTTGCCTCGCCAAAAAACGGAAGATACAAAAAACATTTTACATAAATTTCGAACATGTAGGAAAGCTCCACTAGAAATATGTCTTGCTCTTTTGTGAAATTGTTCCTTCTTTGCGACAAAAATTCAAATTTATGCATGTTGGAAATTTTTTCCCGAAATCAAAAATGGTTAAGCCCCCACAAAAGTGATAGTATGATTTTTTTATTTTAATAGAAGCTTTTTTTAAATATTTGAAAAAATAAAAAGGTGGGGTTTTCCTAAAAATCATATTTTCATTTATTCAAAATACAATATAAGAAATTAATAGGTTTTCTGTAAATCTGCAATTTTTTATTTTTCTTATATTTTGTTTACAGATTCTCTTTGTAAGAAAGGCACACTATCAGTTTTTTAAAGGGATTTAGCAATTTTTTATACCATAGAATTACATTTTGTTGACCTTTCCTTCCTTCTGAGAAAAAAAAGCAAAAACAAATTTTTCATATTAGCAACTATTTCTAAGCAAAAAAAATGTTAAAAACTGGTGTTCTTGAGAAAATCAACTTTTAACAACTTTACGAAAGCAGCCGCCATTTTCTCATTTTTCAAATTTTTTTGGATCAAAAACTTTTTTTCATTACTGAGAATTCGCAGGCAATCTTCGCATAATTGTAAAAAATCCAAAATTTGTTTTTAATTATACTTTAAAATACAGGTTACTTTATTTTCACCATAGAATGATGTATCCAAATACCAAATAATTTTGATACCTAGTAAGTTAGTAAAATAATAAGATTATTAAGATACAAGAGCTAGCAATAATTATGAAAATTAAAGATAGCAAACTCAGTTAATAATTGACTTGAAACACTAATTGTTGTATATGATTAAAAATAAAAATCATAAAATAAATACCCATAATTATAGGTTGGCTCTTTAAATTGCCAGTATGTATTGTTTTTTTTTCAATGTCAAATTCAGATGACCATGACACCATAACAGGAAAGCTAATGTCGAACCCTCATCGAACACAATTTGTAATCTGCAATGTATCGTTTTTCACCCAATCCATCCAATTGAGCGCCTACACGACTATTCATTGTGCAGATCGCGGAAAAAAAGTAGGAACTCGTTGATTGGCCGCCTACGGTTTCGACTAAGTGGAATATAATCGACTTGCGAAGCATCGAAATTCCGTACAGTACGAATCCTAAATGGAAGAAAGATCGTTGCGTACTTATCGTATTACGCTTTAGTAAGCAATTCAAGGGAAAAAAACACAATTTAACTGTTACGCTCCGAGGCCCTCGTTACTTTTACGGTTTATCGACTTGAGCTTTTATTATCGAATGTTTATTGCCCATTCTGAATTTCTATGGCGTTTTAAGGACATGATATTTCCATTTCGAAAAGAATCTAGTATATCACAGAAAATTAAGAAGTAAATATAAATTAATTTCTTATTTTTATTAAGTAAGAGTAGTTCGCTTTTTATTTTAAAAGATGAGATTACAAATTTGACAAAATGACAGATTTCAGAGCACAAACTGCTTTTAAAACAAAATAGTTAATGTTTTAACCAAAGAGATGAAATTTCAACTGAAATTATGAATCTTCAACAAAATGAATAAATTCTAAACAAACCAGTGCAACTTTTAACCATGTATTGATGAATTTTCAACAAAAAATATGAATTATTAACCGAGAAGATTAATTTTATACTACAAAAAAGACCAATTTTAAGTCAAATAGTTGAATTTTCTACTAAAAAATATCAATTTGCAACCGGAAGTGTAATATCTGATTTTTTAATTAAACAGAATAATTTTTAACAAAAAATAACGGATTCGCAATAAAATAATTAAATTTTAACTGAAATTATGATTCTTCAAAAAAAAATATTAGAAAATTACTTTAAATTTAAACGAAATAGGAGAATTTTTAAATAAAGTATATGAAGTTTTATTTAAAAATAGGATAGATAATTTTTTGTTGAAAATATGAATATTGAACTTGGCAAAGGAGAATTTTGTAAAAATTAGTTTAATTTTCAGCAAAGAGATGATTTTTTAATTGAAATGACGAATTTGATAGAATTTTGTTTGTTTGTAATAAGCTAGTTAAACTTTTAAAAAGTATAGTTAAACTATCAACAGAAAAATATTAATTCTAAACGAAAAACGTAACAGGTGCATTAATATTATAAATAAAAAATATTTTTCTTTTAATTCAAAACAGTTAAATTCAACTAAAAATAGAACAAGTACAACTACAAACAATAACAATACAACAAGACGAATTAAAAAAAACCTTTTGAATTTGAAATTAAAAGAATTGAATTATCAACATAAAAATTTATTATTCAAGCAAATAGTTGAATTTTAAATCGAAAAGATGAATTTTTACCCAAAAATGGAATAGTTAAGTTTGCAGTTAAAAACAATGATTTTCCGCCTGGAAAAAAACAAAGAGGTGGACTTTCAACTAATAAAATTAATTTTAAACAAAGAAGTTCATCTTTTAACCACGTATAGTTAAATTTTCAACCAAAAGAAATGAATTTTCAACAAAAAATAATATATTGTAATTTCCCGTTAAATAATATAATATTTGACTTAAAAAAGGAGAATTTTTCACAAAATATTTCAATTTTCAGCAAAAAGATGAATTTTTAACAAAAATGATGAAACCTTAAAGAATTAAATTAATGGCCAACAAAGTAACCAAATACCACTTTCATCCAAGTATATAGTTGATTTTTTGACCAAAAATCAAATTAATTTTCAACAAAGTTCTTTTAACAAAAAGATGAATTTTCTACCATAGCAGATAAATTTTCAGGAAAAAGCTGACTTTCGAATATAGACAGTCATGTTTCTTAAAAAACAGCTTACTTCTAACCCGAAAAAGATGAATTTTTAACAAAAAAGTTCATTTTCAGTGAATAGAGATGCATTTTCAACCAAATATTTGAATCATCAAAAAGAAGAAAAAAATTATTTAAACTAAACTGTTTGATTTTTTTACTGAATAGCTAACCGTACAGAAAATGTTTGAACTTGGAAAAAAGTGGTCTCAAATATATTCAAAATGTGCCTACTTCTGGAATTTTCATCCAAAATAGCTGACTAACAAACTTGACCTTAGTTTCGGACAATAAATAAGTGTATCAAAGGTTAAAGGGGTCAAATTTTACACCAATCTAATACCTTCTCTGATGAGAATGTAAAAAGTTAAATTATTAAAAACAATGTTCATTTTAAACGAACAAGGATGAATTTTTAAAAATAAGAAAATTACTTTCTGATCAAAAAAGATCAATCATTAACCCAAAAGAACATTTAAAAGAACGAGTGAACAACAAAACAGTTGAATTGTCCAAGAAGATAACTTTAACAAGATAGTTGAATTTTCAACTAAAAATATAGTACGGGACTTTCTAATCACAAACAATTTAGTTTCAACCCAAAATAGTTGGATCTTTTTATTGAGTTCTGTTAATTTCATTACTATTTAAGCGAAAAAAATAAGGGAGAGAATTTTTTTTAATTTAGAAGGAACTCTTTGAAAAAGGAGTAAAGGGGAGTAAAGGTATATTTATATCTCTATCTGGTTAAGCCATTTATGTACAAACAAATACAAAAATTCACGTATGAAATCTTTAAAATATATTATATTTATGAAAATTAATATTAATCAAACATTTTATATATTCTGGTACTGCTTAAGGCCCTAGGACCACGCTTTAGAATTGTTTCAAAAGGAAAAGAAGAATATGCCTTCATTTTTCCCCCAAAGGGAATCAGTTTAGTGGCTGCGTCATAAAATCCTATTGGATACTTTGAATTTAAATTGTCTTTAAATGAAAATGGTGCAAACTTGGTCTAACCCACGATTATTATTGATTTAAAAATCTCGCATTTCAGTAGAAAGTATTATTCTTAAAGAAAATTTAGGTTCCTTTACGTAAACGGAATTCGTCGAATGATTCTTTTCGATAAATCTGATTTAAATCAAAGAAACTGGTACGTGATTTAAATTTTTCGAAATGGATACGCACAAAAATTATTCAAAATTCAACGTTTCGTGGAATATTTTCAAGCTAGATATGTAAAGATTTACTTCCAGGAACAAATTTGGTAAGACAACATCAATTTCAACTTCATTACTTCTTGGAATGCTTCCCTCAGTTTCATAAATGGATCATCTTATTATTAAAGTAGTTTGTTAGACTTTCTCATCAGGTCTTGAAGTATCAGGAAATCTGATCTCAAATATTCATTTCTTTGTAAACTTTGTTATAACGAAATATTAATTTGAGCCAATTTAATATCCAAACTGTCTATGAATGAAAAAAAATTATAAGTTAAAAATGGAACTTGTAAATTTGATTCTCTCGTGCATTACTTTGAATTATTGCACAATGCGAGTTTGAATAATTCCACTCGAAGACATCCAGCATTGAAATTGTAAACGACGTGCAAGCTAAATTCGCCGAAATGCATTTGTCACGCTCAAAGGCTCGCATGTGGAGTTAAATCGCAGAAGGCAATCGTTTGTCAAAGGTATTTCCATTCCAAATTCAACACAGTATCGAATAGAGAGCAACAATCTGTCAGCAGGAATTTTATTCTCTTTTTTTCAGAGAGATAAACGTTTTTTTATCTATATCGGAAAAACCATATAAATTTTTCGAAAGTTCTTAATAAAAAATATAAGTTCGACGCAGTGCTAATTAAGGTATTGTGGAAAGTTAAATTATTGTGGTAAGTCTTCCAGGTATAACGTATACGTTACATAATATTCCACTCTTACTAAATAAGAACTTGTTATTTAACAAAACAGTTTAGACATTTTTTTGTAAAAGTTAGCCGTGATACAATTTATTTAAATACTTTTAAATTAATTCAAACTTGTTAGAAATTAACGCAATAACTAACTATAAAGGGTGTCCAATTAGTTAGAACAAGATATTTGTTTTTAATATTGTAAACAATCTAATGAATGTTTATTATTTTTCCGTGACTCGGAATAATTACCTATTTTAAATCCATATATTTCTATTTGTATATTTAATAACAATAGTAAATATACACTCGGAAAAAAATATTCTTGAAGCAAAAAAAAATTTTTTCTTGGATATAAATCATAATTAGGCTGAATCAAATGAATATTGTTCTTTTCACCAAAATATTCGATTAAATCACCGAAATTTTTTTTGTTGAATCAGTTAAATGCTCCATCTGTCAAGATATTCGGTTAAAACAATCAAAAATTTTAGTTGGATTAAGCAAATACTTTACTTTCCATATAATAACCATATTCTATGATTGAAACAAAAAATATTTTGTTGAAGCAACCAACATGTTCTCTTAGTGCATATATCCTTACTATTTTGGTATACATAGTCTTTATTTTTTGTGTGCAATTAACTCACAATGTCCTTTTAAACACTCTTTGCTGTTATTTTTTTCATAGTGACTAAAACTCTGAAGTATATAAGGAATTTTTGTAAACAAATTCACAATTTTATAATTTTTTCAGAAATACGGTTAATTTTTTATATGAAATAAACTCAAAATGTCTTGCAATTACTCGATGCTGTTATTTTTTTCATAGTTATACAAACCGTCAAGTACATACATAATTTTTATGAACAAATATACATTTTTACCGTTTTTCATGAATAGACATAATTTTTTTTGTAAAATTAATCCGCAATGCCTTTCCGCAGACTCCTTGTTGCTGTATTTTTCATTATGATAACTTATAAAATATTGCAGCAAAGAGTCTTTATGATGGAATTTCAAGTTGATTTCGCAAAAAATGTAGCTTATTCATTAGAGAATGGTCGTACTGTTCATTTATTTATGAAATATATACTCAATTCTCAGAATTTCAAGTTCATTTCGCAAAAAAATGAATCTATTTCTCTAAAAAACGATTAAAATATCAATTTATTCACTAAAATTCTTTATATAATAAACAGTTTTTGTTAGTTTGTAAAACATGACCGCAAGAAGACTTCGGCAATACATTTTGTGTTAATTTCACGAAAGTAAAACTCATTTATTAACAAACTAGAAAAATAAGCATTCGTTTATAAAAGTGGTTTATATAACTAGCAGTTTTTGTCATAATAAAAAACTAACAGCAAAGATTATTTGGTAAGATATTCATAGCTGATTACGCAAAAGAAAATAAAGCCCATTCATAAAAACATAGTGAACATTTGAAATTGTTTATAAAATTTCTTAAATAATTGGTAAACATCAGCTATTCTTCACAAGATGTAAGCGCTCACATTTATATCTGTCATATTTAATACAAAAGATATAAATTTAAAATATCTAATCATTGCGAATTACGAAAAAATGTCTTTTGTATTATTTTGTTTCTAACATTATAAACTGGAAGATTGACGATCCTTTCCAGAAAAAATACTTTTAAATCTGTTGAGAATTGTACTATCCAGCAATTTTGTCCAAAAAGACCTTTTCCCCCCATTTTTCACGCGTTTACATTTCTCGGTTTTTCCTAACACTAAAAATACAAACAATTTAAAAATTAATCATTAGAAAATTTTTTTTAATTAAAAGTTTTAACATGTTTAGAAGCAATCATCAATTATTAATAAACTTTAATTTATAGTGAGATGCTCCCAAAATTGAGAAATTTCAGTCAAAAATTTTGAAAATTGAACAATTTCATCAAAAATGAGTTGAAATTTTCTTACTTATAATTCAAAGCGTTTAATTAATTAATATATTTCTAGTTAAATTACTCGAAATTTAATAATGTAAGGTTGAAAACTTCTAAATTATTATTATAATGTATTAAGGGTCTCAAAGTTATAGCCTCTGACTTTCTAGAATTTTCATTGTTATTATTACACACAGAAAATTATGTTTAACATTAAAACTGATAAGGCAATTTAGTAAAGGATCCAAAATAAATTCGCCGAAATTTTCACCGATCGCAATGAAAAAATGTTTAAATTATTTTAATTAAATTGGAAAGATCGAAAAATAACCATGTTTAAATTCAAATTTTCTCATTTTTCTTTCCTCTTTTTCATTTTTGGCTAGAGAGAGGGAAGATTTTTTCTTTTTTTTTATAGGAGGAAGAAGTTTTTTTTTGCTTTTTTCAGATTGTGATGGGAACATTTTATCGTGTTTGACCAAATTTGGTCTTTAACTTCTTGATTTTGTTTTCAGGATTTATTCACATGTTTAAATTGTCAACTATAATTATCAATATTCAGGCACTTTAATTTTAATTGGAAAATAGGAAATCCAGCGTTCGACACGTTTTAATTTCAAATTGTTTAATTTTCATCTATTTTTATTTTACATATCACCATTTTAACTATTTAATTAAAAAATTCTCAATTTTTCGCAAAGCCTTTATTCAGAATTATTCTTATTCTTCGGTCTTACAATTTCCCAAACATATATTTCCAAATATCGATATTACATTGAAAATTAAAAATCTTTGAAATGACACAATTTTAATCTTGTCAATTCGAAAATTTTTTTATGTTAAGTTTGAAAATTTTCAAATAAAGAATTATTAAATTTGCAATGCTTGCTTCCAAAATATTTTCACTTTCAAAGCCTGAATTTGAGAAATACTTGTCTAAATTTTTAATTCTTTTGAATTTATTCTGAAGGCATTACATTCAAAAATGTTAAATCACAGATCTTTTAAACTAAAGACTGTGAAACTAGAATATTTAATACTTAAATGAAATAGTTTAAACTGACTAATGTTAAAGATAAACAATTCAGAATATTTTAATATAAAATGATTATATTTACAACTAAATATCAAGATTTTCAAAACGAAACTTTGCAAGATTTGAAATATTTAATAGAGAACTTGTCTTGACATTTTTAATATTTAAATTTAAAACTTGAACATGGCGAAATTCGAAATTTCTAAAAATGAAAACATTTCAAACAAAAATTTTTCGAATTAAGGCGTTTGAAGCATAAAAATAGTTTCAAGGCCTTTTATTATTACTTATTATTATATCATGTTTAAAAATAAATATGCATACATTATACATTTTCTTATCTACATTTAATTATTAAATACTGGTCATTTTTTTAGATGTGGTTTTTGATATAATTTAACAAATTTTTCTTACTCGTTATTTTTAAATATAATTTCAACTTATAAGATGTTATCAGAATTTTTGAACTGATTTCCTTCTTTAAAAAAGGGGTCTCAAGAGATTTTGATATATCACGATCGAATTTTGCTCATATTGCTTTTGTTGAATCCAATCTGAATTTCGTTCTATGGAATGGGGCGATTTTCATTCGGAGAATAGCTTCTCCAACCAACTATTTTTTCACGAATTCAATTTGATGAAGAAAAAGATTTCAGTTCAATTAAATTAAGTAAGAGTAAGTAAGACTATAATCCGATTCGACACAGAAGTTCGAATGTCGAATTTTCCTACCCCTCACAAGCTGAGATCGAATTGAAAACAGGCCGAATTAACACAGCGCGTGAGTCATGAGTCGAATTCTCGGAACCAAAACAAGCTGTCATCGAATCGAAAAAAATCTGAATCGACTCAGCGCCTAAGTCATGAGTAAAATTTTTCTAACCGCACATTAAAAAAAAGGATCAATTTTGTTGTAGAGCATTTTTCTCTCGCGATCATTTGACTCTCGAGATAAAAATGATTTTCCATTCGAATCAATTGGATCTCATTTTTTGGTTGATTTTTCAGACTAAACAAAATAGCCGCCAATTATTTGTGCCGGTGTCATTACGACATAACCTAAAAATGGTATCTAACCGCACGAAAGTGACAACTACACTTAACAGGTGATATTTTCTAATATCAGATTTCGTTCTTTTTTCAACTTTTCAAGTACACTGCACGATCAGAAACCATAAAAACCTTGAATATGAGCTAAGGTATTGTAAGAACGTCAGCCACCTTGGTTTGACTTCATACATGATCCCGAATCTGATCATTATGATCTCAAAAGTCGATCATTCTCTTCGGCCAATCAAAATGCTCTTGAATTCGGCATCATTTTTGTTGTACATAAAAATGATATTGATTTCGTTATTATTTTGAACACTTTTTTTACTGTGCGGCTCAAGCTGCGGTCGAATCTAAAATATCTGAACCGAATCAGCTTGCCTCAATTCGGATTGTTTAGATTCGATCTCAGTTTAAGTCAATTAAAAAAATTCGGCAAACGACTTACCTCTTGAGTCGATTTGGATTTTCCAACTCAAATTAAAGTTGATATACTTTCGGAAAATTCGATTAATGACTCATGCGCTAAATCGGTTCAAATAATTTTAATTCTTTCACAGCTCAAGTCGGTTCGAAAAATGCAACTCATGACTCAGGCTCTGACTCAGTTCGGATTTCTTCGATCCAATCACAGCTTGAGTCATTTTCGAAAAATTCGACATTCCGAAACATCGAAATGTCGGTTTTGAGTCAAGTTGAGATAATCGTGAGATGATCAGTCGAATAATCTCTTTTATTACTGACTCAGTTGTGGATAATTCCCAGCTACCGTAACCAAGTTCCAAGCCGCAATGACCTTGGCTCAAACTTCACCTCTCATCCCGGTACCTGATATGGTCACCATTTATCCAACAATTAAAAAGCCGTGGGTAAAATAATTACACAAATTCTTTCAAATCTCTGTTTTATGTGGCAAAAAGGCCCCTTCAGTGCCTCCATCTAAAGTCTAAGGTCAATCATGGATCATCAAGCGGTATAAAAGGATCGGGGAGCATCGATCACACGATCAGTGTAGCAAGACGACAAATGCACGTCGCACGATCCGATCTTCGTGCTATAATAACTCGGCCCGATCCCAAGGGTATAAGAGATGTCCCAACCGAAACCGGGCCTCAGTGTGTCATACGAGAAGGACATGTCAACGTCGAAGAGCAGCTCACTTCTTCGTCTCAACCAGGAATGTCGTGGGACCAGCGATTGGCAGGACCACGACACCGACTCGGAGATCAGCGACAACGAGTTCCTGACCAAGGGCGCCTTCCTGCTGACGCCCAGCCACGACCTCAGCATGGAGAAGGCGGCGACTATTTGCGAGAAAATGAACTTCCGGTGAGAGAATTTTCTTTGCGGCAGTGCGAAATGTGAACCACCATCGTAATCCCTCATCCCCCGGTCCACTCACTATCACCATTAACCATCTTACCTCTTTATCAATTTCTCTCGGGTTGGCTTCTCCATTCCTTATACAAATTCGCCATCCCTTCTTTAAGGTCACAGGAATCTTACCCCATCTCTCTTTATTTCTATTTTATGCTCTTTTTCCGTGTATAACTGGTCCCATATTCTCGGAGGTCGTTTTTCGAACTGGATACTACTATCAAAGATACGATGTCAGGCTCTGGATAAGAAGGAAAGCTAAAGGGGTTAGAGATTACAGTAGCCTAGTAAAATTCTTCCTTTCTTGGTGAACCATTTCAGAAAGGTCATAACAGAGTGAAAATACCATTTTTTAAAACAAAATCGCTACAGTAGGGCTGAACCAAGTTTGAATAAATGTTTCAAGCAAATAAGATTTAAAAATTTTTTGCGGTAATATGGCATGCTATGAATTTTTCAAGATTAAAATGAATATAATCGCTGAGACGCTTTCTGATAAATTCGACTTTTGTAATTCATTTGCTAGTTTATAAAGAAATTATCATAAGATTATATGGTAAATCACATTTTTCAGATTTTTTTAATTCCATTTTTGGTTTTGAATGTGGGCTTCTCTCATCTCACGAATATATCAAATAATTAAATACACAAATCAACATTTTCAAAAAGTAAAAAAACGATTATTATCTTCGATCTTATTTTGAAATGATCGTAAGATGCTATATTATGATGAATGATCAAAAAATATTATTTATTTAGAACTTTCATTTAAACAACGATCCTCGTAAGCAAATACACAATTTGAAATTGTCTGAATAAACAGGCTCACTTATTTAGAAGAAACTAAAAATGTCTTTTTAATGACATCCTTTTATTATATTTTGATATTAAATTATTTTATTATTGACACAATTATTATAAACAAATGTCGATTTCCACCATTCTTTCATAAATAAGCCCAATTCATTATATAGCTTTGACAAGAAAGATCTCGCCAGAGATTTTTTCTTGACATATTTCTGAAATTGACAGCAAGTGTTAAGTATTTGAACAATTTTCATTTTTAATATACCAATTTTTACATCTTTTTCATGAATAGGAATAATTTAATGTTATCAAAAAGCCTAAAATTTCATGATTTGTAAAATAAAAAATGTTGTTTTAGCTAGAATAAGAAATTAGCAGTTATACCTTTTACCTGCAAACCTTAGGGTCATTTAAACAAAAATACAACAAAATCCGCTGAAAATGAAACTGTTGGGCAGTTTTTGTCCAAAACAGTGCTTTTTGGTACTAACTTTTTTCCTGATCGAATCTAAATACCCTGCATAATTTCTTCACTGATATCGCTTACAAAGAATTTTAAAGTTTAAAAAGTTGTGTTGAATTTAAAATTAGAATTTTGAAAAAATATTAAGTTGCAACACCATGGAACAAAAAAATTTACTTTAATTATGGACGGCCAAAGAATTATTTAAACTCGCTGAATAATATTCATAAATCTAAATACATTGGAAAATCATCAAATTTTGTATCTATTTGATCTATGTTTCTTCCCCTGATTTCTTTCGAGGCGGATTTCAATTTTTATTTCATATTGTTTCTTATTTAATTTGACCATTTATCAAGTTCTTTCAAACTTTTATAAATGTTTAGTTTTTTAAATTCTTGTCAGTTAGTTGATATCTTCAGACAGCGTACTGAGAAAACATTCTAATTTTGAATAACCCCAACATTTCATCATTTTTGACTTTGTATCTACAGTCTTTTTCTATAATTTTTATAATCCTGAAAGTTTATTCTTTTTAAAGAAGTTGCGGCCATTTTTTATCGATTTCAAATTTTCCAAATTTCATTTTCGTGAATTTGTCGAACACGAAATTTCTTTAGTTTGAACTCGAGAATCATGCTATTATAATACTTTCATTGAAAACTTACTCTATAACTTACAATATAAAAAAAGGTTTCTCTTACATTAAAAAAAATTATAAATCAAACCAAATTTTTTTAATTTATAATTTCAGACAGCTTTTCGCTAACAGAAAATGCACTATAAAAAATTTGCCATAATCTTTTAATGAACACGATTTTTTTAATTTTTGAATAAATTAAAACTTAAAACTCAAGAAATGAACCGAAGATATTCTCCGATTAGGGTGCTTTAAAAAGCTTCAATGTTTTAAAAATACAATGTGCTCTTTAAAATGCCTGTTTCTTTCGGAAAAAAGAAAACTGTTGGACAATATTTGAATCTTTTTATGGTGAATTTAATAGTCTTGTATCATTTTGTATGAACTACTTTTTCGACAAATTTTTTACATAGCCACGACCACGGTAATCATGAATCACATGGGCATGTATGGATCAACTGGTATTACTCCACAGAAAGTATTCTTCTATTATATAATATGATATTACTGTTTATCCTAAGAATATTGTTTTTTAAATGTGTCGAAAGTCTCATTGGGAAATAATATAGATTTACTGAATTATAGAGGAAAAAAGTTGATCCATATTTACCCCGGAATGATCTAGAATTACCCCGGTTGACGGCAGTTTACTTTTTCTACCAATAAATAATAATTTAGTATATCTATGTAGCAATATTGGATACGATTTCATTAGTGATATATAAACTGCTATCGTGTTTATTTAATCCTTTTTTTCAATTTTTTATCAATAATAATTGTATAAACGTGTAAACAATTTACATAGCGGCAATGCATTCGTAGGAAAAAGATACACAACTCACGAGAAGAAATTGAATAAAAATATTAAAATTAAAGGTAGAAGGATAAGCCTATTGTGTCCAAAAATTTCTCTTAAATTTATTTCTACGTAATTGCACAATATCATTAAATCTAACATAAAAAATGTGCCCGCGTCGCGGGCACATTCTCATCGCGTGCTGCGTGCGCGGCTCGCTAGTTTGAGCGCGCCTAGGGCGCGCGACTGCTCATTCTCGCGCTTCAGCTCGGTCTTTGCATTACCCTCCACATTTGTGCACAGACCACAATGCGCAATTTTCTGCATTGTATGTTAAAAACTATTATATCAAATTCCTATTACAATTTCTTTTTGTGTACCTTGTTTTGGTACTGCTTATTCAGATATTGCAAAATAATGTTCACATTTTATTTTCCCTCATCCTAATAAGACCCTATTGTGGATGTTTAATCCTTTTCC
>NC_046666.1:60012301-60013518 GCF_010883055.1 Belonocnema kinseyi
TCAAATACTGTAATTCAAACCCCTCATAAACTACAATCATAAAGTAAAGCTGAACTTTTTTTTTAATTTACCATTAAAAAAGGGTCTCAAAGCACCTTCGTCCTTGACGATTACATTCTCATTGCCATAATCGCGCTTCACGCTCTACTGTTAGATTATACAGGCTCTAATTTCTAAAAATGTGGGCTTATCGAAAAATTCGGCGTAGTTTGAAAATATATTTGGAAAAGTATATAACTTTTCTGATTTGCACAAAAATTGAAAATTTTATTTAGATAATTTGAAAGTCTTTTACCCATCTATAAGAAACTTTGACAACAATTTATTAAATTAAAAAAAAATTTAAATGTTGAAAATTCTCTCAATTTTTTAATTTTGGTTCGAAATATCAGATTAACGAACTTATCCTTTATTTTAGGGACCTTCACAAGTGTATTAAATGCGGACTCGATTAGACAAATCCTTCAAAAGTTAGCGTGGCTACAAGGTTCAGGTAACCATACATACAGACAGACAGATACCGATGCAATTTTATGGTTTTCGCATTCTGTGAGTACCGAAAAGTAAAGATCCGTTGAAAACCAGAGATTGAAAATTTGGACGATGACATGACCTTCTCAGGAATGAGAGTGTAAAAATTAGGTTAATATTCTGCTAAAAGTTGTTTTGTGAGCACAAAAACAAAGAAGATATTTACAGTTTAATATTTGATCTCGAATAGATAGTTCCTTTTAAGGATCCAAAAATTCCAAGATCAAATTGCATTTTTTCAAGCTGTACAGTGTGTTTAAGCTACCCTAGTTTAAAATTTTATATCTTAAATGTCAGTATATTTTTAGCATTTCCTTCAAATGACAAAAACTTAATGGGGTTTTCCACGTTTTTAACAAGTCGCACTGGTATTGAACAGTTTTAAAATTTGGGTTATTTCAAATTTTTCAAATTTAGTCTATCGGTACATAAGACGTAGAAAAAAATTGGATGTGCTACTTTAGGTAGCAAGCAACAATGACTTTAAAAACGATGAAAGAGTTTACACGTGAAATCTCTTTAACTTCAAATAATGTAAAAAATATTCCTTTTATAAATAATAAAATTATGAAGCGTTATATTCATTTAAATGAAATAAGTTTCAAGTACAAACTTCCTGACTTCTCCAAAATCAATGTTTTTTTCACCAAAAAGGAACTCGTGCATTAAACAAAAACCTGTATTTT
>NC_046666.1:60013618-60021876 GCF_010883055.1 Belonocnema kinseyi
ATTGATTTTTGAAGAGATATTCCAGTAGACGTAATAAGTTATTATTGAAGGTAATCTTAATAATAGCAATTTTATTGAAAATTGATCTTGTTATTTTTGATAGCAATGATTAAAATTAATCTAAAACTGTGTGTTTGACTGCCTGAAATAGTTGCAAGGCAATTATAAAGTTAGCACGAAGTGCTCAGGATGTTGCATTCAACCCTTGAAGTAGAAAGTCGTTCTGGCATGAAATTCCAAATTGCTATTTCGAACTGTTTCTTGGTTTCAAGATTCAATTACTAAAACAAAACAAAATAAATGAATAAATTTTAAAAATAAAGTGACCAAAAGATCTGCATTCGCACTTTTCCCAGACGGAAATATTATATATAGTTTATATATAGTGTGAAGTTTTGTACATAATATTCATTTTTTATACTAAAAATTTAAAATCAAATGAATATTATATATAATTCTTCACACTATATATAAACTATATATAATATTTCCGCCTGGCTTATTTATTGCAAGTTTAAATTTTAATCACAACAAACCAAGGGTATTAGGGTGCCCCAAAATGTTAATGTTTAAATGTTGCAAATGCTCCGCACTAAGTTTCTTCCTTTTGTTGGAAAAACTGCCATACATTTTCTTTTATTTTTACAACATTTTTCAGAGGTTCCGCTAAGCATTCTGGTTCTGAAAATAGGTTTTCTTAGTATTCGATAAAAAAAAAGAAAATCTAGAGCTAAAAATTCTTCCATCCCTGGAAAGTATTTGATAATTATTGGAGAATAAGCCTTGAATTTAATCAAATCAAAACTTGTTTGTGAAGTTACTATCGGAACTATATTAAATTATTTTGAGTTTAATCTGAATTTTTCGGAACTCTCTTGAAATTCACTGAATTTAATAGATATTTCTTGGATTAAAAAATTTTTTATATGCTCTAAAGACTTTTAAGTTCACCTTGAATTCTTGTTAATTTTATCAGATTTCTATGCACTCACATTTACCTAAACTCAATGGATTTTTTTTACTTTAAAAATGTGGTTGCATTCACTTGATTTATTTTTAATTCACCATGAATTGTTCTAAACGCATTTTGAACTCGTAGGAATTTGATCCAATTCTGTTAATTTCCCCTTGAATTCATCTAAGTTAACTTCTGTTTTACTGAAATCAATGGAATATTTTCAATATATTTTTTTCACGAGTTATTTGAATTCCTTTTTATTTCATCCTGAATTCTTATTAATTTATCGGTAATTATTTTTAATTCTTTGAAATTCACTTAAATTTCTTTAAATTCACTCAATCCCCTGGAATTTTTCTAAATTTACATCAAATTTAATAAATTCAATTATTTTTATTCAAAAAATGTATTTGTTTACAATCCAGACCAATTTTTTTAAACTTCAAATTTAATTATTGATGGATTTCTTCGAATTATTCTGATATTTCTGATATTTATCTGAATTCATTCAAATTTTACTAATTTCATTTTTTTTAATTTACTAAATTTTCTAAATGCATTCCTATTTTACTAACATCAATGGAATTTTTTGGATTTTTTTTTCAATGAATTTGAATTCTATTGATTTTTATTGGAATTGTTCTGAATTCACTCCAAAGTCGAATGAATTAATCCACAATTCGTTTGAATTCACGTTGAATTCTTATCAATTTTATCCAACTCTTTCGAACTAAAAAGAACAAAACATTCCTCAGATCATCAATGCACATTTGTCACTTTTAGTCATGGGCATAGGAAACACGGGACTAGGCATGCCATCCTAATTTGGGCGAGCGGGGTTGAATCCACGGGAGGGGGGAGAATTCCATGAGCGGGGAGAGTCGCCATCTTACGATGTGCCATATGATTATGCGCACGAACATTTTTGCCGACAAACTGTGCATAAAAATATAAACATGTGGGCGCTGCTATGTTTGTGGCGAGACATCGAAAGGTGGTGGACCTCCCCCCTCATTGCATCACCCCCGCAATGGCATGCCTAGTCCCTTGTTTCCTATGTCCATCATTTTAGTACATTTTAGTCATAAGATAAATTGTAATGCATGCAGGAATCTGAAAATTATAAACGGTAGGTATTTTTGTTGTATTTCGAAAATTAAAAATTTCTTCTATCATCTGGTACAAATGTTTTTAATTTATTCATAATAGAAAATATTCTCTTTATATTTTTAGAAGATCGTGTGCATATTATTCAAGGGAAAAAATGTTTAGGGTCATTTGAAACCATGAATTGTAATTAGTATTCAAATTTTCTTATTGTGAGAGCCCAAAAATATATTTTCTTTTTTTCAACATAATGATTTATTCCTCAATAATTAAAAAAATACTTCCTAAGGGTACAAGAATTTTTCAGACTTTAAATTAGCATTTGAAAAAAATAAGAAACAAAGAAACCTTACGTTCAGCAATCAGCTATAGAACGGAAGGCGAAACTTCGCAACAATTTTTAGCCATTATGTTTATACTTAACTGTATGCACATTGTTACACAACCAGGATACCCGGGTATCAACCTTCCTTTTTTAAAAATTTTCAAATAATTATGCAATTTAAATTGTTTCCTTGTCTCTTACTCCAATAAATAAATGAAAAAAAGAATGACAAAGGCACAAAACACTTTAAAAAACACAAGATACTAAAACCTTTTCCGGTTACGCTGCAACACAACGCACAGTATTGGACGTCGGGTTGCCGCACTAAGAATAGTTTCCTATTCAGATTTCGGTAATGAGGACGCCCGAAAAGTCTCGAAAAATGTTGGATCCCAGCAATATGAAAAAAGCGATAAATAATAAAGAAACGAGAGCGAGGCGATTGAGTTGTCTCTTTTCTTTTCGTCCCTCTCTTTTAAATTGTAATGTATCTGTCTTTGATGAGCCGTTTTGCAATGTTATTTGGAAACATTTTCCTCCCATTTTAACTCTTTCGTGCACTTATTTTGCTCTATGTGTCTTTCTTGAATATTAAAAAAAACCAACGATTTTTTGAGTAACATAATTCTTCTTAAGCCTTCTTGTGCAATTTAGTTTGACAATTTGAAAGTTTTAAATTTATACTTTCTTAAAATGTACTTTCATATATGTAACAAGTAATTAATTATCCATTATTATTATTAATTAATCAAATTATTGCACAATACAATTCATCTGCATGAATAAAAGAACTTGATAAAAAATTGATAATCCACTCAAAGTTTTTCTTTTATGGTGGATACCAGGGTATCATGGCTGTGTCCGCAACGTATGTATACTTTGAAGTCGATTATTTTTGCAAAAATGAAATTCCGAAATAATTTGTGAATACAGCATTTGCTTATAATTGACCTAAGTAGCGACGATTCGAATAAACCAAGCGAAATTTTTATTTTTACTTCACTCACATGCTAAAATGTATGATAGTGGATACCCGTGCATCAGGGTTTGCGCACAAGGATTAAAATTTTTTTAAAATTACAGCAGTATTTTCACACCAAAGGAAAGAAACTTAAAGGGTAGCATTTGCGAAATTTGACAATTTATATTTTCATTTGACAACTTAGAGTGTATGACTGGCCTTGAATGAAAGAATTTGGTGTAATTATTAATATGTAAGATTGAAACTTAATTAAAGTCAGTACATAATGCCAAATCCATCTCGACTTTGAAAATTAATGTTCCAAAGTATATTAATTTAAGGGGGATTGGCCAAAGAATTTTAAATGTCTCTTTAAAAACTGCTATAAAGGGGTCAGCGTATTAAATTCCTGCAAGTATTAATTTCGAATTACCCAACGTTTTTAATGGAGTCGTTAGAATTCCTGAGATGTCTGCTTCAGTCTGCAAGTTTTGAGGGAATATTTGGTCATTTATGCATTTCATGAGTCAGGTTCGTAAAACAAATTCGCTCATCCCATTTCTCCATCAAAATAGAAACCAACCATTCTTGAATAAAATAAAGTATGGAATCGAAACTCTTAAATTAATAAATTTTTATTTTTCTGAGGATGTATTTTCTACTTTATTTTATGTTCATTTATAATTTCGTCGCCCTGAAGTGATACTACGTAATGTCCCTTAAATGCCAAAGTAAGGGTATTACGTTCAAAATTTAACCATGTTATCATCATTAAACAAACTTTAAACACATATTATTATTAATGTGAATATATTTTAGCTGACGTGGCAAATTGATTGTAGACATGGCATAATGTGAGATTCAAAAAATTCGAGTAATATTCTAATAATATTTCATAAAATTCGAAATTATTTCGAGAGTTATGACCTTACGCTTAACATATTTTTCAAATTGCTATCGGTTTAATTAAATTTGGGTTGTCCATATAATGTATACGTTACGTAGTTGGTATTTTGTCACTTACAAGGAGAGATCGCGAGATGTGCGTAGCTGATTCGACTCGAGCTTTAATGGGTGAAAGTATATCAAAATTCATTGGTTTTTTTTTCTTTGAATCCAAAACTAAGGGCTATTCAATCGAAAGAAAAAATACGCACCTACTGGATTTTCATGTACTTTCACCCTGTGAAGTCCTAGTGGAATCGGCGACACACATCTCGCGACCACTTCTTGATAGAACAATGAAAAAGGCACATGGTTCCTCAAATTGAAATCCTTTATACTATATCATTTGATTCAAAAAGAGTTAACATGAAGTTTTTCCTTCCTCAGTGGTGCATTTTCCCTCACGAAAACGGCGACCGGAATTTTATTCAAGTTTAGTAACATCGACGATTTTCAGGCAGTTTACAAGAAAGGTTTTCACAAAGTCACTGGAGCCCGATTTTACAAGAAGGTTAGTTTTAATATTAAAATAATATGTGGTGAAATGTTTTTTTTTACGCTCCGAAGAACTCTAATACAAAATTTCGTATTTTATGTTCTTTACAATTTTCTCCTAGAAATATTTGCAGTAAAATAGTAAATTTATTGCAACAGAATATAAAAAAGAGATTTGTTTGCGATTTTGGATTTTGAAACCTTTTTAAAAAATTCGAGTTTTTTCCGGGCCTATTAATACTTATTATGAGCATGTAACGGATTCTTACATGAATAATTACTTGGTATTATTTTCAGTGGTTTTATAATTTGAAAATTGTTAATGTTGTGCTGAAAATGTTAAAAATTATCAAAATATATAAGAGTATGTCCTTCTAGCCTCTGTAGACTTTTATTTTGTTTAAATAGCGAAATTTTTTATAATTTTTAAACTGGAATCCAACTCATAACAGGGACCTGGTCGCTAGACTAAAATATAATTAATAAAATGTCATTATTTAAACAAGATAAAAACCCTAATGTGTCAAAAAGACGTGTCCTTACATATTTTGAACCTTATTTCCAAATTTCAGAACATTTACATTTTTTTAATTACGAAGCCACTGAATTGATGCCATGTACACTGGGGTAGTACAAAAAATCCAAAGCTTAAATTATAGAGAGCTATTTCTGGCTATTTTTTATCTAATATTTTCTAGTTGAAAGAAACTTTGATTTTCAATGTGAAATTTCTTCAAAGAAGCGTCCACATATTACGTGACACACTGAATGGGGTGGGGTGGGGTCTTACCGCACATTACAAAATTTTACATACAAGGGAGTTCGCAAAGCTTTTGTAACATGTGAGAATTCTCTGGGAAAGAAAGAAATCAAATTCGTGTGGACAAATTAAAGATCAATATTGTCGATACAAAAAATGTACTAGTTACACTTTTAACCAGATTAATTTTCATGGAAAAAATACGCATTTAAGGAAAATGTTTTATTTCGAGCCCGAAAATTTGAGTTTTCGACATAAAAATATCATTTTTAGCCAAAAGAGATGCATTTGGAATCCAAAAGGACAAATTTGTCAGCAAAATTGCTTATTTATCGACAACTGTCGATAACTAACAAAATTGTTAAATTTACAACAAAATAATTAAACCTTCAATCGAATAGTTTAATTTTCAACTAAAAAAAGCTAATTTTTAATCAAAAATGGCATAGTTAAATTTTCAGTTCAAAACAAAGAAATAAACTAATTTTTACAAAATAGTTGAATCCTTGGCCACATTAATCAATTCTTAACAAAGAAGATTAATTTTCTACTCAAGTAATTACATTTTAAAGAAATTCAAGCTAAAATGCGAATGTTTGAGGAAACAGTTGACTTTGAAATCGATCCGTTTTGAACCAAAAATAAAAGCAGTAAATTCTCTGTTTAAAAAACTTATTTTCAATTGATCAAAAAACAAATCTTCAAACATTTAAATGCCACTAAAAAAAATTATTAACAAAATAATTGAATCGTGAACAAGATTGATTTCCTACCTAAAATAGACGAATTATTAGTATTTGAATTTTTAACTAAAAAATATGAATTCCAATCCAAATAATGGAAGTCTTAGCTAAAAAAGATCAATTTTCAACAAAAAATAGAATGTTTAATTTTCTGCTTGAAAAAGTAATTTTTAACAGCAAAAAATCGAATTTTCAGCATGTTAAATGTGACTACAAACAAATTTTTTAACAAATGAGTTGAATCATGAACCAAAATGATGAATCTTGAACAAATAGACAAGATTAATTCCCTTCCCTAAACAGACGAATTTTCTACAAAATACATGGATTTTCTACCAAACATTTGAATTTTTAACCAATAAAGCATATATTTAAATCCGAAAATAGAATAGTTCAATTTCCAGATAAAAGAAATAATTTTTAACAAAAAAATCGAAAGATCAATTTTCTACAAAACAGTTAATTTTCTACAGTACAGTTAGATTTTCATCCGGAAGAAACAAGTTTTCAACAAAAAAAGTTCATTTACGGCCAAATAATAAAATTTTAAACTAAGATAATGAATCTAACGAAAATGTACGTTTTACAATGTAATACATTGAAATGTAATTGAAATGTAATAAATTGAAATACTTCAAACCAAATAGTGAATTTTCAAACCAAAATAGTTATTTCTCAACGAATAATCTTATTATTGTAGTTAATACTTCAACTAAAAAAAGATTTTAACTTGATAAACAATTTCAAGAAAAGTCAGGAATTTCCAAAAAGAAAAGATAAATTTAAAAAAAAGTGAATAGTTGCATTTTCAGTAATGTAAGTTTAACCTCATCTAAAAAAAGGAATCTTAAGAAGAATAGTGACGTTTTCAACCAATAGATGAATTTTCATCTAAATTCGAGAATTTTTAACTGAAAAGTTGATGTTTTGACCAAAAAGACTAATTTTTTATCAAAAAGGATGAATTAATAAAATATATGAATTCACAAACAAGTACTTTAATTTTCAACTAAAAAAGATTTTTTTAATAAAAATGCAACGGTTAAATTTTAAATTAAAAAAATTTATTTTTTACTGAAAAGCAAAAGCATTTTCAGTAAAATAGTTTATTTTTCAACGAAAGAAATGAATCTTCAACCAAAAGAATACATTTTTTACAAAGTAGATCAGCTTTTAACTGTTAAATGTTTGACTAAAACCCAAATGAGATGAATTCCGAATAAAAAATCTAATATTACTCTTTATATAAAAAAAAATAACCAAGAATGGTTTGATTTTCTTATTGGCTAAGAAATAAAAAAAAGGAAGAGTTTTTTAAAAACTGGAAAAGAATTCTGAAATAAATTCTTAAAATTCTTCACCTGGAAACGTACCCCCCCCCCCCCCCCCCCCCCCCCCCCCCCCCCCCCCCTTTAAATTAGTAAAGTAGTTTAGGGACAATCCTCAATCTGTTAAGTTATTCTGCCGTCTAAATTAATATTGAAATTATATCAACCTTTTCAAATAGAAAAAGAATTGCCTAAAAATGTAATCTTAAGTATTACATAACATTTTGCGGGACGGTAGTTCACTCAAATGACAAAAAAAATATCGAGTCAAAAATTACTAGAAATAGTGTCACGTAATATGCGAACGCTTTCCCATTAGGTAGTTAAGTGAATGATTTCCGAATCGACTTGGGCAATAAGTGATAATAAGAAATAAAAAAATAAAAGAAATTCGTCTCGAATTTAGGTTGCCATACCGTGCAGACCGGCGAAGACGTTTACCGTCTACGTGCTGGATGTTCCCGAGGAAGTACCGGAAGACGACATCAGGCACGCCCTGTACAAGTATCGATCTATCGTCGAAGTAACGAGGCTGCCTCTGCAAACCGGAACCGTGCGTGAGTAGACACTTCAAGGTAGATCAACCACGAAGTAAAATGTGCATCTCCCTTCCATTACGATTATTATTATCTTTTC
>NC_046666.1:60021976-60045819 GCF_010883055.1 Belonocnema kinseyi
GGTAACCAAAAAATCTAATGTTCTTTTTTTATATCTCTACTACGCTTAAAAGCGGGTCTGAGATTGTCCAGAAGTAAGTGTTTACTTACATAATAATTTTTAATCAACAGTGGTGTCTTGGCGCAAGTACTTATTTTATAACTCAATTTAATTTTCTATTTGGTAAATAGTGTTTCGCTTTATCTTTGAATGCTTGAAGACATATAGCCGCTTTATAGAACCTATTTAGGAGATTGCACGTTCTATAAATTGATGAGTTTGGAATCACCAATTTATTAGCTGTTGCTACGTATAATATTCATATTAATATATCAAATTTATATGATCTAGAGATTTTTTGTAGGAATTTTAAAGCTTCATCAATTCCCAAATAAAAGTGCTTCGACTTGCGTTCATCTTGGTAATATCTTGAGTTCGTCTCCAAAACATTGATGTCTGGCTGCGTCTCAAAATTGAGTTGAGACATAAGCCATCGTCTTACTTTTATGGCTACGAGAGGTAAGGCGGCGCTTACTTGTCTCAAATCGAGCATTTTCTTGGTTAAGATGACGCTTACTTGTCTTAAGTCGAGCCTAGACTTGGTTAAGACGACGTTTACATGTCTCAAGACGAACCTTGTCTTGGCTGAAATGGTCAGCGTAAACTTGTCTCAAAACGAACCTTTTTCGACTAAGAAACGAGATTAAAATTGATAAAGGACAAATTTGTAATTATTATATTAGTTATTTTTATTTTTAAAAATCCAGAATCTGTGAGTATAAACAAGCATGAAGCTTACAAATTCGCTCTAAAAAATAAAAAATGTAATTTTCTGGAAGTATCTCTTATGCCTTTAGGAATACGTAAAAACAAACTTGGCTTAGTCTTGGCTAAGTCTTCATCCAAGACATAGCCAAGAGATAGCCAATGCGTTTTTGTAACTATCGGCCTTGGCCGCGGACGCGACTTTATTTTTGGTCTTGAGTCGAAATTTTTCGCTTTAAGTTGAATTTAAGGACACCGACGACAAAAAGCTCCCAAGACCTCTAAGGGTCATCACTAATCCGCTTCAAATTTTAAAGAATGTTTATATCATTTATCTTCATAGTATTTTTTTTATCTATCAATAATGTTGTTGAACTGCAATAATTATTTTCTTTGGATGACAAATATAAACATGTTATCCATTTTTTCCTATCGCCAACATTTCACTAGATACTTGTAAAAAATCACAGTTTTAATATTTTTACGGAAAATTTTATATATGTGTAATTCTTGAGACCGACAGATTCCGAATTTTTAATGAAAAAATCATTTGGTACAAAATTAGAAGTTCTATCGGTTGCAAAATGTTAATCCTTAGCAGATATCACCTGGTTGGTTCCAGCTTAGCTACCTGATTCCTAGAAATCGCAGGCCATGCCCTTGAAAAACTAAAGTTAAATTGTATTGAAAAAATATATTTAAATTTGAATGCTAATGCTAAATTTCTGAAAAAATAATCTTGTGGAACATTCGAATATTCTATTTTAAATTTTAAATCTTACAAAAAATATTCCTAATGTGCTCTAATTTTCTAAGTCACTAAATGAATAAATTCTCAACATCTTGTTCGATTATTCTTAAAAATTATTTTATAGTTAACAGGCAACTCAGTATGTTTCATATTTAGTTAATTTATTTATAGTCGAAAATCGTAGAATTTTTTGATACAATGGATTCTTTCTTCATGAAAAGGTGATAACCATCATTGACTAGATATTTTTTTTCTGGATACACTACAGGCGGAAATTATAATAATCCTTGTTTTTGTTTTAATTGTTACTAAAGGGCCTGCATTTTTATAATGTTGCGATAGAAATTTTTCCGCATAATCTCCCTAAAGGTAATAAAATTCTGCTTCTTAAAGATACTACATAAAAATTGAAAAATTCCATGTTTTAGAAAAATTGAAATAATTCTTAAAATATAAACATTTTTTAAAGTTTTTTATTGTAGCAAACAAGTCGCAAAATTCTAAAAGTGCGCAAATACTCACAAGAATTAATTGAAAATTGTTTTATATTAAAATTCGATAACTTTCAATAATATTTAACAAAATATAATTGTTTTGATTTTTCTTTAAATAATGTGATGAGTACAATCATTATTTGAAAATGTTCAGTTTTTTTGCACCAAGTTAGACTACAATCGAAATTTGGCTATTTTTTAAAGATTTTTTCACTAGATTGAGATTTTTTCTTCAACGTAAGTTAATTACACAATAAATTTCATTACCTTTTGTGCTATTATCAGCATAATTTGAATGTTAATATCAAACAAATTAAAGGACTTTAGTATTAGCTCAAAAAATAACCGTGTAGAGAATTTACGCCAGTAGTCTAGTTTTACTATTGTAGCTCTCTTTCCTCTTGCTGATTGATAATATTATGAAGAATTGGAGAAAATAGATTTTTTGCTAAAAATTAATTTACATAAACTATTAAACACATATGTACTTCATTTAAAAATGCTGTGAAAATTGCTTAAAATTGTATATCTATAGCTATAAGAATACATACTTCTGGATAAGCATAAATTGAAATTTACATGATGAAGTAATAAATTTAATTGATTTCAGTGAGGGCAATTAATGACAAATTAAAAAGTGATGCCCAGAATTCAAACGAACCAGCCACCATCTACACCGGGCCACCAGTTATAAGGGTCACCCTTGCCAGTGTCGAGGAAACCTCGATGTTGCTCAGCCGGGGTTTGGATTTTTATGGGGCTACGTATTTTCCAACCGACACACCCCATCCCGCGGCTCACACCCTCTCCAAATACAAAAACAACAGGTGGGAAACGATTCCTGTTCATTTATGTGCACAGAAAGCTTGAGACATTTTTCCTGAGCAATTTAATTTGAATATCGAAATGTGCAATCGACTTGAAACTCTTCCGGAAAATCCAATTTAACCTGCCGACAGAATAGACATTGCAACATAGTAATAAATTTACAATATTTAGTTTTTTTATTATCCACTATATTTTGAGAAAATTCTGCATCTTTGAAAGATAATAAATAATAATAAAACTAATTTTTTTACTTTGTTAAAAATTCATGATTTTAGTTGAAGGTCCATCTATTTGTGTAAAAATTTAACAAATTTCATGAAAATTCGTTCCATGCTTAGTTGAACATAATTTTTTTAACTGACAATTAAACTATTCTATTTCAGCTTAAAAATTTATCTCTTTTAATTCAAAATTTAACAATTTGGTTAAAAGCTTTTTTTAGTTGAAAGTTCATCCTTTTGCTTGGAAATGTGATTTTTTTTGTTAAAAAGTTGGCCTTTTTTGGTAGAAATTTAACCTTCTTGATTAAAAATTTATCCTTTTTGGTTAAAAATGCAATTGATTAGTTGTTATATCAACTTTCACCTGCTTTCTTATGAATTCATTTTTTTTGGTTGAAAATCTGATTTGACTTAAATTTATTAATGATTTATAACTATAGTTAAAAATTCAGCTATTTACTTTTGAATTAACTGTTATGTCAAAATTTATACTTTTTTGTAGAAAATTTATCTTTTTGGCTTACAAATTCAACGATTAGTAAAAAATTAAAATATTGGGTTGAAAGCTAAACTCTTTGGATGAAAAATCATATATTTGGGTTAAAAATCAACTTTTTTGTAGATGATTTATCTTTTTGACTTTGTAATTAAATAATTTTGTTGAAAATTCATATACTTTTTCCGAAATTCGCCTTCTTATGAAGCATTCAACTTCTTGGCCAAGCATAATTACACACACACATATATCTATGTGTTTTGGCTTTATCTGGGAAATTGCATAAGTGAAAAATTCAAATATTTGGTGGAAAATTCACGTAGTTTCTCGAAAATATTTGATTAAATATTCAATTATTTGGTAGAAAGTTCATATATTTTGTTAAAAAGTCGAATTTATTGGGCAGAATACAATTCTTGAAAGTTAAAATTTTTTATTGAGAATTCAACCATCTTATTAAATTAATATTGATACATGATTGATAATTTCAACAATTGTTTTAAAAATCGAAATACTTCATTGAAGTTTAATCTTTTCGGTTTGGAAATTTGACCATTGGGCAGAAAATGCACCTTTGTTTGCTGAAAATTCAAAAACTTAGTTAAACATTCAACGATGAGAGAATGTTGATAAGCCCTGCAACGCAGAGCAAGTAGTAGGAAGATATCGCCGCTGGCATCGAAACGAGCACCGTAAACTGATTTTACGATCGTTACTAAACCGAGCATGCGAGTCGTTAACAGTAAGATAGCTGGCATAGTCAACTAGTAACTTAAATCGTACCGTAAAGTCTTTAATCGTGATATACTCCCGCCTGAGTTCATACCGAAAATTTCGAATATTGTTGTCTACCGACTAAATGGGAATTTAAACCCTTAAATGGAAACTGTAATAAAAATTGTTATAAACTGAAATAGGGAATATGTGATTAAATGGGATAGAAAAGGATCAAATTTTTAAAAGAGATATAGGATGTAAAATGACAGAAGACGATTTGATGATTGAACAGAAAATATTTGCTAAAACGAGGGGAAAATATATAATTGTGAAATTGGAGTTAGGATACAAAGTGATAAATCAGGAGGAAATTTGATAGAATAGTTGAAGAGACACATATGTTACATATTTTAAATATCTGAAAAATTGCAAGAATTTACAAAAAATAAATCAAAATTGTCATTTGTCATGTTCAATGTTAAAAATTGAAGCATTTACAGTTGAACATCTAAGAAATAGACTAAATTTCAATTTCAGATCTTCAAAATCGATCTATTCCAAAAGAAGAATTCATAACTGCATCATGTTCTATTATACAATACCGAAGAGCTTTGTATTGTTAATTTTTAAAATTAATGAATTTTAAATTATAAAAAAATTAATGATAAAATTATGCAAATTTTAAGTTATACAATTAAAAAGTCTGTAATGTTGATGATGTGTAGTCGTAACTTTATTAATTTAGAAGATTTATAAATGAAAAACCTTGACTTTTTATCTTTAAAATCATTCTAATTTAAAGATTTTTATTAATAAATCTTTAAAATCATTCTGATTCAAAGATATTTATTAATAAATCTTTAAAATTTAAGAATTGAAAATTGCAAATTGATAAAATTTAAGAGCTTTGAATTGAAAACTTTTAAAATAGTAGAATTTAAAATCTTTAAAATTGGAGAGTATTTAATTTCGAAATTCAAAAATGTTGTAGTTTTGCTGATTGAAATTCATAATATTTTCCATAAAATAGTTGCATTTTTCCAAAAAAAGGTGAAAATTTTAACAGAAAATAGATTAATTTTCAACAAAGAAGGTCACTTGTGATCAAGGAAGCTAATTTTTGTACTAAAGAGTTGAATTTTAAATAAAAAATATTAATTTTCTATCAAATAAATGAATTTTCATTAAAAAAAAGATAAGTTTTAAGCTTAAAAGTCAAATGTTTAAAAAAAATTTGACATCTATACCCGAACAGGGAATTTTTAATAAGAAAGTTAATTTTTCACCAAATAATTACATTTTGAGTAAAAAAAAATGAATTTTCTACCAAAAAAATATACATTTTTAACAAAAAAGTTGAATTTTTATGCTAAAAGTTCAGATGTTGTAGAAAAAATTGAGTTTTCATGCAAAAGGATAATTTGTAACCAAAAAATTAATTTTCAATTAAAAAGATGCATTTTTAACCAAATCGCTGAATTTTCAATAAAAAAGAATGAATTTTATATCCAAACTGTTGCGTTAAGAATCAAATATTTGCGTTTTCAAGCAAAAGAGGAAAATAACTAACAAAAAAGATGAATTTGAAAACAAATCTTTGAAGTTTCGACGAAATGTATTAAACTGCAACCAAAAATATTTGCAGTTAATTAAAAAAAAAGACTTTCTTACCAAAAAGAATTATTTTTCTATCTAAAAAGAAGAAATTTTTATTCAAAATATGACCTTTTGACAATACAGATGAATTTTCATTAAAATAATTTATTTTTTCAACAAATTGATATAATTTGTAACCAAACAGAGTGAATTCTGATCCAAAATTATAATAGTTTAATCGTCAAACAAAAAAAATTCAGTTGCTACTTAAGCCAAAAATAATAAACAGGGAAAGTTTCTTAAAAATGAGCAGAAAAAGTGGAATTCCATCCAAATTAGGAAAAGAGAACAAAGGGAAATTTTGGGAAGAGGGTGAAGTTTGAATGTTCAATATAATTTGTATATATTAGATTAGAATAGATGTTATACTGTGTTGCACCCATGCATGTTCATCATTTTAGTGTTAAAATATTGGAAGAGAATTTTATTTTTAATTACTAACTTTTATGATATTTTCGCAGATGGTCGGAACTAGCATCACTGGGAACTGGACAGCGTGTAAGGGACCTACTTCCGGTTTTCGACAACGCGGGTTTTAGCAAACTAGCAACACCTGCGAGCCGCGTCATAAAACCCCAAAGAAACTGACGTTTCCTCGCTAAGGGCAATTGAACATGACAACACCTCAAGGATCTACCCATAAACTATAACAAATTAACTTTGAAATTTTATTTTGAATTTCATGTTGACAAGTAATAAATTATAAAAAAGGTCCAGGGAGAAGTTATGTAGGGGAAATCGATCTTTAATGAATATTTTTTTTTTATCACTGTAAAAAGCAATTCGTTAATGCTTCTTCAAGTGTATGATTCTTATAGCAATAACTTTATTTCATTTGGAATAATATGTTTCCCATTATAATAGCCTATAAATAAAGAGCGGATTAGCGAATCTATGAAGTTATACTGACAAGCGCAGCTGGGTTCTCACATCCAGAGAACTGTCGGCCCGGCAGAGAGGGGGTCTAGAAGCAACATGCGTACCTGAGGTGCGCACACACGGTTGCTGTTGGTTGCCCTGGTAACACTAGCGATAAGCGTGCGCGCGCATCTCAGTCTCACACGTTACCTTCTGACCTCCTCTTTGCCAAAAAGACATTTCTTTGAATGTGAGAGCCGAGCTGCGCTCGTCAGTTAACTTCACAGTTGCCAAATAGGACACGTTTTATTAGCTTGGAGTAAATTCTCACCGGACCAGGGCTAATTGTTACCCCTCCCTGGTGCAGTGAAGTGTGAATAGAAAGAAGAAGAACTTCACAGTTGCGCTAATTCACCCTCTGTCGATAGAGGAATTTCTAATAAAGTACGAAAATATATGCGAAAAATATTTCTTTTCTAAGAAAATTTAATATCTTCATCTGATTAAACATAACCTGATATCTTTTTCTCTAAAAGTATAAAAAAAAAAAATTGTTGTGTCAAAAAACAATAATATTTGTAAAAAAATAAGTTTTCTCCATAAAATATTGATTTCCTCTCTTTCAATCTGAATTATACAGATTGCCCTTGTTTTATTTAATTAAAAAAAAATCTTTGCAATGTTATTCACTGCAAGAGTTCTCTGTTCTAATCTTACGCTGAATAACATGAAGTCAATTACTACGAATTTAAATATTTTCGAATAATTTATTAATTATTTTAATTTTAGGACGAGTTGAAATAATCGCATTCCACAGAAAAACTAGTCACAACGTGCCTCCATAATGACAGTATAGTCGCGTAATTTACTTACAGTATTTTAATTAAACGTTTAATGATGGAGACAATGTCCTAAGCGTAATCTACTAATAAGAAGTTAAAGTTGATCAAATTCACTACATTCGCATTGTATGAGTCTCAAAAGCCTGTATTAAATATAAATTTCAATTTGCCAAATTCCACCAATGAATTTTCTTTTCCCCTTAATCGATGTTTTATGAATGTGATATTGTATTAATACTGTCAATTTACTCTAGGTTTTTATTCAATGACACCAAAAATATAAACAATTTAAAAATCCATTAACTAGAAAATGTGGTTATACTATTTTCAACATTTTTGTCGAGAAAAGAATTAATAATTTTTAATTTGAAATGTTTTAAAGAGTGACGCCAAAATGGGATTTTTCTCGCCTTTTTTTCAGACCTCGCTAGCGACCTGGTGAAAAAATATAAAAATACATTATTGGTATCAAATTACTTGTCGTTAAAAAACAAAGTGAGCATCGCTATTCGTTTTATAGAAATTTCAAAAAGTTACCCCTATAGAGGGGTTGAGAAGCCCCCAAAACAATTGAAAAATAGAAAATGCCACTAATTATAAAATCACTTTTTATTGTGTTTTTTTTCTATAAAATAAACCTTACAATAGTAAAATCACCTATTTTCTTGATTAGTGGTTTTCTTTATTAGTATATTTTAATTTCTTAATTTTTTGGGGGCCTTCTAAACCCGTAAATGGAGGTAATTTTTTTTAATTTCGTAGAAAAGAAAAGCATTGCTCACTTTGATTCTGAATGACGAGTAATTTTATACCTGTAACATATTTTTATATTTTTCACCAGGTCGCTAGGGAGGTCCAAAAAATAGGCGAACGTTAACGTCACTCTTTTCATCAAATCGATGGGTTTTACGAAGAATAGGCTGTCTTTTCGTTACCGTAAGAATCCCCGAGTGGTAAAGGTTTAATGGGTGAACCATGGCTCAACACTGCCATAAGCGTGGAGTGAGCGTGGGGTCAGCATGGGTTCACCGTGGGTTGAGCGTGGGTTAAACATGGGGTAAGCGGGGCTCAAGATTGAAACAATGTTTACCCACGGTCGTCCCATGGTTAGGAACAATGAGTGAAGCATGGCCAATGGCCCCTCTGCCATGCTTCGCCCACGGTCGAACGTGATTTAGTTGCAATTGAACCTTGGCATAATTTTCGAAGATGGACACAATCTGCTAAATTTTATTTACTCTTTAGAAATAATTGGTAGATAAATATTTCCTTTTATTCGACTTTGCACAATTTTGTGCATGACAAGACACTTAAAAATATCTGGCTAAATTATGGATCACGACTGAGTGGTAGCATAGCGCAAACCTTGCTCGTATCCGTCTCCCATGCTTTGGACCCGCTAAACACAAATGAGTATTCTTGAGCATGTGAGTGTCAAAGAAAATTAGCCTGCGTTAAAAATGGAAATCTTGGGTTTGCCAATAGCTTACATGCCCGTAAATGGCAAGTTTACTACCCGGGTGCACTGGGTCGCGCATCAGGTCGCTTAGCACGTATTCTACAAAAATTTTTCCAAGTTTAAATGGTTCCAAAAGCCAAAATAACTAAAAATTTGAGCCGAAAATCAGGGTGCACCTGATCAAGCACCAGGTAGTTTAAAACGTATTCTACGAGATTTTTTAAAAAATTTAAGTTTTGTGAATAACAAAAGAATTCCAAATGGTGAGTTGACGACCCGGGTGAACTGGGTCCCGCATCAGGTAGTTTAACTACCGATTCTAAGTCAACGATATGAGTGTATTAGAGTGAGAACCAGGTTGTTTATTTCGTATTCTACGTAAACTTTTTCAAAACTTTAAATTTTGTGAATAACGAAAACAATTCAAAATTTATATTAGACGACCCGGGTGCACTAGGTCGCGCACCAGGTAGTTTAGCGAGTATTCTACGGGAACTGTTTTAGAATTTGAATCATGCCCACTGCCGAAATAACTACCAATGATAAGTCGCGATCCGGGTGCTTCAGATCGAGAACCAGGTACTTTATTACGTATTCTACGTAACCTTTCTCAAAAATTTAAAGTTTGTGAAGAACAAAAACAATTTCAAATTGTGAGTCGACGACCTAGGTGCATTGAGTCGCGCACCAGGTAGTTTAGTACGTATTCTACAAGCACTTTATAAGAATATAAATTGCGCCAACTGCCAAATTAACTAAAACTTGTGAATCGAAGATCCGGGTGCAACAGATTGAGCACCAGGGCGTTTAATACGTATTCTAGTAAAAATTTAAAAAATTCAAATTTTGAGATTCACGAAAACAATTCCAAATTGCGAGTCGACGACCCGGGTGCACCGGGTCGCGCACCATGTAGTCTAGCACGTATTCTACGAGAACTTTTTAAGAATTGTAATTTTTCTCACACCAAAAGAAACTACAAAAACTAAGTCGATGATCTATATACACCTGGTCATGCACAAGATAGCTTACTACGTATTCTACAAGACCTTTTTCAAAATTTAAATTGGGCTAACAATAAAAATAACTACCAATAGTAAGCTGATGATCCGTGAGGTCCATACCGCGCAACAGGTACCGTAGCACGTATTATACAAGCAAAATGTTCAAAATTTACATTGTTACAACAGCCAAAATAACTACCAGATGATATGAATAACAGAAATAAACACTAAATAACTACATGAATGACATTTTGAATGACCGGGTGCACAATCCAGTTCACCAGGTCGTCGACTTACGATTGGAATTCATTTTAAGAGATTACACAATTTACATTCTTTGAAATTTCTCGCATAATAAGTGCTGCAGTACCTGGTGCGCGACCCCTTGCACCCGAGTCGCCCACTTACAATTTGGAATTGTTTTCGTTATTTACAACATCTAAATTTTTAAAAGAAATTTCTTTAAAATACGCAATTAAGTACCTGGTGCTCGATCCGGTGCATACGAATCGTCGACTCATCATTGGTAGTTATTTTGGCAGTTGGCACAATTCAAATTTTTAAGAATTTCTCGTAGAATACGTATTATTTCACCTGGTGCGCGACCCGGTGCGCCCGGGTCTCTGACTCACTATTTGAAATTGTTTTCGTTATTCATAAAATTTCAATTTTTAAAAAGTTATCGGAGAATACGTATTGAGGTACCTGATGCTCGATCTGGTAAACCCGGATATTCAAATTATTATTAATAGTTATTTTGGCAGTTGGCACAAGTTAAATTCTTAAAAGTTCTCGTATAACACGTACTAAACTACCTTGTGTGCGACCTAGTGCACCTGGGTCGTCGACTCACCATTTGGAATTGTTTTCGTTATTCACAAAATTAATTTTCTTTTAATTCTCATAGAATATGCAGTAAAACACTTGGTGCTCGATCCAAAGCACCCAGATCGTAGACTTACCGTTTGGAATTGTTTTCGTTATTCGCAACATTTAATTTTTTTAAAGTTCTAGTAGAATACGTATTAAACTACCTGGTGCTCGATCCGTTGCACTCGGATCTTTGACTCATCATTTTTAGTTATTTTAGCTGCTAAGACAATTTAAATTCTTAAAAAGTTCTTGTAAAATATGTGTTAAACTACCTGATGCGCGATCAGGTTCACCCGGATCGTCGGCTCATCATTGGTAGTTATTTTGGTAGTTGGCACAATTTAAATTCTTAAAAGTTTCTTGTAGAATATGTGCTAAACTACCTAGTACGCGACCCGGTGCACCTGAGTAGTGAACTTACCATTTAGAGACGTGTAGACTATTGGCAAACTCAACATTTTTATTTTCAACACAGGCTAATTTTCTCTGACATTTACATGCTTTTAAGAATATTCATTATATACGGATGAGAGCAAGGCTTGCGCCATGCGAACATTCAGTCGTGATTCATGAATTAGCCATATTTTTTAAGTATCTTGCCATGCTTGACCCATACAGACTTCTTTCACGCGGGATCTTAACAAAACTACGCGAAGTTCAATAAAAGAAAATATTTATCCACTAATTATTTCTAAAAAGTGAAGAAAATTTAGTAGATTGCAGAGGCGCCAGACCATTGGCCATGCATCACTCAATGTTCATAACCATGGGACGAACGTGGGTGAACCCCGCGGTTAACCTATGCTCAACCCACGGTTAACCCACGTTTGCCGCACACTTATGTCATTGTTGAGCCATGGTTTACCCTCTGAATCTTTTCCACGCGGGTTAGGCTAACTCATGGACATAGGAAACAAGGGACTTGCCATGCCATTGCGGCGGTGATGCAATGAGGGGGGAGGTCCGCCACCTTTTGATGTCCCGCGACAAACATGGCAGCGCCCACATGTTTATATTTTCGTGCATAGTTTGTCGGCAAAAATGCTCGTGCGCATAATCAAATGGCACGTCGTAAGATGGCGGCTCTCCCCGCTCATGGAATTGTCCCCCCTCCCGTGGATTCAACCCCGCTCGCCAAGTTAGGATGGCATGCCTAGTCCGTGTTTCCTATGTCCATGAGCTAACTCCATTTAGTAAAAAGCTTAGTAAATACTTAGAAGTGTTAAGATAAATAAAAATCTTTTAAAATTTCTTGTTTTCAAAGTTATAGGAGCCTAAATTACATTTCAACTGTAATACAAAATGATGGAGTATTTAATTCCTAGGAAATTTTTCGAAAAATAATAAGTAATTTATTCCTCCTGAAAACTTAACTAAATGAACTTAGCCTAATTCTTATAGATATATTAACTATTCAATTTTTTGGTGAAAATTCAACTCTTTGGTTGAAAACTGAATTACTTAAAATGCTAATTCCACTATTTGGTTAAATTTTTTTAAGAATTATTTTTTGGCAACAAATTACAACATTTGTTACAAATTATCTGCTTAAAAATGGATCTTTTTGCTTTAAAATTACAACTTTTTGTTTTGAAATTGATATAATTTTTGGAAAGTTGATCTTTTTAGACAGAAAATTAATCTCTTTGATTACAAAAATAAAATTTAACTTTTTAGTTAAAGATTTATTTATTTGGTGGAAAATTCAAATACTTTGATAAAAAATTCTTTAGGAATTCTTTTTTCGCTAAAAATTTAACTATTTGAATGAAAATTCTACTCTTTTATGAAAAGCTAATTTTTTAGCTTAAAAATTTCTACTATTTGGTGTAGAATTCACGTAGGTTGTTGAGACTTCGTCTTTTAAAGTACAAAATTAATGTTCTTCGCTAAAAATTCATCTTTTTTGGTTGCAAATTTAATTCGTTGATTAAAAATTAAATTCCTTTATAGTAAATCGTGTTTTTTTTACTGAAAATTGTACATTTTAGATATAATTTTTTCTTTGTGTACTGAAAAATCTGTTTGTTGAGGATGCACGTATTTTGTTGAAAATTAGTTTTTCTTTTTGTTTTAACTCAAGAGTTTTCTATTAAAAATGAAAACATTTCCTTGGTTAACATATTATTTACTTTGTTAATTCATAAGAAACAGAAAAATTTAACTACCGCCCCCCCCCCTGCTATTGGCTAACATTATTTTTTGATGACTCCTCAATGAATTCAAAGCAAAAATTTAGTTAGCAAACATTACGTTAAATAGGAGGTTAAGCAATCAAAACGTACGGAACCCAACACGTCCGTGGTAGAAAATTTGAGACAAAATTCTCGAAGTCCGTCGTTTTTTTTTATCTATCGATTTTCACACAATCCTGGCTAACAACCACTCTAGCCATAAACCAGATACTAAAAAGAAGGTCCATAAATTAGGTGACTTAAATAACAAGAAAATTAAGAGGCTTGAAGAACTTTATGTCTCTAATACAGAAAAAATTTCAGGTTTTAAATTTGGTTTTTGAAATCTTTGGGGTTCTGCATAAAACACTAGATAAATTGAAAGTTGAATTTCACGTATCAACTAATGCACAAAATCATCCGCTTTTTTCCCTAAATATATTAATTGGAAAATTTCTATATTTACTTATTAGATTTTCTTTTTAAACTTTACACGAAAAAAGCAGAATGGACTAATCAAGACTTTCTCAGAACAAAGAAAATTTCTTTGGACGCTTTTGAAATAGGAAACTCTTATTCTTCTCAGGGACTCAGGAGACTCGTTGTTTCAGAGTCTAGAAGAAAAATTCAAGTAGCCAGAAGGCCCTCTGAAATTTCATGATGCAGTAACGATAAATGTAAGTATCAGAAAGCATCGTTAGTACTATTGCTGGGCATAATCGTAGTCGTATCCATGTAACCCGCTAGGGGCTGCTAACTACTAATTGTTACCAGCTTTACTCTGACGAAGAATACAAGGAACTTCGCGGAATGATATTCTATATATCGCTCACCTAGTCACATAAGGCCGTTAAACAAACAATTTTCACAAATGACTTTTTTGTTTCAATATCAGACTTTATAACGTCACGCGTCGGACGACAAAAAATAGTTTTATCTGAACCAAGAGCAATTGTACCCTCAACTAACTGGATTAATTTTCAACCAACAAGTAAAATTTGAACATGAAAAGATGAAATTTCTATCAATAGAGATCAATTTTTACACACACAAAAGAAATACAATTTTTAAAAAATATTTAAATTTTCAACCCAGAAAGAGTTAAATTAAATTTTTAAGAAAAATATATGAAATTTCAACCAAAAATTAAATTTTTTACAAAAATAGTTAAATTTTCTACAAAATAATTAAAGCATCATTAAAGTAGTCACATTTTTATTCAAAATTTGACTTCATGTGACATTGTGTGAATTAAAATCACTTCATATCTTTCAGAAGACCTCAAGTCACATCAAGAGATATCAAGTGACTTTAAATGAATTTCAATGATTTCACGTGAATTCAAATGATTTCAAGTGGCTTCACGCGAATTTGCGTAACTGAATGCGACTTTACGTGAATTCATGTGAATTCAAATGACTTAAGACATTACAGGAGATTTCAAGTGATTTTACATGAATTTCAATGATTTCACCAGAATTCGCGTGACTTCATGTGACTTCATTGGAATTTAAATAACTTCAGATATCTCAGGAGGCAGCAAGTGACTACAGAATATTTTAAGTGACTTTCGGAGAATTCAAGTACTTTGAATAAATGCAGGTAATCTTATGTGATTTCAAGTAACTGTAAGTGAATTCATATGAATGCAAATTACTTCAAATATTTCAGAAGATTTCAAAACAGTTCAAGTGACTTCAAGTGAATTCCAGAGATTCAAAATATTTCAGGTGACGTCAGAATATTGTATTACAAGTTTACACCTGAATTCAAGAGTTGTCCATCGCTTGCAATTCTTATTTGTTCCCTTCCAACTATTTTTTATTCAAAATTAAATTAATTGCTTGAAACGTTTACTATTAAATTTTTGTTTCGAGATTCATCTCGTTTGGTTTTTTTTAATGCCCTTAATTTTTGGTTAAAATTTATATTAGAAATTTTGTATAACCCCCCTATCAACCCTATTTTAAACTTCTTACAGTGATCCTTTATTCAGACACAAAAAAATGTTATGAATGAGTAAAAAATTATAATAAATTCCGAAAAAATAAATTGACGATGTTATTTTTACAGTGCACAATTGAAGAATTTGCAATCTCAAATGTTCGAAATTGGATTTTTCCAAAAATAATTCAAAATTTTATTATTTTCTACTACAGACATTTGAAATTAACGTGCCTTAATTGCAAATATTAAAAATGGGAGAATGTTAAATTACAAAGCATTAAAATTAAAGAATTTTAACATGGAAACTTTAAAAATTGAATTAATTTAAATAAGCTTGAAAATAAATTCCCTTTAAAATATAAATCTTAAGTAAAGAATAAATTGAAATTTAATATCTTTTAAATTGTGAAATTTTCAATTGTGACTCTTAGCGATTGCAGAACCTTGAATTGTGAAAACTGTGAAATTAAGAATTTTTTTTTCAATTAAGAATTAAAAATGATGCAAGTTTTAGATTTGAAAATTGAAAATTTAGTCATTTTTATGGCTTACTTTTGAAATTTGTTTAATTTAGAAGATTTTAAAATGAATACTTGACTTTTAATTTCTAAAATCATCGAAATTTAAGAATTTTTATTTATAAATCTTTTTTATTCAAAAGTTTTCAATAGTTCATCTCCAAAATTGATACATTTTAAATTGAAAATCGTGACTCTTAAAGAATTTTCGATTTTGAATCTTTCTAATCACACTATTCAAAAAATGGTCCAAATTACATACCTTTGATTTATGAATAATGAAAATTGAATTATTTTTATTTCTGTAGTTTTAAACTAGGAGTATTTTGACAATGTTTAATTCATAATTTCTTTTATTTGCATTTAGAATTGTAAAACCCTGAATTAAAAATCCTTCAAATTGAAGATTTTTTAATATGGATAATTTACAATGAAAAATTATTCAAATGTCAACTTCAGAAACGAAAAAGTGTGTAATTTTGATGCGTACGTTTAAAATTTCTTCGATTTGGAATATTTAGAGTTGAAAACTTGACTGTTATCTTCAAATTTCAACACATTAAAAATTCAAACAGTTTCAATTAAAAATCTTATAGTAAGACCTATTTTAAAGTTTGTCAAATTTTATGATTTTCAACAATGAAAATTCGAAGTAAACATCTTCGAAATAGATGAGTGTCGGAAATGAGATGCCAGTGAGAAAGAGAATTGCAGAATATCTTTCAAGAAAATCTTATTACGATAGGAAATTCCTCATTAACTTGATGCATTTTTTTCTTGCTTCAAACTCCTGTTTGAATAAAATATGTTATTTAAATCAAAGTTGCAGATAACTGAAAGTTGATTAAAATTCAACTTAAAATAAAAATTAAAGGTAATGTTGAGGTTAAGACGACACATCTATTTTAATATTTATTTTAATTCACAATTATTAATTATATTCCACATTATTTTTAATTGAAACGTATAGTTTTCTTTAAAAATTAGGCAATGCAAATAAGAATCGTAAAATATGTGCGGGCAGAGAGCTATTTTTTATAAAATTAAATATAATAGACAATATAGTTATATATTCATTCAAATATCTCTCGTATTTAATAATTTTCAAATGTGAATTCGGGAATTCGATTAGTAAATATTTATTCGATCCTCTTCGTATTTCGCAATAAAATTCGTAGCACGCGACAATCGTCGGATCGTTACTAGTAACTTTAGTATCAAATTTAATTAATAGCAAATCACATAAATTGATTATGGCCATTGAATATTGGACAGCAGAATTTATTCACCCAAAGCTTGTTCCAGTTTTATTACATCAGTCAAATATCCTGTCTACCAGAATTTAAATTGGACTAAAATAAAGTTTTGAGGCGGAAAGTGTTATACGACTCAATGGGAAATCAAATGTAGATCTCAGTTTGATGAAATGGAATTTTTATTATGTGATTAAATTTTTGATGGTAACAATTTAACTGCATTTATTTCTTAAACAACAATTATTTTTATATGCTTTTTGATTCATCTAGAATAATTCCGCTTTTAAAACAAAGATTTGACAAATCAACAATTACAATGTAAATGAAATGATCGAGATTTAAAAACTTATCTAGTTTAAGTTTAAGATTAGTGAAATGAAGTATTCTGTTGATTATTGAGTGGTCCTTGAGGGAAGTCTGCAAGTCATAACTTGTTTAACCTTTCTTAAAATGTATTTAAGTCTGAAAACAAAAGTTAAAATCTTTATATTTGTGTGCAATTGCATACAATATGCTCTGTATCTCAACTTTGAACCTTGAAGACAGCTTCTTTTACTTTTACGAATATATATTTACCCTTAAGAAAAACGTTTTTATACAAATACTCGTTAGGGCTATAAGGAAGAGCAATTGTACAATTAATTTGTGAAAATACCAATACAGGAATGCCGCGTAAAGCGAATAACTTTTTTTGTATTTCTTTTAGAATAAATGTAAGGCAAAAAAGAAAATGTAATCTCTAAAAACTTTAAATAATTGGAAATATAAAAGAAAATTGAAATGAATACTCAGTGCAAAATTTGTAGCACCAGCCATAATACGATGCTGTAATTCTACACCACCTTTATCACTTAATTTTTTTAAAGTAACCCACAAAATATCACTTGCATCTAATGTTTTTTCTCGTGGTAAAACTTTATCTATCATATAGTAACTCACTCTTCCTCCAACTTCTCTGAACCATTTTTAATCATATTTTTAAATTGGATAACATTAATACCTGGTGCAATCTGAATATCAAAGACTGCAGAAATTTGGTTAAGAAGTATAGTACGTTTACTTGCACGCCAACCAAAAAATGAAAAAATTGCAATTTGATAAACATATTTCTTAAAATAGTTTACTATTCTAATTTCCGATTATTATCAGATGTAAAGAAATACAGACAAGCTTTGCCTTCAATACGTAATTCCAGAGAAAACTACATTTGGTTATACAAGGTGGACCTTCTTAATCGAGGAAAATAATTCCAGGTTAATTTTCGGTTTATTCATGATTCACGCACATTTTTCAAAGTCGTTGAAATTTAAATATTCAAACTTTTATAGCACTACGAAATGTTGAGTGATTTATCAGCATTCCGTACGTTGAAGTACTATCTGAATGAATCGCTAGAATCCTCGGCATGACGATATTACTACGACATTCAAAAACAAGAGAAACCTCACATCCTTCTTGAGACCTACTAAAGATAAATTAAAAAATTCCATAATCGCAATATTGTTTAGCGCATTTGGTACAAAGCACAAAACTGTAATGTGGTTTCTATTGTTCAAACTGAGCGCCCGTTAGGAGTGCGGATTAAAGATCACAGAAGAGATATAGTATAAATAAGGTTCCTTAAAAAGAGACAATACTTACTATGCATAGTATTGAGAAATAATATGTTTTTTATTTTGAGAATGCAGAAATTCTTGGAAATGAATAACACTATCGTAAACTTCTGACGAAGGAAATTGTATCATATTGCTGGTAATAAGAATGTACCAAATCTGAGTACTTAAAAATTAACCTTAAAAATTAAAGAGTCTTTATTTCCATTTTCTAAAGCCGTTAAACTGTATAGCCTCTGAGAATGTTCTTTCAGCTTTCTTTGTAATTTAAATTAGAGCGGATGTCTAATTTTTCGTCGAAAAACTAACTTCTTATATTATTCAAAAAATGATTTTTGAATTTACTCTTATATGCTTCCGTTTTTGAAATCATTAGTTTCCTTTCAAACCATAAAAGTGTGTGTTTCTGTTCAACATGATTGCGAAATTTGTGAAGAATGTGTTCTTGGGACTACGGAGTGTTTTACTTCACCCGCGACCAACTCACCTGACATTTCAAAAAACCGTGAAGATGTCAGACAGCGATAAATATAGTAGTTGACATCTCCACCAAAAAGGTCAATTTTCAATCAAACAGTTGAATTTTGAACTGAAACTATCAATTTTTAACCGAAAATCGTATTTCTAAGTATTGATTAAAGAATTTAATTTCAAACCCAGAGAAAAAAGTTCTAACAAAATGAATGAATTTCTAAACATGTATTTTAATTTTAATTTTTAAAATATCAATTTTCAACAATAAATTGAATATTCTAATTCTTGGTTAAAAATCATGATTTTAAGCACAAAAAACGAATTGTTAACGGAATAGTTTAATTATCAACCGTTCAGATCAACTTTCAAATAAAGTGATGAGTCTTCTAGTAAAAGAATACATTTTCAAGATAGCAGTTCAACTTTTAAATAAGGACTTAAATTTCCAAACAAAAAAGATTTATTGTCAACCGAAAATGTAGTAGTTAATATTTCAAGCAAAAGAGAGTAATTTTAAATATAAAACAGTTAAATACCAATAAAAAAACAAATTCTCGACAAAATAATTGTATCGTCTACCCAAACTTTCAACCAAAAATTTTAACCAAAAATGGAATAGTTTAATTTTCATTTTAAAACAATTAATTTCTACAAAAAGATGATGTTTTTACACAATACTTAAATTTTGAATAAAAATACATTTTTAACGAACAATGTTAAATTCTAAGTTAAAAGTTTAATTTAAAGATAAAAAATAAAAGAATTTCCAACAATATAAATTAACTTCAAAACAAATAATTTAATTATCAAATAAACAAGATCAGTTCTCAACCAGAAATGTAATGGTTAAGTTACTAGTTAAAAATATCAATTTTAAACAAAAAAATGGATTTTTAATAAAATAGTTAAACTTTCAACTAAAATGATCAAAATTTTCTACTAAATTAATTAATCTTCAACAAAAATAATTAATTTTGAACAACGAGCCTTGATTGTTAACTAAAAAATATTTTTCTATTAAATCAAAAACAGTTGAATACAAACAAAAACACAATTTTTTGATCAAAATAGTTCAATCCTCAACCTAAACAAATTGAGCTTCAAACAAAAATAGAATATTTCAATTTTAAGTTAACAAAATTTATTTTTGAGCAATTTAAAAAACGTAATTAATGTTACATTTTTCATTATAGTTCGTCACTGGATTTGAAATTGCTAAAGTTGAATTTAGAAAATACAGTGAAACTATTCAATAGCCCTCCCTTCTATACCCCTTCCGAGAATCGACGCCGCGCCACAGATAGGTGTAACAGGAGCTGCGCGCAGTGCGCAGGGTCTACGGTTGTAACTCAGGCGTGAACAAACAAAAGCGAAACGGGCTATAATGAGTTATTTCCCACCCCAAAATCAGTCTGCCCTTCAATGTCAAACATTTGTAATTTTTATGTAAGTCTTTTTCTAGCTTAACAAATGATCTGCACGAAAAAATTTTAAACTAAATTGGTGGTATTTGGAATGATTGGATCAACGGAAAAATCTCAAAGAATTCCCAGTTCTCCCCGTTTCCCAGTTCAGCAAACATTCTGTTATTATACAATTTTAAACACGTACTCCACGCATGGTCAAATTAATTGAAGTAATATTTTCCAGCGTCTAATTGTACACTGAAGAAAAAATTTGCATTAAAGCAAGTAGGCTAGTTTACTTGGCTGATTTTACTAGAAAGAAGCAAGTATTTTCTGTTGACAAGGGACCGATTTTCTTCAATCAAGAAAATAATTGAATCAGGACAACTATTTGAATCAAGAATATATTTACTCTAAGCAAAAAACTATTGAGTGAATTTGTTCCATTACGCTTATTTGCGTCAAGTTTAATAAAATATTGTATTGAGAATATTATATTCTTATTATAAGTAACGAAAACTCTAACAAAATGTTTCTTGATCTAAGTAAATGTATATACTTATATCGCTACTATTTTAATTTAAAAAAATGTTCATGTTCTTGAGACGAGAAAATAAATGTATTCAACGAAGAAATAATTTCACTTAAAACAATGCTTGAATATTTTCCTTCAAATAATTATTAATTTGAAACGAATGTGATAAAATCACATAAATTTTTTCAACATAATAACTGTAGACTTGGTACAATAGATATCACACATACTATGGAAATTAATTTATTAGTCCAAATTAATTTACTTCTTACTGCATAAGTATCTTATTAAATATAATAATCGACCAGTTGACATATTATGAAGTTGGTTCTCTTCACCACTAACAGTGATTTTGAAATTCAATAATATTTATAAAGTTCAAAACATTGGTGCACATAATCAATTTTATTTATGCAAATCTAGGTAGGAATTTGCAAGTTTGATAGACTACTAACTTTAGGCTGACGCACAAATCAAATCACTGAAATCTATAAAAGAAATTATAAGTTTATTGCGTCGGTAAGTTTTTGGTGGCAAAAAATTAAAATTTTTAAATAGATTTGAAAAAAGTGTTTTTAATTTTGAAATAATTATGCAAGATTCAAAAGTCTTTTAAGTTCTAAGATTATTAAAATGTTATAAATTTACTGCGTCTGTTATTTTGTTTCTCTTATTATTTGTATATATTAATCTACTCAAAGTTAAGCCATTTCGAATTTTTTTAACCCTGAAACATTTTTGTGAATCGGAAAATGACTGGGAATTTTTTCCTCGATTAAAACGTCCACCCTGAAATTATTTTTGTGTATTGTTCAAGGTAACACAAAAATATCCGAAGTTAGAAATAACAATAAATATTCCTGCAAAATACGGGAATTCTTTATTCAATAAGGAAATATTACTTTTTTGGATTCGGCTAGATAAAAATTGATTTCTAAAGTATTAAAAATTTTATTTTGCGAAAGTTATTTGACATAAAATAAAATTGTAAGACATAGTTGTATTTTGTTTACACAAAATTTTCGTGTTCGATAAAAGCAGTTTCAAAATCACAAAAATGGCAAAATTCATGAAAGTTATAAGTAAAAAAAAATAGTTTCGATAATATAAAATGATCGTGTGTTATTCTAATTTAAACTAAATGAGTTTCAGACAACAGATTTTTTAACTTTAGAAAAAAATGGTAATCTAGCCGAATTCAAAGAATTAATTTTTCCTCAATGAAAAACGAATTCCCTTATTGAGCAGGAATTTTTGTAATCATTTTCAATTTTATATTCTTACTTTCTATCTGAAATAGTTAATATCTTGTTTAATATTTTTATGTTATTAATTGGCAATGTAATGCTTCCCGCGTACTGTAGCGTGAATATAATGTTGCTACTCATATTTGAAATAATTAAGTATAAATTTAGGTTTTTCAAAATAAAATGAACAAAATTAGGTTTTTCAGTCAATGAATTTAATGATCCTTGAAAATTTTATTTCAACATGTCATTAATTATAGAAAATATAATGCGGATATTCTTAGTATTTATATTTATAAAAACTTAATAAAATTAAGTTTTTCAGTCGAAGAATTCATTAATCATGGAAAATGCCTTGGACTACAAATGGTTAACATTTTGTCAATCACCCATATACTAACATAATTTTTTGTTTATTATGAAAATATTAAAAAATAAATATATGACAGCATAAAATAAAGTTATAAGCTTTAAAAAATGCTTTAAAATACAATTATTACATTTTTTTGATAATTTAAAAAAATTCTATGCGTTTTTAAAGCATAATATTTAAGAAAAAAGAATTCAATAACATTTTTAAAAAGTTTATTGAAAATGCATTTCATTTTATAAAGGAACAATTAAGAATTGACACTTAAAAATTTTTTAAATAAAATAATTGAGAATGCAAGGAGGAGGCAAACAAATATTTTTTAGCCGACCACCGTGAGATCGCTTTTAACCTGCAAGTTTTTGCACTAAACGTTTCTTTACAGAATTCTTGTTAAAAAGTATTATAAAAGAATTAAATAAATCTAAACCTGTGCGTTTTATAAAAGTTTTTAAAAATCAGAAAATATTTTTTTGTCACTGAGGTTGTTAAAGCGTTTTTGAACATCAAAATTCTTTATTTTTTATATGCTTTCGATAGTTTTTAAGCGGATTAAATTTTTAAAGAAAAAAGTATTGAGCCCTTTGTAAATTAAGTAAAGTTCAATTATTTTTCGCATATTTTAAATTGTTGTTCTAGGAAAACAATTCCATATTCAAATCTTTATAAAGAAGGGTATGATAAAATAATTCGATAAATTTAAATCTGTGCGCTTAGGAACATTTTCGTATAGCAGAACATATTTTTTTGTTATTGATGTTATTAAAGCCCTTTATATGCTCCCCATAGATAGCACCCATCCATATAGTTTGCCAAGAGCCACTTGAAGCGCTGTAAGCAACTCTCGGCACACCTTCGAGGCGCACTGATGGTAAACTTAGGTTGGACAAGAACCAGTTAAATTAAAATTAAATTGCCAACATTTCATAACAAACGTAAAATATCCACGCTTTGTAAGACATGGTTTTTTTAATAGACACCAGAGAAAAAATTAAATGTATAATTTATATTTCTGTTTCATATATTTTGTAATATTTCTACAGTTATTTGATTATTTCCAAATATATCTTTGTTATTTCTCATCTTTTGATATTCTTTTATAAGTAACAATTTATTTACTTCATCATATTATATTTTTATTTTAACAGATAAAACTTTTAGTACAATATCTAAACATTGTTCTTTAATATTAGTAAGTGTGTATTTTTATATTTGTACAGTCTGCAATTTCTACAGATATTTTAGTCTATTCGACTAATGAATTTTCCGCATGTATTGTAAAATTTCTTAATTATTACGCTCCGATCACTGACAATGAGTTGAATGGCAGAGTAATAATAAGTTCTTAAATCTATAACTG
>NC_046666.1:60045919-60048250 GCF_010883055.1 Belonocnema kinseyi
TAACAACTTATTAAAAACTTAACATTTTTTTTTTAATTATTCTATTTTCGAACTTGCTATATCTGGATCTGATTTCCAAATTGGCATTTGATCAGCACCTAAAATCAATTTCAAGTAATTTTGAGGGTATTGGTGTATAAAAAAAATCTCGAAATAGTTTAACAAGCCCAAATTTTAATTAATAAACTTTTTATGTATTATTTTTATTTTAGAAAATGTTTTCCTTGGACCAACTTTCTCTTTGAATTATTGTATTTTCGAAATTGCTTTCTCTGGATATGGTTTGCAAACTGGCATTTGATCAGCCCCTAGAATTACTTTTGAATCAATTTAATGGTATAGGTGTTTCAGAAAAGTATCTTGAGGCAATTTAACTTGGCCAAATTTTAATTAATAAATTCATTAGGGAGTTTTTTACTTTAGAAAATACTTTCTCTAACGTCATCTTAAAATTTCGTTTAATCAATCGATGATTAATATAGGACATCCTCAAATGGAAAAGATAACATCTGAAATAAAATTTACAGAATAGGTATCTTACTTCTAGCAGCATAATTTAAAGATGAACGAGGCCTCAAACAAAAACATTAAAATAAAATTTCGAGTAGCTTTGAATTACACTCAAAGATTCTTATTTTCTGATAAGATACCAAGAATGTATGAGTTTACTTTTCAGATCTAATGAAATAGATAATTATAGAATAATATCTTGAAAAATTGGAAAAGAAATTCCGACATAAAATTTCGCTTCTACATTTTTTTTCGATGTACTACTATCCTGAGAGATTTTTTCATTTATTTCAGTAGTTAATCAAACGAAATTTTGAGATAAGGCCCAGAGAAAACATTTTCTAAAATAAAAAAATTCCTAAAACTTTAAAAAGTAAAATTTGGGCTTGTTATAGTGCTTCGACATTTTTTTGGATAAACCGATACCGTCAAAATTAATTAAAATTGATCTTAGCGGCTAATCAAATGCCAGTTTGGAAATCAGATCCAGGTATAGCAATTTCAACAATGAAATAATTTAAAAACAAAATTCGAATGAAAATTCCTCCCTAAAGTTTCACTTCTAGATTTATTACTGATACAATCCTATCACCAACGAGTGTTTAATTTATTTTAGTGGTTGATCAAACTAAATTTTGGGATGACGTCCAGAGAAAACATTTTCTAAAATAATAAAATTGCTAAGAACCTTATTAATTTAAATTTGGGCTAGTCAAATTGCTTAGAGATTTTTTTATACACCGATACCCTCAAAATTACTTAAAATTGATTTTAGCGGCTGATCAAATGCCAGCTTGCTAACCATATCCAGAGATTGCCATTTCAACTTATTAAAATGGTTAATAAGTAATGATTATTAAATTGTGAATAAGTAATGATTATTTAAATTATTACTGCCTACACTGTCAGTGATCAACATACAAAACCACCAAACATTTCTTTGGTAAAGAGTAATAAATCGAAAGTATAATAAATGTGCCGGGCCAATCTGTCATTATTTCGAGGTTATGTTCAGATTTACCTGTTTGCCCTAATCGCTGTGAGTAAATGAAGTTAATGTCAATTTAAAGTTTACGCATGTAATATATAATTCTCTTTGTTTAAAACTTATGCTGTCTATTCATAAAATACCTGTTCTTATGCCGTAAATAAGCGGTAAACACAATTCACTCTTCGCCCACTGGAAGTGCAGAATATTATTACTATTTTATAGTATTTGTCATTCAGCAGACATTCCATAATGTTATTGTCACATAAAAAAAATTGACGTTTACTTCTCAGTTCACATGTCTCATTTCAATATTAATTAAACACTTTTATTATTTATAATTACTATGTAACATAACCTATATTGTTTTGACACTTGTATCCATTTGAAGTTTCGAACGCAACCATGGAAACTATGATAAAATTGATCCGAAGATGCACGGACTTGACCGAATGGCCGATCCGAACGCAACTTTAAAGGCGCGAAATATGAAAACACCCTGTATAATGCCTTCTCCCCTACTATTGTGCAATTCGGGTGGCATTCGTTTCGCCATGCATGTAAGCCCCAGCATGTCCACCCTATATATATATATATATATATATATATATAAATAGGCAGTCGCGGACAATTGTCCAGGGGTGGTCCCGAAAGAATTAACCCCCAAGCGGAGGTGTGAAAACCGTGCCGAAAGCTGAATGGCACCTAGGTGAGGTGTCTAGAACGGTGAATGTGGGATACCAGGCGACCTCTCAGAGTAAGCAGCCTTATCCTTGCATGCGGGGCTCTACAAGGATGGACGAACCCCTTTCCCTAGCTTCTCGTGGGAACAA
>NC_046666.1:60048350-60051285 GCF_010883055.1 Belonocnema kinseyi
AAATGGGTTATAAAGTTTTAATCGCGAGTTTCCATTTGTTTAACTTCTAAGACTTTTCAATTGAAACAGTTTAATTTTTAACGTTAAAATTGGAATATTCTTTAATTTTAAACAAATTCCGAATCGTGTTGTGAAACCAATTATGATTTACTTGTGAATCCTTGGTGTCCACTTCAATTAAAAAAAGAATCATAATTTATATTCGTAGTTGATAAACTAAAAACGATTTCTATCTAAAATTATAAATTTGAAATGCTTCTAATTTTTAATTTTCTAGGTCTTCAAAACTGCATTCTAAAATTCAAAATTGAAAAATGTACGCTTAAATTTTAAAACTTAAACGGAAAATTCTGAAGTGAAAGATTTTTCGAATTACGTACTCTAAACTGAATGATATAATAGAAAAAAAGCAATTTAAGGAATTTAGAAAAAACTGTTAAAACCAAACTTGGACTATTTTCTTTTCTAAAAATTCATAAATTTCCCGGTCAAAATTTAATTCACTGCCATTTGCCTATTTTTCCCAGCCTCACAAAATTTCCGGTCAATTCCCGTTCTAGCTCCAACCTGTTTCAAATAAAAATTGATAAGAATATTTTACTTATTTTTCAGATTAGTAATTTATAGCCTTTAAAATTGAATCGTTTTAGGTCAAACGTGAAAAAGCAGAATAAAATTTTCTATTTATAGCGTTTTTATCATATATTGAACAATTTAAACCTCTGAATTGTTTTTCAAGTCATTTAAAAACTGTTTTTTTAATACTTTTTGTGTATAAGAAACAATTTTCTTTCATCTAATAACTATTTTGGAGTAGAAAGAAGTGAAAAGAAACACAATTATAAAATCTGATTTTTTGTTTGTGATTTCGTGATAAAGGAACAAGCTATTTATAAAATAATTTATAAAAAGGGCTTATAATTTTTGCCCAAAGAAGATAATTTCCAAAGAGTTAAAGCTGTACTACTGGACCTTGCTTTCAACCGGAAATGTATTTATTTTTTGTATTTTTCTTCCCAAGGATGAGTGTTGTGAAAATTGAAAAGTTAAACTTAACCAGAAAATGCGGTTGCATTTGAAGTTTAGCTTTGAATCTTAAAGAGAAATTGTAATTTCGTGCTTATCTAATCTGAAATTTAAATTTTTGCAGTTCATGGTAATTTTGTTATTGTATTTATATTTTGACACAATCTAAATTAAATTTTGTCATTTGGACAATCTTTCTTAAATTAACAAAAAAATATTCACAAATATATTTTTTATGAATTAAAAAATTGAGAAATAACAAAGGACAAAATAAAAAAAACAAACATGCAGTAAAGGGATTGCGAGGTTGCCTTGTTTATCTTCTTTCCTTACTTATTTTTTTGGTACGTGAAGCTTATCTTTTTATTTATATGACATTTTATAATTGTTAAAATAATTTGCGATAGTCAAAGAATGACATTTAGAACCTTATCGAATGTCTCGAAGAAAACGTTCAGATTTCCGAAATGTTGCGACATTAGTAACATTAATAACACAGAAAATTGTTAATAGCATTTTAGATTAATAAGACATTCATTAGCTCTTTTTACGGTAAACAACTTTTATCTTTTTATTTTTTTCATTGCTTATGTCCTTTGTCCAAACACTAATATCTTATATTTTTAATGTTTTTTTTCGAATAAAACAAAAACTACCCTTCGTATCAAAAAGTAATTGATAAAAAACTTTAGGATCTTTTTAAGGTGCACAATTTTTAATTTTTCTTCTTTTTTTCGCATCTTGCACAGTTTACAATTTTCATTTTGGTATTTTTTTTAATTGGTTGAAAATGCTATAATTCTGGTAATATTCTTTTTATCAAAAGAAGTCGATGAGGTAAATTGTTCGAATTTCCAATTATTACGAATACCCGTACATGGAATTTTTAAATCTTGAAAAAAATTCTCTCAGAAATTTGGAAAATTCTGTAACTTTTTGAATTTTCACCTAAAATAGCCAATGAACTTAATCTTTAGTTTCTGACACTTAAAGAGTATACAAACGGCCAATATAATAAATTACTTTTTCAAAAGTTATCATACTCGCAAACAAACATGCATACGGAAAGGCAGAAACACTCGTAAAAATCTATATTTCGTGTCCAGACGTGAAATTTTACACAAATGGAATACCTTTTTTGATGAGAATGTAAAAAATATCTGTAGTCTGAGTACTGCCGTGATTTGAAATGCTAAAGATTTGGAATTTCAAATTATTTAATTTTCAAGATTTATATTTTAAGGGTATAATATGAATTTTTTTTTAAATTTCAATTTTGAAGACTTGCAATGAAAAATTCTTTAATTTTAACGATCTGCAATTTAAAACTCTTTAATTTCGAATATTTACAATCAGAAACTCTTCAATTTTAAAATATGTATAAATAAAATAAATAAAAATTAAATTAATTAATTTAAATCTAACAAAATTTTAATTAAATTTAATTAAATAACAAAATAAAATAAAAATTCATATAAATTGTCATGATTTTGAAGATTAACAGTAAAGAATTTTCAGTTATAAATCTTCCTAATTCATGAAATTTGATATGCATATCATGAAAATTCATGAATTTTAAATTTCGAAGTATTGGGTTAAAAGTTTTAATTAATTTGGGGCCCAAAAAAATCACATTTGAGAAATTTCAACGCACAAGTTCACCAAATCGTTCTCTTAGTCAAATAAATTTACCCATGTTTTTTTATTTAAATATATATATAATTAAAAATTTGTCATAAGGACAACCACAGGATTTCGCCGGGAGCGGGTGCTAATCTGAAAAATTGCAGCCGCTTCCAGCGAAATGACGGTAAAATTTCAGCCATAACCACGCCTCACAACCGTGAGATAGGTGGTTACAGTCTGTAAAGGGATCAATACGACGATCCAGCAAAAGCCTCGTGGACCC
>NC_046666.1:60051385-60060177 GCF_010883055.1 Belonocnema kinseyi
TAATATTTTGACACCAAAATCATGTCGATACACCTTACCGACTGCGAGTAAAGCCACCCACGCTTTAACTTGACAGACTGTATATATATATATATATATAATGAAAGGCTTTTATTAGAATTCAAAATATTGTTTTAGTCTCAAATTTGAAAATGTCTAAAGAAAAAGAAAAATTGTTTAATATTTAAAAAGATTTCACTGTTCAATTAAGATTCCTAACTAGAAATCAAATATGCAAAACTAAACAAAAAAATAAACTTTTAACGTTATAATTTTCATTTTTCTATTACAAAAAAGTCATTTAGAAGTAAAATTCCTAAATTTTGATGTATGATAAATTTGAAACATCTATTATTCCTAGAAAAAACTGGAGTAAGTTGAAAATATAAAAGGTTTAAAAAATTGTCTAAAACGAATCTGAAATATTTTAAGGAAATATTGATATTGTGTAAGATTAAGTACAAGATTTTTCAGGATTTATAAACGATTTTAAATTAAAATAATTTAACTTTTAATCTAAGAAGTGTTATCATTTGTAACAAAAATGTAATCGTTTAATTTGTAATACTTCTGGCTCAGAATCGCTCAACACGATTTGTACTTTAGTTTTTATTACTTCGAATGGAGAAATTTGTAGCTTTAGAGTTCGAATTTTTTAATTTCATTGGCCGTGAAAAATGTTTGCGAAGCAGGAAAAAATCGAAATTTTTTTCTGCGATTAAAACGGCCACCTTGTTTAAACCGAAAATAATTGTATACCTCAACCTAAATACCGAAAATGTCTCGCTGTCTTAAAATTTAAACCATAAGCCAGCATTTTGAAAACATGAATTTTAACGTTAACATTCAAGTTGTTGAATTAAAGACTTGAAAATAATTTTTTTGCCATTATTGTTTGAAGTTAAGCAACATATATTTACTGTTTCTTTTATGATAAAACTGAGAAATTTCTAATTGGAATCATATATTAACCTTGAAAAATTTGAAAAATGACTCCGAAATATTGAACGTTCCCCAGTGTTATATACAATGAATCTTTAATGTTTAAGTTTTTGTATTTGATGAGATAAGATAAATAAGAACTTGTGGTTGAAAAATTTGTTTTATAAAAAATTTTGTTTTAATAAATGCAGTAAGAAAATCTACAAGATCCATGAGTCGAAATTAAAATTACAGCAGATTTTCAAAATTTGGAATTTGCTGTATAATGCCGAATTGTATGAAATTGTCCATTTTTTTGGTACTTATAGGGACGACTAAAAAATCCCGAAAAATAACATTACTGGCACTGTGTAATTTCGGCAAAATAAAATTGAAAAATTAAATTCCCGAATAAGACAATTTCTGAAGCGTTTATAATATTACCGAATTTAAAAATTCCCGAATAATATGATTTCATAATTATAAAATATCATAACTGGAATATTCCTTAACTATACAATTGTAGAATTTAACAAATTTATTCTTAATAAATCTGATTTATTTATTAAAAATACGATAATAAAGTATTGTTATCAAAGAAATTGTCGTTCAATATTTAAAGTTTAAATCAATTATGTTTTGAATTTAAAATCAAAATAATTATATAAAAATTGCATAAAAAAATTAATGTAATAACACGTGCGCCTCAAGGGAAAAAAATTGTGGTAATTTTGAATTTAATGAATAATTTTTTTAAACTTTAAACATTACAAAAGCTTTTCCCTTGTATAAATATTTGATTATTTCAATTAAAAAAAATATATTTATCAAAGGAAAATTTTTTAAGCACTAATTTATCTTAACGTTTCTTTTTTTTTAAATTTAAAAATCGCTTTTCAAGGACTTTTTTTGTACTTTAAAAAAATGACTTTGTACAAAAAACCTGTCTCAAGTTTCAGAATTCCAAAAAATGTATATATTATTAAATGTACTCAAATTTTGGTTCAGTATATCAATAAAAATTAAACTTCACAGTACAAAACATTATATTTAAAAAAATTATATTTTTCATTAGTAGAAACATGAAAATAATAAAGGAATAAATAAAGTTTAATAAAAGAGTCATAATAAAGGAATCATAATAATTTAGACTTTATTAAGTATAAACATAATTACCCTTTTCAGAATATTACTCTGAAAATTCACTTTATTTCTTACCATCATATCATATAATTTTCTCTATTATTTATTTCAAATATGTAATTTTGGTGCATCTAGAAATTGCGCTATTCATTATTAATTTATTATTTATTTCGTAGTCCTGTGCTTATATGTAGCGATACATATCAAGCTTTCTAACCTCAAAATATCTACGAATATGTTATAAGAATACGTGCATTTTTTAAAATTATTAGAATAATTTGAAATCAAACCCTTCTTAAAAATTAGGTATTAAATCATCAAAAGTAAATTTTGCAAAATTTGCAATGGATTTCGTTGCAGCTTAAACGGAGAATAAAAAAAGAACGAGAATGAGTAAACTAGATATACTGAAGAGATTAGAGTAAACTAATATTAAATTGATAATTATATAGATTTCACACAATTTTCTTAAATTACTGATGATTTTTGTTACCTATTTCCAATTGATTATTATGTTATTGAATTTTTACAATTTTTAAATTAAGTTTATGTTTTTTCACAATCCATGAAAGTTCTATTAAATTCATGTGAAGTATCGTTCCATATGATTATAGCCGAACCTCATAATAATAATTATAATCATAGTCTCGTCTTCTGTACGAGTAGATTCTATAATATTGCCCCTATACCAAGAAGTTCAGCCTAATCCGCAACATTACAAGGATATGGAAATTTTTATTTGAATAAAAAAATGTAACAGCCCCTTTTTAAATAAAGTGTGTAAATAAAAAATTATTCTTTGCATTTTATTTATAATTTGATGGTCACATTCACGTTCAAAGAAAAAAGTAAATATTCCAAACAGGCACTCATTACTATTCTATTAAATCAAGTACCATTTTTTGGCAATTGAAAGGTCAACTTCAATAGCTCGTAAATCTTAAAAAAAGTATTTGCGTACACGTATCGAACACTTTTTTAAGGTCTCGTGTTATAGATCATTTTAAATTTTTTGAATTTTTCATAATTTATTCTCTGAAGAAATAAAATTGTTAAGGAGCAAAACATACTTAATCGTTGATTACTTTTCAAATTGATTTTAGTAATTAAATTAATCTAATAAATTAAAATTATTTTAGTTACCTGCCTGCTCCAATTAAATTAAATTTATTCTAGTTTTATGACTTAAAAAAGTGGGAAAATATAAAATAAAAGGTACGTCACATATTTTTGGAATGTGAACAGAAAAAGCATGGGTACCTCTTTATGGAGCAGGTGTTCTGTATAGACAGAAAAATCTAAAGAATGATCATTCCTATCGATCTTATTATTGCAAATCATGAGATATTTAAAAGCCTTTTTAATGAAACAATGGAATCAAAAAAATTATAATTGTTTTGGAAACTCTTGAACTCTTAAAAAAAACTCTTGAAACTCTTAAAAACTTCTCACAATTTAAAAATTCAAGAAAATATTCAATACATAAAACTTTCAGAATCATCTTCAAAAACATAAATATTTTTCAAAAATAAATTAATTTAGATGTAAATATAAATATTCACCTCGGGTTTCTATGGTCCATTACAGGGTGGCAGAAAAATGTTAAAACTATTTTTCGAAGCTCTTGAAAATTTGTTCGAATAGAAAAAAAACCTAAAATATTTCGAATCTTTGAAATCCATTGAAACATTTTTAATCTCTTGAAAATTCCTTTTAATTTTATAAAATACTCTAAAATCTTTAAACTACTTTGGAATTTCTTTAAATCAATACAGTCTGTTTAAAATATTCTAAAATCTTCAAAAGCCTCTGGAATATGTTCAAATAATTTAAATTTATTCGAAATTCCTTCGAATCTTTTAAAAGCCCATTAAATATTTAAAATGTGTTATATTTCAAATGCTTTAAGATTTTCAAAAATATTTTGAAATTATTTAAAGCGCTTGAAAGTTTATTCGAATTTTTATAATATAGCCCAAACTCTAATCTTTTAAAATACCTTCAAATTGAGAAGTAATCAATTGAAAATTAGATGGAAACTTTGAAATCTAACGATATTCACAAAATTTTGGAAAATTCATTAAAATAGATTGAGAACTTTCGAAACCTCTTAAGGGTATGAAAATTCTCGAAAATATAAAATCTCTTGGAATCTTAAATAGCATTATAAAAAATAACGAAGGATTATATTATTCGATCAACAAATATATTAATAATTTATTATTGCATGAAATGATTGAATAAATAATAATAAAATAGTTATAATACCTGAGATTAAAATAAAAATAAAACGGTAATTGAATAGTTTATTTATTCAGTTAGAGTGATTTCTTTAATTAAAATAAAAATCACTATAAAATCGCTACATATCTTCTGAGATTTCAGTAAAATCTTTCAAATCGCACAAGAATTTATTCAAATTCGTAAAAATCATTCAGTTTCTTGAAAATTCCTGAAAAATTTATATATTACTTAAAAAATTCTTGGAATCTTTTAAAATATCTTAAAACCGTTAAAATCTTCGCAGATACCTTGGAATGTTTTATACAAAATTTGAAATCCCTTAACATTATTTCAATTTTCGAAAATCTGAGGAAATCCTTTGGAATGTTCAAAATGGTTCCATATCAAATTCTATTAAATGGTTCTATATATTTGTTGTAAATATTTTGAAATCCTTTCAAATGTTTTAAAATCTGGGCTAATTTAAAATTATTATTGAAAACTAATAAAAATTCCTACGAATTTTTAAAATTAGCCTTAAATATTTCAAATTCTTTCACATCTTTTGAAATTTCTTTAAACTTTTCAAGGGTATTGAAAATTCTTTGGTTTTTTCAAAAATACCCTAAAATCTTTTAAAGCCTTGAAAACTCAAAAAAATTATAGGAATCTGTTAACAATTTCTAAAAATCTTTTAAAATGCACTTAAATATTAAAAAGAAGTATTAAAAAATTCAAGAGTAGATACAGACCTGAATTCAATAGTTTTAATTTATTGGGACAGAAGTTACTAAAGTGGTCTTTTCATTTAAGAAAAATGCAATAGTAATTTCATCTTAAGAAGTGACTAAAAAGTACATTGTGAAGAATAAATGAGTAAAAGTAACTGTGTGGCAACCACAATTATTCTTCATAGTTACTGGAAGTGTTTCGTACATAAATACCCTAACGTTTGCACACTTTTTTTTCAACATCGCTAACTTTGCCCAAGTTCTTCATGATTTTCTGGCTTGTCTTGACATGCAATCATTCTGTAGTCAAAGTGGACGGCGTGCACCTACAAAAAAGGGTTTTGTATTCTATTAAGTAGTGAATAACCCCCCTAATTTCCCTGCAACGATTTCCCACCACTTCTCCTACTTCCCAACCATACATTTCCCCTACTTACCTCCCTACGTTTCCCCTAACTTCCCCTAATCCCTCTTCCCTGATTTCCTCTACTTAACTTTCTTGATTTCCCCTCACCCCCTGCCCCCTCAGCAAGTTTTAAGTTGTGAATTGTGAGCTGTAAGATATCCGACCGAAATTGTAAGGGGTTTTACAGCTGAGAAATCTTTCTCTTTTATTATTAAAGTCTGTTTGGTTAAAATTGAATTTTCTTGTTGAGTAAAATGAACGTGTAAAAATGAGTAATTTTTCGCGTATTGCTATTCGCGCCCTAAATCTGTACAATTTATCACGCTGCCCGCAAGGGATCTTATCCGCAATGAGCTTTGGTCGCAGGGTTATATAAGCAATTCTTGGAGAATGCGATTACCTTCCGTAGTAACGCCAAGGGATGAAGGCTATATTACTACGTATAACTGGGGACGACGTAGAAGTAAATGCCTTTGCTGTAAGCAGCACAGACCGAGAGAAAAGCAGAGATAAAAAGATGATTAATTTTTCACTTCTGTCTCTCGAGTTACCTTTCCCACTTCAGATTCATTTTCATAGAAAATATTTTTTCTCCGCCAGGTTCGCCTAATTACCTTCTTAACAGAGAAATGCATTTGAAAATTAAATTGAAAGTCATTATTATGGAAAAATTATATCAGGAATATAATGGTGTTTTACTGTTCACCGCGCTCCCTTCAAGTCTATCTTTAAATCAAAGTAGAGTGAGTGATCCAGTGGCTGAACAGTCACCAGTGAATAAACACTAATGCGAAAAATATATAAATATAACCTTTCAAAGTTAAAGTCTCTTTGATTTTCTATATATTTAAAATCTTGAAGCAATTTTAAAGAGTTTAGTATACAATTCATTGCAGTAAATTTTTGTAAATGATTTTTTAAATTTTCTTGAATGTGAAGCATCATCAATTATGGTGAGTGATTGTGAGAAAGTCGTCGACCACTATAAGGTACATGCCTAAGCAACTCCTTGTTTACAATGCTTTTACAAAAAAATTCGTCACATTTTCAGCATCAAAGTTGTGCTGTTATAGGTTTAAGATATTATTATTCAATTTCACATACAGTCTTTCACAAAAACTACGTTTTTTCATTAATAAATAAGTGTGCGCACGCACTGGACCTTTAAATGGCCCGTATTCCAGTGAACGAACGCTGTGTTCATTTATTGAAATAAAAATTGTCACCCCGCAGGTCCAGTGAATGAACAGCAGGTGACGGAGACCTGGCTGTTGTTTCGTTACATATAAATAAGTTTGTTTCAATTAATGTGACTATAAATATAGAAGCTATAAATATAAATATAAAAATAAACTTTAACTCGTCATAGTTTAAATGCATACTTTTGTGGTTAGAACATCCAAAAAGTACGCATGAACTAAATTAAAGGTAAGGCAACATTGAAGTTAGAAATTTAATGCTTTTTTGCATTTAGAAAACGTTGTTTAACTATAAAAAAACATTAATTCATGCTAGGTACTACTGCGTACTAGTCAATATATCTTTATGAATGTTTAAAGAATTTCCATTTTTACAACACTGTGATTTATAATTGTATTTGCTAATTTAATCTAAAGCAACATAGTAAGGAGTTGTATTACAAATGTTATGTGTCCTAATTATCGCAGTTTTCTATTGTAATCATTAAATAAGAGTTATCTACTTTTAAACCAAAAGGTGTATTTTTTAAAGTTAAAAGAACTCATAGAAATTTTTGAAAAATAAATATTACAATAAAAAATCAGGAAAAGTTAACTTAGTTCTGTGTTCAATTTTTATATTCCCTCTTTTCTAGGTGCATTCCGCTAGCACCTCCACAACGGGATTTCAGTATTCTATTTACACCATAATATTGGGCTTTTTAGGCTCTCCTTGGACACCGATGCCGATTTTTGGGCTCTTTTAGTTTTCTCAACAAACCGACTTTTTGGTGGAGGTGCTAGCCGCTAGCACTTCCAGTACATAAAAATTGAAAAATTGAAAAAATCAACAGTGCTAGAATTTTATGCTTTTTTGGGCTCTTCAATAGTGCAAAAAGTAATTTTGAAAAAACAACCCCTTTCTTCTAAAAACTACACTTAAAAATAAATATGCACCAAAAATAAATATAAGCTTATCAGAATTTCGGTGTTTTTTTGGGCTCTTCTTGGTCACCAAAGACGATTTTTGGGCTCTCTTATATTTCTTAAAAAACGGGACCCTTAAGTGGAAACATTTCAATCAAAGACTATCGAAGACAATGAATTATTATTGTTAAAATGGAGGAATGTGGGGAAAGTGAGTAGAGGAGGAAATAGGAGTAAAAGGAGTTGGTGTAGAGAGATGGAGGGAGGAGAAGCGATGACTGAAGTGTGGTGAGTGGGAGTATTGGTGAAGAGGGGAATTAGTTTGAGTAGGGAAGAGAAAGTATAGGACGGTGTAGTTTTCAACGAATTATCTATGTCTGAATAGGCAACGAAACCCTTTTTTGTAGGCGCCAAGCGCATAATTAGGCTATTTTCGTTTTCTTTAATTAGGTTGAGTGACCCAGTGAATGAACACTTATGGAAATCACTAATTACAACTAGTCCATTTTATGTTACAATAATTGATTATTCTTACAAAACTTTTGAAAATAGATTCTTAAGGGTTAAAATTTCATAATCCGATAAACAAATTTTGTTTCTACCAAAAAGCTTTATAGAAAATAATTAAATAGTGCAAAATTAACGAAAACACCAGTGAATGAACACTGTGAGCCAATGAATTAACAGTAGAGCACCAGTGAATAAACACTATAATCAGTACAAATTAGAATTAGGATTTAGATATAAAATTACATAGGTATATTACAAAATAAGCCAATAAATAGTTTAAAATATTAGAAAGCGTTGCAAAATTCATTAATTATATTATTTCAATAAAAACCACAAGATATTTAAATATAAAGAAAGAAAGGTGCGTTCCGCTAGCACCTCCAGAACGGAATTGCAGTATTTTATTCATACCATAATTTTGGGCTTTTTTGGGCTCTTCAAAAATGAAAAAATTAATTTTGAAAAAACAACCCCTTTCTTCTAAAAACTACCCTTAAAATTAAATATACCCCCAAACTAAATGTTAGCATATCAGAATTTTGGCCTTTTTTGGGCTCTTCATGGACTCCAATGACGTTTTTTAGGCTCTCTTATTTTTCTCAAAAAACTGGACTTTTAAGTGGAGGTGCTGACCGCTAGCACCTCCAGTACAGAATAATAGACAAATTGAAAAAATCAACAGCGCCAGAATTTCGGCCTTGTTTGGGCTATCAAAATTCGCAAATAATTATTTTTAATAACAACTCCTGTCTC
>NC_046666.1:60060277-60063376 GCF_010883055.1 Belonocnema kinseyi
CGACAATGGGTCGGCCAACAATGCCGACCAATCTAGAGCTGGGGGAGCCAATGAAAATGGATTCAATGCGATGGATCAGCGGGATCTCGTGACCTTCGGGTGTACGGAGCGACTGAATCACGACTTGCTAGACTGCTACGATGCGAGTGTGGCCCTGGAACGGGGTTACATGGCATGGCTGCATGCTCTGTGGTGCGAGAAGCACCCGGAGCTATCACACTTTTCGCAGCAATGTCTGCGAAACCATGCTGAACTACTCCGAAAAAGGGGCTATGTAAGCGGAACGCCTACTCTACCACAGCTAGAACAAGCTGGCAACAAAGAAAAAGAGGCGACACTAAGACCAACCGCGGGCAGGCATCCAATAGATGAAGAGCGATGCTTTACGACCCGGAGAAACATCAACACCAAGGTTTCCCTCAAGCTTAAAGATCTGGCTGAAATGGATGACAAGCTCCGTGGACATTTTTCCGGAGAATCCGACCTCTGAACTTTTAATTATTGTGTGTATAATACAGCGAGAGCTTTGGCCGATGCGAACCGTAAAAAAAATCAACGGTTGATCACAAGACCAAAAGACGAATGCATCAACTTGCCATAAAGATAGGCTGGGCAAGACAGTACGCGTCCCGCATTCAGTGTGTGAATGACTACATCACATCAGGCAGGAATTTTACCGCTAAGGTTCGAAAGTTCGCGCGCGAACTCCGGACCCGTTATCACACACTCAACAAGTTAAAGCTGCTGACCATTAGGCAGCATATTGTTGAGAGAATACGGATACTATCTGATGCTAAGAGAAGTCTAGAGCGGAGGGAGAGGTAAGTCAGAGAAAAATCAACAGTTTCTCTCTGACCCATCTCGACTTTTCCAAGACCCTCCAGTTATTGTCGAACACCCACCCAAACCAGACGAGGTCGAAGTATGTTGGAGAGAAGTCTACGAAGTGGAGCATAGACTGGACGAAGAATCATAAAATATAAATAGCTTCAAGGAGTTATGTGATGCCCTCATAACACCTGATGAAGAATGCCCACCCATCACTACCGAGGAGGTGAAAAAAGTAGTAAGCGGGATAAAGAATTAATCCGCACCGGGACCAGATACTATCAAAACCTTCTGGCGGAAGAATTTTTCTTCAACCCATCAGCATTTGGCCCGTATTTTCACCTGATATTTGAAGTCCAAAGAGCCGATTCCGGAGTGGTTGGTGGAAGGGCGCACAATACTCCTGCCGAAAATAGTTAACTTAGCTGACCCGAAGCATCACAGGCCAATCACTTGTCTGAACACGCTTGATAAGATATTCACAGCTATCCTAAATTGTAGGATTGTTCGGGCAATTGAACCTGTATGGCAAGAAATGTATGAACAACGAGGCTCAAAGAAAGGCGTAGCTGGATGTCGGGACGACCTGCTCATCGATAGATGTGTCTGCAAAGATGCAGCATTCTACCAGCGTGACCTATCGATGGACTGGATTGATTATCGGAAAGCTTTCGATTCGACCTCCCATAGACTTATCATCTGTCTTTTGGAAATCTTAAAGGATCATCCGCAAATAGTTAGGTGCATAGAGAGATTGATGCCGCTTTGGAAAACTAAATTTACTATCTCATCTGGAAAAAATCGTGTAACAACTAACAAGGTCACCTTTCAGAGATTTTTGAAGCTAGGAAAACTTAATGGCATCCCTGAAGATCCTGAGCTCGTTGATAGAAGGACTATACGACACCTTTGCACTTGAGAGACTTATACATACCTGGGCGTGCCACAGAGCCGCATTCAGGATGTGACATCTATAAAGGATACTCTCCGAAGCAGATACAAACGTCTAATCCGACAGATTTGGTCTACCGAACTGTCGGCGAGGAACAAAGTATCTGCAACGAACATGCTTGCCGTCCCGGTAGTACTCTATTCATTTGGAGCAGTTCCATGGACGAAGAACTAGCTCAGATCCCTTGATATCGGGACAGGAAAGGTTATGTACATGAACAAAAGCATGCACCTTAAGTCTTCCGTTCCGCGACTGTACATCTCACGCCGCAAAGTTAGTCGCGGAATATTGAGTCTTGAATGTCTTCACAACAAGTTTATTATGGGTACAGCACGTAGAGTTTCAAATGGAAGAGATCCTCTTCTTAAAATGGTCAGGAATCACGAAGAAGTGGGCAAAGGAGCGTTACCTTACAGAGGAGCGGAGGAGGCTGCTGGAACACACGGACTTGACTTCAGTATTAGGGGTAGGCAGAATGCATCAGATCTTATCTATCTTGACTACTCACTCCTGAAAGCCCGGATTATTAAAGCATAAGAGAAAAACTTTCGTGAACAGCTCCTCGATAAGAGGATGCACGGTATCTTCCACAGAACTGTGAAGGATCATTCAATGTCTTGTGAGCTAACGTTTGCTTCCCTTAAATCGCCCGGATTGAAGTCTGGTACAGAGGGTTTCATTTTTGCATGACAAAATGGTGTCATTTCCACCTTAACATACCGTCGTCACATTTTGAGCCAAGACATTCCTGATGACAGCTGCAGGGCGTGCCATGCACACCGCAAGCATTTAGCTCACATACTACCTAGTTGTCCAACACACGCGGGAACGACCTACATTCAAAGGCACAATGCGGCACTAAGAGTGCTTTATTACCATCTCTGTTACTCTTACGGCATTAACCTTAATATCGCTCCTCTAAATGCTCCTAGGGAAATTGAGTCAATTGTCAAGAATGGGAAGTGCCGCATATACTGGAACTTTATATTCTCGAGAATTGTTTCTGTTGCTCACTTGAGACCTGAAATGGTTCTTCTTGACTTCGAGAAGCGAACCATGTTCGTTATCGAATTTTCGGCAACCAACTGACAAGAACATCATGACCAAGGAGAATGAAAAGAAGGAGAGGTATCCAGACCTTATAAGGAAGATGCAACGATTGTACCCGGCATATTCTGTTAAACTAATCGTCCTTATCATCGGCGCTCTTGGAGGTGCCAAGCTTTCACTTGCTAATGGTCTAAAAAGCATCCCTGCGCGACAACAATATGCTAAAACACTTGCGGGAAAAATGCAGAAGGCGATAGTCCTTGGGTCAC
>NC_046666.1:60063476-60086415 GCF_010883055.1 Belonocnema kinseyi
TTTTTTGGTAATTTTCGGGAAGCAGTAATTATTCTTAAAAAATAATTTTTTGCACATTTTCATAGCCCAAACAAGGCCGAAATTCTGGCGCTGTTGATTTTTTTATTTTGCTCTGGTGGAAATGTGAACAGACAGTACTTAAAACCGGAAAGTCCGTTATTTGGAGAAAAATAAGATAGCCCAAAAATCGTCGTTGGTTCCCTAGAAGAGCCCAAAAAAGCCCAAAATTCTGATATGCTTACATTTAGTTTAGGTGCATATTTAATTTTAAGGATAGTTTTTAGAAGAAAGGGGTTGTTTTTTCAAAATTAATTTTTGCATTTTTGAAGAGCCCAAAGAAAGCCCAAAAATCTGGCGCTGTTTCTTTTTTCAATTTTTCCATTTTTCTGTACTGGAGGTGCTAGCGGCTAGCACCTCCACCCAAAAGTCGGTTTTTTGAGAAAACTAAAAGAGCCCAAAAATCGGCATCGGTGCCCAAAAAAGCCCCAAAAGGCCCCAAATTATAGTATGAATAAAATACTGAAATTCCGTTGTGGGGGTGCTAGCGGAACGCACCTCTCCTTTCTTTATATCTAAATGTTTTGTGGTTTTTATTGAAATAATATATTTAATGAATTTCGCAACGCTTTCTAATATTTTAAATTATTTAATTGCTCATTTCGTAATGTACCTATGTAATTTTATACCTAAATCCTAATTCTAATTTGTAGTGATTACAGTGTTAACTCACTGGTGCTCTACTGCTCATTCATTGACTCACAGTGTTCATTCACTGGTGTTTTCATTAATTTTGCACTATTTAATTCTTTTTTACAAAGCTTTTTGGTAAAAACAAAATTTGTTTATCGGATTATGAAATTTGAACTCTTAAGAATCTATTTTCAAAAGTTTTGTAAGAGTAATCAATTATTATAACGTGAAATGGACTAGATGTAATCAGTGCTTTCCTTAAGTGTTCATTCACTGGGTCACTCACTCTAATTAAAAAAAACAAAAATAGCTTAATTAGGCGCTTAGCGCCTACAAAAAAGGGTTTCGTTGCCTATTAAGACGTAGATAATTCGTTCAAAACTTCAAAGTCCTATACTTTCCCTTCCCTACTCAAACTAATTCCCCTCTTCACCAATACTCCCACTCACCACACTTCAGTCATCGCTTCCCCTCCCTCCATCTCTCTACATCAACTCCTTTTACTCCTATTTCCTCCTCTACTCACTTTCCCCACATTTCCCTAATTTAACAATAATAATTCATTGTCTTCGATAATCTTTGATTGAAATAATGCTTCTTTAAAATAAAATTTTATAAATATAAACTTCTTTTATTGGCATTCCTAATCTACCTACTCCTCATCAACTATACTTCCTGTCCTCTCACTTCAGTCATCGTTACCCCTTCCTTCACCCCCCAAGGCAAAACTCCCTTCGCACCTATTTCTCCCTGTCCTCACGTCCTCTATCACCTACTTCTCCTACACTTTCCTGAGTTCTCAAAGCTTTAAGCAGGAGTTCTGCTCAATTCCCTTTTTTTTTAAATCAGTAAGATAAATGGATAGATTCGATTGAAACTAAAAGGGTATCTACCCGGAACTATGAAAAAGGAAAGAGCAACGGCAGAATGAATTCTTGTGGTAAAAAATCTATTATAGTTTTTGTTGAGTGTTCGTCCTTCCGTCGTCCTTTTTTCCGGTAGAGGAAAAGTGTGTATGTAGAGCATGTATGGACAGTGAAAGGAGAAGTTTTAGGGTAGAGGTAGTGAGCAGTGGAGAGGAGGAAACGTGAGAGTTAAGAGAAAGATTTATATTTAAAGACAAAAATTCTACGCTTCTAACATTTTTAATATGAAATATTTTTAATATAAATTTAATGAAGCCATTTTAATCAAAAATAAATTTTTAATCTATTATTCTCACTACTGCCACGGACTGATTTACTTCAAAACTATAGAAACGGAACCTATTTAAACCGGAAATATGACCAAAAGTGACTAATTTCTAAACCAAAAAGTGATTAATGTGGATTAATGATGTGACTAATTTCCTTTTGAAATAAAGACAATTCAAAATATTTCCATGAAAGTCATAACGAATAGAGGTAAATTTGAAAGATTTTATAATTAATTTTTAAGACTTTAAGACAATAGGAATAAATTAAAAACAATGAAATAGTTTCATTGATTTCAGTAAAATTAAAGTGAATTTAGAGTAAAATAAGATAAATTAGAAGAATTAGATGAAACGCATACAAATTCAAGCCGAATTTATAAATAATCAAAGTAAATTGAAACAATTAATTGAGTTCAGTAAGTTTGAAATTAGTTTAGAAAAATTCAAGGAGATGCTCACGAATTTAATGAAATGTCTGAGAATTGAAGGAGAGTGTTTATAAAGGCATTAGGGCGAATTTCAACAAAAATAAAACAAAATTCCATCGAATTGAGTATAATTTAGTGAGAATAGAAGAATCGAAGTGAATTCAAGAGAATTTCAAAGAATTCAACAAAATTTAGAAGAATCCAGAATAATTCATAAGAAGTCCAGATAAATTCTAATATTCCCAAAAAGTACTGGAAAATTGGCTAAAATCACTTAAAATTCTTGGAATATTTTACAATATTCTTCAATATTTTAAATCCTTTGAAATGCCATTAAATTAATAAAATTAATTAAAAATTTCTTGAAATGTTTTAAATCACCCTCAAATATTTTGAAATGTTTCAAATAATTTAAAATCATTTAGAAAAATTTAAGTTTTTAAAAATCCCTTGAAATTATTTAAATCATTTGAAAATTATTTTAAACTTTTTAAAATTCCATAAAGTCATTAAAATCCTATGGAATTCCTTTGAATTATTAAAGTCAATAAAACGTAGTTAAGAATCCTTGAAAATACCCTGAAATGTTTTAAAGAATTTAAAGAATTAAATATTTTGATTTTAAAAATCGACTAAGGTGATATTTTAATTCAGTAAAGACACTAAACAGTGATTTGAAAACAAAAAGGAGCCTAAGTATTCCTCGACTTTGGACAAATTTGCTCAAATGCCTCACTTTTTCTGATTTCCAAGCCTTCCTTGACCTATCCCCACTCTGAAAAAAGAAAGGGAAGGGGCGAACGTGAAGGGGGAAGTAGCGAAGAGATGGTATAATCGGAAAAGTGATGGGAGAGGAATTATGGGAGCGTAGGCGTTGAAGGAAAAAGGACCTTGGTAAGGGGTGGGAAATAATGGGAAGGGGGATTCAAAGGACATAATGAAGGTATTAATAGACTATGAAATTCTCTTTTTTTAGGCGTTCGGCGCCTATTTTTTTATGAAACTTTTTCAAAACTTAATTTATCTCTTAATTATTTAAAAACTTCAGTTACCATTTCTTTTATGCTTTAATAAGTTAAATATTTAGATATTGACAAAATCTTGTATAAATTATGTTTAAAGAAAATGTTCACACCCGCGTCTCGAAAACTTTGACACTTAAGCACTCTACTGATTCACGACCTGCTTGAAATTCCTAAAGTTCTCCAATCTGTTTCAACGAACTTCTGCTCGAAAACCTTCCTGAATTCTGATGCAGTTGGTACTTTCGGTACTCCACTGTGATTTGTATGAGGATATAAAAAAGTTAGGTAAATAAATTTTTATTATAATGGAATATTATTAATCATAAAAAAGATGTGATGATAATTTCAATTACGAAGACATCTAAAATTTTATTCTTAAGCAATTGTGGACTCTAAGTTTAAAAAGATCTTGAAGAAGATCAAGAATATCATGACGCATTGCTTTGAACTAGTAAAGTCAATCATTTTTTTAAGTAATACCAAATATACATTTGCAAGCCAATATAAATAGAATTAAGTTCATAAACGTAGTTCAGCTCAACTTTGCTAAGAGGCGAGAACTTAATTGTAAAGTTAAACACAATTACGGAAGTCTAACCGCGGGTAATTGGCTAAAATAAGCCATTGAAATTGAGTTTTGCATCCATCCAAGACTCAATTTCAGAATATCTCTGACTTTTTCCTGATACTTCCTTGACCAATTTTTCATTTTCCCGAACCATTATTGCTAAAGGACTAGGATTGATATCTTAGAACATTTTTAACATAGAATCAATAATCAGCAGAACAAAACAATTTTACATAATCAATTAATTTCTTTTTAATTAATTCATTTATTTTAACTAAAAAATATTACCTTTTTAACATAAAAGATAATTTTTCAATCCTAAAGAATACATTTTTAACAATCCAGATGAATTTTTAAGAAAGTAATTAAATTTTCAACAAAAAAGTTGTAACCAAATACTTAAACTTTCTATCTACAATGCTAAACTTACCCACAAATAGTAAAAGTTTTGAAGAAAAAAAGAATGGACATCAAGAACAAATTATGAATTTGTAAAGAAGTAGTGGAATTTTGCACCAAAAAGAAGTCAATTTCAAAACAAGAAGATTAGTTTCTTACCAAAAGGACGAATTTTCATCTAACAAATCTGAATTTTTAACCAAGCATAGAAAGTTGGATTTTCAGTTTGAAAAAAATCAATTTTAAACAACAAAGAAACGAATGTTCACCAAAAAAGCTGAAGATTTAAACAATGATTGGACTTTTAAGCACAAAAGTACATTCTTAGCGATGTCGTTTAACTTTCTAATAAAATCATTTCATTTTCTACCAAGAAGGGTGACTTTTGAACGAAATTTTGAAATACAAATATAGTCATTAGGAGAAAGCAACTGCAAAAAAATAAATAGAAATACAAGGCAAATAAATTACTCACAAGAACATTATTGCAGGGTGGAGAAAAATACTTCATTTATAAAATTCGATAATTTCAATTAGTAATAATTCATTTCCTAATAAACAAGATGAATTTTTAAACAACTAGTTGAAATTTGAGCTAAAAAGATAAATTTTATACCAAGAATGGAAAAGTTAAATTTTCAGTAAAAAAATTATTAATTTTGAACCAAAAATAAAAAGAATTTGCAACAAAATAATCCAATTTTGAAAAACAGATGAATTTTCATCTAAAATTATAAATTTTCAAATTAAAACGATTGCTTTTAAACAAACAATGATCATCTAGTAAATAAATGACAAAAATTATCCAAGTGTTTGAACTTTTAAGCCGAAAGACGAATTTTTTTAAAATAGAAAATTCTTCAATTTGAACGATTTGCGATTTAAAACTCTTCAATTTTGAACATTCAGAATTGAAAGCTATTAAGTTTTGAAAGGTTTACAAATAAAAATTCTAGAGTTGTGCTGATTTTGAAGGTCGAATGTCAACAATTTTCACTAATGAATTTTCCAAATTGATGAAATTTCAAATGTAAATCATTTAAACGACAGCATTTTTAACTGTCGGACTTAAAACCAGCATAATTTTTAAATTTTAATTAATAAAATAAGAAATTCTTAAACATCAAAGATTCACAATTTAAAGTCGTACAATTTTAGTATTTACATTTCGAAAACTTCAATCTTAAAGATTCGCATTTTAAATGTTTTCAATTTTAAACGATTTTCAAATCAAAGTTCGGCGATTTTGAAGATTTAAAATAGAAATTTAATAATTTTTAAAATTTATATTTTGAAGGTATATCATTATTAGATATTTAATTCAGTTTTGAAGATTGACAATCGAAAATTCCGCAATTTTATTACTTTTCAATTGAAGACTCTTCAATATTTAATGTGTTCTATCGAATCTTTTTTTCAATAGTTCAATTTTGAATTCGAAAAATTCAAAGTGATTCATTTTCAAGATTTATATTTTAAAAGCATGAAATTTTTAATATTTTTTGTAACATGTAGTTCAAATTTGATGTTTTACAATACAAAATGCTTGAATTTTAAATATTTGCGATTTAAAACTCTTCCATTTTGAAGATTTACATTTGAAAAATCTATCATTTTGAAAGGTGTATAAATAACAATTCTTAAATTGTAAGGATTTTGAAAAACAAAAGTCAGGTATTTTGAATTTTAAATCTTGGAAGTTCATGAAGTTTTAAATGTAAATCATCAAAAATGCAAATCTTTTAAATTAGAGATCTTGAATTTTAAGGATCAAAAATTCAGTTTTTTACAATTTTGAAGAGTTACGGTTCAAAATTCTTGAATTAAAAAAATGTAGATTTGCAGATCATTCTACTATTTGGACTTATATTTTATAGAAATTAAATTTTTAATATTTCTTGATTAATTTAATTTTAAACATTCGCAACTAAAAATTCTTGAAATAAACGATTTCCAGTTCAAAATTTGTCAATTTAGAATATTTAAAATTCAAGACTCGCAATTATTATTATTAATATTATTACACATAAAAGTTTTTCTGTTTTTTTTTTTAATATGATATTTAAAGCACCTTTAAAGGAAATCAAGCGTTTTCTTTCACCGAAAATATGTATAAGAATGTTGTAAGCCATTATTTGACGGTCTATGATTTACGCCCGCAGTTACGGTCAGTTACGGCTGTTTCCCAGATTTTGTACTTAGCAGTGTTTTCCCAAAATCTTGCAATAATGATTTCAAAGGTTATTAACAATTAAAAAAAATAGTTTTAATAATTAGGTTATCTTTTCTTCACGATTTCATAATTATATAAAAAAATCATTTTTTGCGCCTAACTGTATTTTTTCAAATTACGGCAGATTGTGTGCACAAGTACAGAGTTAGATATTACAATTCTAGCGATAAATCTTCTATTAACTTTCCAAAATCTTTTATTTCAATCAACTACCAATCTCCGCTGTGATTTTTCACCTGAGGGATTGCACCGTCTGCTCGAAACATCAGTACAAGCTTTGCACCTAGCATTTCGTGAATCCCTCGCCATTTCTCACGTTCGCACGCTCGGAATAAGAAAGACAAAAAAGCATCTCCTCTATCGATAAAAAGGTGGTGGGACGAAGTCTGTCGAAGTATCGTCTTGAACCTCGACAAGGCAAGGGCAGTAGTGGGCGAGATGGTGCCGATTAAAAATGTATATGGAGCGTGTGCTAAGCAGTAGGCACTTCTGAGTTCTTCAGGACCGTACTCGGTGGTAGGCGTGGTTGGGCTAAAACTCATAGCGAGAGGGGTAAAGCTCGCGTTGCCGAGGGCTTTTGGGATGGGAGCTTGAAAGGCAAGCCTGAATATTCTGAGAATGCCTGGTAAGCGCCTCTGAAGCGGCCCTTTAGAGCTTGCGTTCCTAATCGCACCGGATTCATCTATATTATTAGGTGGCTTGTACACGAGTAAGCATAATGCATGTAAATTCCTTCCTCTGATGCTCCATTGGCGCCAAAGGAGTAGAAAATCGACTACGAATGGTTTTAATTTAAACTATAAAATGCTTGGGTAATAGTTTGGAGAAACTATGCAAGAGTAGGTCACGACAATTTCGAAAATGGTGTGGAAGGTTAATGAGAAAAAATACTATGGATAAGGTAAGCTAATGTTTTACCTACTTTTTCGAAATACAATTGATGAAGTCTACTGTTACGTTGATTTAAATTGGTTCACGAAAGGTGCAGCGCCTTTGTCAAAAGAAAAAATTTTCCTCGCCAACTCAAAAACACATTTTAATTTAAAATCCAGCCATTTTTTCATTATTTAGCTTATATTAGTATAAACATTGTACTCTTTTCCCCTCTTTTATTTTTCATAAATAAAAAACGAGAAAGACTTCATCTTCAGGCATATTATTCACTAAGTTCCAAAATTGTATCGCAACGCAATAAACGGTCATGCAAACATTTTATTTCGATAAAACCTGTTTAAATAAGGTATTCATAGATTTATTTGTTATGCTGAAAATCTGTTTTTGCATCCTAAACATTTTTTATTCATAATCTCTCTACAAGATTTCATCGAGTTGTGTTGAATATTGTTCCAAATCTTGCAATCAAAAGCTTTATGAATATTTTGTTGCCAACTCTAATAAATTAAAATGACCTACTCCACAAAGTGACCTACTTCTGGATGATTTTTCCTTAATTTTAATTCAAGTTTTGTAATATTTGTAGAAACCAGTGTTCAAAAGTAATAAGCTTATTTTAACTAGTTACTTTTTGGTAAAGAGGTTAATTTTGTACATAAGTAACAAACTAGTAACGAGATGTATTTTTTTAATTGCACTAAATATAAAAACTGTTACTTTTTTCAATAATTTCGAAATGCTGTTTCAATTTTTTTTAAGCAAATACATTTTAATTCTTTTTGACTATTCAAATTGTGGGGGCTGGTTTTTAAAGATTCTTTAGTATGACACGAGTCATATTATACTATAGAAAGAAGACGTTGAAGGACTGGGCTTTTCAACAATTATTACTGGTAAAAATAAACATTGAATATAGATAAAAAAAAATAAACGTTCAATTCCGTCCATGGTCGGCAGGTACCAGTTGCGCCTCCGAGGTGATGCGCGATTCACTGAGTCGATGCTGTTTCGGTCAGAGGCTAGACTTTCTCCATCGTCCGCACTGAAGGTCCGTCAGTGCGTTTAAACAGAAAAACTTATATAACATTTAGATCATTCAAAATTTTCTCAGGCGTATCACAAAAACCTTAGATATGCAAAAGATTGTGTCCTTCACAGAGAATTCCAATTACCATACGTTGCCGAATGTATTCAATAAAATGCCATTAAATTTCATGAATCTGCATCACTATCAGTTTTCGAACTCATTTTCTCTTTAGGGAAATATAATTTTTATAATCTTTGTAAACATGCGAATGCCACAAGTCTTTTTAATGAAATAAGGCATTGAAAAATCTTCATTTTCGACCCTTCTACCCCCTACTCACACTTCTTATTTACTTTTATCTCGTAAAATAAATGATCAGGTTTTGTGTTTTTTCCCGCTCGTGGGCTTTTTTCCACACATAAGGAACGTCACTTTAACTACCAGTCATGTTAAATTTCTCTCAGATTGTGTAATAATGCCTAAGCGATTAACGCACTACTTCTTCCTCACAAGAGAGGGCGAAACTTGGGGCCCCCCAATCACCACCCCCCTTTTTTAAACTATATCAATTCACCTGCATGATATTAACTGGTGTGCAAATCCGTTTGCATTCTCGAAGATTGTATGAAACCAGTTATAAATTCATGAGATCAACATTTTTTGATCTCTAACATACTTATATGATAGTTTGCATAAATTAGAGATATTGAGCAAGTAGAAAATATATCACAAAGACAATATAATTATCAAAGTCATTGTGATCTATTAACAACATCTGAAAAAAGTAATTTGATATCATTAGCAGAATGCAAATTCATGTGCTCTGTATTATATTCTATCTCAGTCACAATCAAATTACATTAAAAAACAGAAAACTGACTTGAACTTATAAAAAACCCTCAGAAAAATAAAAGTTGTGATGGTGAATAGATTTTTATTTTAAAACTAAGGGAAAAAGTTGTCTTAAAACAAAAATACTGTCATCTTGACTATTTTGTTTCACATCGCGTGAATGTCTTTTTCACAGAAGCAGAATTATTTGGTAACCACATTAGGTGACGTTTTTCGCAAAAAGATAATCACAGACCTGCGAAAATAACATTTTTTTAATATAAACTGAGATTTTGATTCTAGAAACAAAATTTGTTTAGCACTTTCTAATTTTGAAAAATTCTTACCTAAAAAACAAAGGAGGATGTTTTCTTGACATTTTAGAGCAAATTGGTCTACTAAGGTAATATATTCTAGTGATATAATCAACTAAGGCAAGATAAGGCATGATCCAACCAACTAAGGCAAGATAAAGCATGAGCCAACTAACTCAGGTAAGATAAGGATAAAGACAAAACTTATAAATAATGTCTAACTGACATTTTCCGATCGAATATTGCAATAAAATTTTGTTTTAACTTTTCTAATTTTTTCGTTTATTTTGCCGAATAGTCCACTTTCATTTAATCCACGCATTTATTTTGCGAAATTCTAAGATTGTTACATGAAAATTAAGACAATCGAAAATACTAAATATGCCTGAACTGTAACAGTGGTCGTCAAAACGATAAGGCATGAGTCAGCCAACTTAGGCAAACCAGTCTAGTGATCCGGCGAACTAAGGCATGATAATCTAAGATCTAAACAAATATGGCAGAGTAAGGCATGGTCTAGCTAATAAATGCAAGAAAAGGCATGATCTAATATTCTAATCTACTAAGAACATACAGTCTGGTGTTCCGAAAAATTAAGACAATATGAAACATGTTTCAAGAGCCTAAGGCAAGAAAGTGTAGTAAATTCGTCAACTAAGACAACATGGTCTATTGATCGGGCCAACCAAGCCAAGATTGTCTAATCATCTAGCTATATACGTCAAGATGAGGCATGATCCAAACAACTGAGGCAAAATATGTCATGACCCAGCTAATTAAGGCAGTATAGTCTGGTAAGCTAGGCAATTAAGGCAAGATAATCAAGCGATCCAGACAAATAAGGCGAGATAAGGGGTGGGCTATCCAACTATGGTATAATTTATCCAATTAGAGTAAGTAAGACATGATCCCACCAACTAAGGCAATATAGTTTATTAATCTGGCCAACTGAGCAAAGATAAGGCATGATCCACTCAACTAAGGCAAGATAGTCTAGTAAATCGGGCTATTCAGGCAAGATAGTTTAGTTAACCAGTCAACTACGGCATGATAAGGCATGGTCCACACAACTGAAGCATACTTTATCTAATTAGGGCAAGATAAGACATGATCCAGCCAAACTAAGGCAATAAAATCTAGTGATCTGACCGAATAAGCAAAGATAAGTCATGCCTCACAACACTAAGGCAAGATAGTCTTGTGATCCGGTCAACTAATGCTTAGTTACACAATTTGTATTCAGGGCTAACAAGTTACTGAAGTTAACTTTTCAAGCGTCAAACAATGGCAAAGTTTTTTTTCTGTATTTTTCAAACAAATTCATATAAATTTTGATATACTTTATTTAGTTTATAAAGAAATTCGTGAACTATCAAATAATTTGTAGAAAATATAAAAAATTTATAAAAATTAAAAAATGGTGGTAATTCCTTGATGCTTTATACTGCATCTTAATTTTGGCATCTTTGCTTGATTAGTGTGCTTTAATTAATTTTAGTCCTAGTTAAAAGTTTTAAATCTCAGCAGAAAAATAAATTAGTAAAATGCGGTCTTACCTTAAAATATACTTATTTGCGTCCCTAAATATTTTTATTTAACGGAAAAAATACAGGAGTACTTTTTGCTCATTGGAAAAAAGTTTCCGCTTTGGGAATGTAAAAAATTAAAATAATTTAAATCATCTAGGCTCTCTAGAGCAAGAAAATATTTTTAAATATTTATATTTTTGTCAAACATTCATCTTTTATGTTTTAGACGTTGAAAGCCGACTATAAATTTGCGGTATTTATTTTATTTTTTATTTTCATGGTTGTAATCAGTTAAAGCGGGAACACACAACATCTTACGGTTCCACAGATTTTTCTTGTAAATATTTGATTTGTTAAAATGTACATATTCATATGTTGTATTTAAAAATGTGATTAGGATTACGCTATAACTTGAAAGCAGTTAATTGTTCACCAAACTTAAACAAAAACTAGGGATTTCAGTTTGTTTTAGTTCATTTATTTACAAACTTATTATTTACTTCAGATACGTTTACTCTCTTGATCAATGTCAAGATTAAAACACAATTTAATTTCTTTCAATATTCGTGTTACGTAATATTAACAAATTATATTTTAATTTTGTTTCACTACATTTGGACGTCCTTTCTTATTCAAACAAAAGGAAACTTAATTTTTTTAGTGTACACTCTACTAATGTCATATAATCTGGCTTCTTTAGGAGACTAATATGAAACCTTTTTATTACATTCTCTTGTAAATCAAGAGACAAAAAAAATTAAACTTGTAGAAAAGTTTCATGTACAAAAAAGGTTGCGGTAGTCATAAGTTTTTGTTTCTAAACCAGATGCACACAAGCACGCAGTATTAGTGGATAAATTACATTCGACATAATATACATTTTCCTAAATTTTATTACTGCAGTTAAAACATAAAAAATAAAATGAAAATGTGGATTTATTTTCAGTTTATTTATTTTGCAAATAATTTCTTAACCATTTATTTTCCAGTTTGAGGGTTATTATTTTCTGGGCGTCTATTGACAACCATACCATTATCGTCCCAACCAACCATCACACCATTTACGATAACTCTACCATCCGGAGTAACTAAGGCTGGTGGTGGCCCATCTTCTTCGTCTTCAACTGAATTATTATTTTCTCGATTTCGAACTCGATGATTATTTGTTGTTGCTGGACGGATTTCATTGTTTGGTGCTGCAGGATGGATTTCATTATTTTGGCCCGCCCGTCTAAGACGGATGTCAGGGTCTATCCTTCTAGGCAAGTTGTATTCGTTTGTCTTATGAGTTCTCTACTCGCTTAATTCTGTAAAAATAAAAAGGAAAGAACTTTTAACCGCTATTAAATCATTGACTACTAAAATTTTGATTTTATTATAAAAACTACTTATAGCCGGGAATGAAACTTAAATTTAAAAAAAGGCTTAGCTGAACATTATAATTGATGCTTATTTGTGTTTACCATTGAAAAGTCCTTGTTTTTCTTCCAATCGAAATTTTTTAAATATTTTGTAATTTTATTGATTAGATATAATATTAAATTATATGTTTATACTACTTACCAATTAGTCTCAGGAGAGCCACAACGACCAAGAGGATAGTGCCAGTATGAATTCTAATTTTTTTCTGCATTGAGAAGGGTAAATAGCATATTCCCGAAAACGTTTCACTAGTATATATACTCATTAATTCCATTACATCTGTAGCACAGGTCAGAAAATTTTGTCCAGGAAAATATATTATCTGAAATTTTGGCATTAAATAAATTTAGTTTATTTCCTTGAAAGTGCTTTGAAATCTAATATGTCATTAAAAATCTTTTTGTCGGAAAGGTAAAAATGATGAGTTCTCTTTCTTGTAAAAATAATAATATGTCGTACTATGTATACAATTTTTTTTCGCCTAGGGACGCACTGTCTATTAATCAGGTATTGACTGACTACCCAAATCTTGAAGTTCAAGAAAATTTGGAAAAACAATTACTGTATATAAACAAACTTTCCTTAGAAAACATTGCATGCATATTTTTCTTATTTTCGATAAAAATATTCTTTAAAGTTTCATTAATCAAGTGCTACTATAGATGTGAGAATATATGTAAAATATCTTTTCATCTGAACTAGTCATAATAGACAAAGTATTTAAAACTACGTTTTTCAAGTTCTAATTAATAAAAAAATCTTCCCTTTTGCCAAAAAAAAACTGTAAACGATTCGAACAGAACCAGAATATAAATATATAATATAAATACGTAATAAAAAAATCTTGCCTAAAGTGAATATGAACCGATTTAAGTGGGAGTGTGAAAACTAAATCTCACTTAAGGCTGGTTTATTTTATATTATACTATGTATAACAAACTCGATTATCAGCATCACTTGCTATTTTACTACAAACAGTGTCATTAGAAAATTTTCATAAAGTTTTTTTTGTAATCGAACAAAAAAAGAATGAGATAATCCTCCTTTAAAAAACTGTTATTATGCTGTAAAATGAATGATGCATTTATTAATTATTCATTTAATAATAATAATTATTATATATTCTCTTAGAGAAATGCTAGAAAATTGTGGTATTTTCTGACAATTTCAACGTTTTCCAGCTTTTCACTTAGACTGATGTAAAAATTTATCAAGGTTAACAGAAAAAAATGTTAACGATTTATTGTTGTTTATAGCTATCTTCTCTTTAATTATCTGAAATTTTCTATTTCACTCCAGCATTTTAGTAACAAACAAATAATAAATAAACATCAAAGAGAACCATTTTATTAAATAATCTCTTCCTTTAAAAAAATTTAATAAAAAAAACTCCAAAATTATGCATCTACCTCTTATTTCATACTAGAATTTATAGACATTAATGGTTTTATTGAGACCGTATTTATTTATTTATATAGTTGTATTTTTGTCGACAAAGACTTGTTTTATTCAAAGGTTTTTCTTTTAAGCTCTTAAGAAAACTTCGGGTTGTAATTTAAAGCAACATTTTTAGAGCTTTTTTACAGACCCACATCTCCTAATTTTATTATTTCATAATATATTTTTATCCCTACTGTAAGATAATCCACCATTAAATGAATATTTTCAAAGCATTAGCAAAATAATAAAAATACTTAATAAAAAAACTTAATACAATTTAAAAAATTATTCTTTTTGATGTTTATTTATTATTTTCTATTATTTAAAGAACTTATAAATAATAAACATCTGTTCAAAAAAACTTTTTTTATTAAATTTCAGTATTTGTTATGTCAGCTGAACTGAAAAGTGGAAACAAGTTGAAAATTTCAGAAAATAATTTCAGGGAAAATTCGAGAAAAAATTCTCAGTTACGCCTTTTTCAGATAAAAGAACATTTTTTAAATGTTCTCACAATTCGATACATTTGATTAATAAAGCCAACGAGAACATTTTTATCGAAAATAGAAGAAATCTTCATAAACTTTTTTTAAGAACAGTTTTACGCTTCTCTACACAATTAGTTATAGAATACCGATAAAATATAACCTTTTGATTACCGCCTTTTTAAATCTGCTGAATAGGGTTTCCAAAAATCCTCAAAAGTGAAAAAATGGTTTTTGCGAATTTTTGGCTCTAATTATGACTTTTTTGCAATCCTTTGAATACAAATGGTTTCTAATAGATAATGCACTATGAGCTTTATACTGACAATTCAATATTTACGTAAATTGTTTGAACAGTTTACTAGCGTTTTTAAAAATTTGATCGTAGAACAGATAGAAAATAGTTTTTTGTTCAAAAAAATTTCACTTTTTGTCCACATTTTTATTAGAGTGGGATAAAAACGCATTAATGTCCATAAACAATTTATTATTACTCTTAATATTATTACCTTTAAGTAATGCTATAAACTGCTGTTTTATCCGAAATTTTTAACTTTTTGTCCACTTTGTACTTGGAGTGAGTTAAATAAGTAATTGAAATTAACAAACTTAATTGTGCAAACAATTCGTTATTATTGTTAATAATATTTAATCTTAATAATTCGATAAATTTTCTGTCTTTTTTCTTCAATTTACAACTATTTGTTCACTTTTCAATTAGGATGAGCTAATAATTAGTTCAATTTAGCAAAAACACTTATCTAAACTAATCATTATTGTTAATAACTATCTTCTTTTTCATTGATGATAATTGCTGTTTCTTTTGATATGTTTAACTTTTTACTCTCTTTTTAATTAGTAAAGTAATAAGTAATGAAAGCTAAAAAGCATAGTTATTTCAATAATTCGTAATTGTTTATATGTATCTTCTTTTAGATAAGTGCTAAAAAGTTACGGTTTCTTCTGAACTCCTAAACTTTTTGCCTACTTTTGACTTATTGAGGTAATAATTAATTTAATTTAGGAAACATGCACATCTAAAAAATGTATTATTTTTTATAATTATATTTTCTCAGAGTAATGCTAGAATGTTGCTTCGTTCTGAGTTCTTTAGTTTTACTTTTACGTTTTTTTGGCTTGAGCCACCTATAAATATAATTTTTTTCAACAAAAAAAAACGGATTAATTTTTTTGTGAACAAATATCACGAATATACTGGTTTCCATTCAAAAAATTCGATAAAAATTTGTTTTCTTTCTAGAGAAAATAATGAGGATTGGTACCGTTTCTACTATATTGACCTTTGTCGTTTTCTTGTGTTTCATTGGTAAGTAGTGTATACATATTATTATCTAATCAAGATTTGCGTCATAAAATCGTTGCCAAGGACACAAAATTTCCGTAGAAAATCTGGAATAATAATGTATTTTGAACCTTTTGTGAATTGACGGTACAATTCTTAAACGATTTCAATCAATGTTAGCAGTTGACTGGCCAATAGTATGCTGACATCGCCATTATTTTCCCAACGATTAACAATTTGAATAATAAATTTTTCAATCCCAGATGTGTTTTAGAAACTTATAACTTTATGCTGAGACTAATCCTCAAATACCCTGGTCATCTTATTGTTGCAATAAGATTTTATCAGGTAATATTAATGTTACATTAATCTGCTTTCATGAATAAGGGGTCGTCTATAACCTACGTAGCCTGCCCAGAGGGACAAGGGGCTACTGAAAGACTACAGTTAGCCACATTTGGGAAGGGAGGGGACTTGTCTGCAGTACGTGATTTTACATTGATATACTTGTATTCTGTATACACTTGTCAACTCGATTGTCAAGGAGCTGAAGAAAATTGTTTGCCCGTAACAGATAATTTACATCCATGCCTAGTCTAACCTTTTATTCAATCTTATGTCTTATATGTATACAAATGCTAAGCATTGTTTCTATAAATAATTTTGTTTATAAAATGTTTCTCATAAAAAATGACGTATTTTTCTAGGGCACGGGGGGTCTGGAAAGTAACTTTCCGTATAATAAACATGGTTTGTGTATAATCATACACAACTGCATTTCATATTTGGATTATCTGCAGCAATCTCATTAGCATGGTTAAAGAAGAAGAGAATGCAGGAGAGATTTAAGCGCAACTTTACAATTACTAAGCAGACTTAGAAATTTTCAAACAATACCTACGCTCTGTGTCCTTTGTTTGCGAAATCTGATAAGCTGCCCCAAAATTCTTGCAGCTCTTAAAGTCTACTCACGAATCCTCGATGGTTCTCTACTACAGTAAAATCGCACTTTCACAATTTCCCAAGAAAGTGGCCGCACAAAGAAAGCGTTAAAAATGTTGGCCTATTTTTAACCTCCCTCCCCTTCCCTCCTTTCGGATCACAGAAGAGGAATTTTTAATAAAGAAATATTCATTTTTCATCAAAAAGTTTTGTTGCTTTCAAGAAAAAAATTTTGCACTGGGAAAGGTGAAATTTCAAATAAAAAGGATGACTTTAATAAAATAGTTGATTTTTTAACGAAATAATTAAATTAAGTGAAAATAGTAAAATTTGCAAACATATGGTTTGATTTTCAACCTTTCAACCAAATCGATAAAATTTTCAAACAGAAAAAAAATAATAAAATTCAACTTTAAACCAAGAAAGATGACTTTTTCATCATAAGAGATGAATTTTCCATTGAAAAGGTTGGAACCATACAAAACAGATGAGTTTTTAACAAAGAAGATCAATTTTTCATTCAAAAATACGTAATTTACAACAAAATACATAACCAAAAAGAAGATTTTTTCACAAGAAGATTCTTTTTTGACAAAAGGACAAATTTTCAAAATAACATATGAATTTTTAACCACATTGCTGAATTTCGATGCCAAAAAGATGAACTTTTACAAAACATTTGAATTTTTGACAAACAAGTTAATTTTCTAAAAGATAGTTACATATATTTCAAATAAATAGTTTAATTTTCTATCAGAAGAATGAATTTTAATTCACACAGAAAACCAATTGATCTTCAAAAAATGTTTTCATTTGAATGGAAAAAGGATGTATTTCAACCAAGACTACAAAGTAATCAATGGGATTTTCATCTACAAAAGATACATTTTTAACGAAAAAAGAAAATAGTTAAGGTTTCACTTCAAAAATAAATTATGAGCAAAAAAATACTTTCAACGAAATAGTTATATTTTCGCCCGAATAAGTGGATTTCTAACGAAAATGATGAATCATCACATTAAAAAATTATTTTTATCAAAGTAGTTCAACTTTCGATAAAATAGTTGCTTTTTCGCTAAATTCTTAGAATTTCAAAACAAAAAAACAAAACAATTTTCTATAAGATAGTTTAATTTTCAACAAATTGGTGAATTTTCAATCCAAAAAGTTTCATTTTCAACCACAAAGTTACACTTTTAACCAAGAAACCAAATGAGACGAATTTTCAAACCAGACGAACGAATGATAAACAAGGTAAATGGGTTTTCAACTAAAAATAAGTTTTTATTTTGAAAAATATGAACCAAATTGTTGAATTTTCAAGATAAAAGGAAAAACGGTTCACAAATTTGAATTTTGAACAATAAAGGATACGTGTGTACCAAATTTTTCAACAAAACAATTAAATTTTGTACCAAATAATAGCAGTTTCAATTAAAAAGATCAATTGTCGATCAAAAATTAATTAGTACTTTTTAACTGAAGAGAATGAACTTTCAAACAAAAATATACAAATTTTCTAATTAGGTTCTATAAATTCAAATCGGATTTAAGTGAAAAAACAAGAAATTAGAATGCTGAATCAACGAGAAAATATAACTATGATCCTTATTTAACTTGTGAAATCATATGGGCGAAAATTAAAATCATTTGATTTTGGATGGAATAAAAAATAGTCTTTGAGTTCAACACCAAACATAATTTTTCTATTTCTGGAAATGTCATTAGATTGAATTAAAATAATACGGGTGTTATGTATCCTAATAATATTTATCTTCGTCATATTCTAACATTTGAAGTTAATTTTAGAGATTAATTTTAATAAAATATCATTTAGTTTCATAATTTTATGTTTATGAAATAGTATTATATGTTTACAAATTATTTTTATGTTGAAAAAAATTATAATAAAAGTAAAATATTACTTTAAGTGTATAAAACCATAAATATCAAAACATGAGTGGTGGTATTTTGCTTTATTGACCCAAAAGACTAAATTACACCAAAAGGTGGTTCAATGTGACATTTTCGCGACAGATCTTTCCCAAATATCATGTCAAAAAATTTAAACATTTATCAAATGAAATATGCAAAATACAAATCTGTCGAATCAAAAGATGATACCTAGTGCCACATTAACAGATTACAGTTATTCAAATAAAAAAGATAACCATCAGCGTAAAATACAAGACGACTTCCAACGTAAAAATGATAAAAAGTTAATTTGTTGGAACATTGTCAATATTTAAAAATACTTTTCATGCACTGATGTACGATAAAAAATTTTTATTTGAATTTCCAAAATTCCTAAACCATAAACTTTTTCCTAATGAGAGGAAAGTTCTTCTCTACTTTTCTGGATTAAAATAAGGTTTAGGTAAAATTATACTGTATTTGTTTGTATTCCTGTTCAAAATTTAAAAATTTACAATTGTGATTAATGCTAATTGAAGCTTTGTCAAACTTAATGCTAAATCAAAATACTGTTAAAAATAATGTTTACAGACTCAGCGGAATCTGTGCTGAGGCCTAATTTGGTTTTCTTAATAACGTAAATTCTAAACAAATTTTCTGAGTGTAAAGTTTGGTTTATTGCAATTTATACGCTTGCCAACCAAATTTAGCTATTTGTATGAAAATTTCGGTATAAGTAGCAACGACATTTTAAAATAAAATCCTTAGATCCCTTTAAGCCCTGATTTTGTCATATACTTGCCATTTGAGGCCCAAATTAAACAAACATTTTCGCTTCACTTACAAAAATGTTTGCATTTTTAATTTTTAGCACCGCTTGCGCTAGCCGCACTCATAATTTTTTCTAGTCGTGTCAATTAACATTTTTTTATTTTTGCGAGAAGAGTTAACAAAATTATATTTCACATCAATTGTAGTTTGATTACATTTTTTTGCAATTATTTCAATAGAGAGAGATCCCGAAGGCATCGTGCCATTTAATAAATAAATATTTAAATCAATGAAATTCACTCATTGAAAAAGTGTAAGGGTATTTTTTGTAATATCTTAATTCCTAACGACTCTTGTCCTCCCACATTTACCTTTTTTGTTAGCAGTTTTTTTTACTTCAAAATTTAGATTTTTAAAATAAAACTTTTTTAAAGGGTAAAAGTAAACGAATTTTCAACAAAATTAATTAACTTTTACCCAAATGGTTGAATTTTCTTGTCAAAAAGACGAATTTTGTATAAAGCAGTAAATTTTCAACAAAAAGTTCCTTTTGAAGGAAGAAGGATGAGCTTTTAACCAAAAAAGACGACTTTCTTGCAATGAAAGAGGAATTTTCAATCCAAGAGGGTAAATTTTATATTTAAAAATTCCTTGTCATTTAAAACAATTGCTTTGAATTTCGGAATATTTGAAAGGACTTTGAAGAAGATTTATAATATTTTAGGATATTTTAAAAGATTTAAGGGGCTTCATATAATGTCTAACATTCACTTATATTTCAAACGAATTTCAAGGATCTTAATCAGATTTCTGAGGACTGAATTTCTAAATGAATAAGTTAAATAAAATGAATATATATTGAAGAGTTAAAGGGATAATAATTAAGACTGTAAAGGAACTTGAAATTAATCGATTTCAAACGTTTTTGACATTAAAATATCTAACTCTCAAGACTTGCTATTTGAAAAAAATTAAGACTTCGAATACAGTTTTACTAAATTAGAAATACAGTGAAACTCTTTCGTGGCACCAATTTTGGGGGCTGACGGTGAGTGTGAACTAACTCATTGTAACCCGCTCCGCTTTTGTTTGTTCACGCTTGACTGCTCGTCTGAATGACAACCGCTGACCCCGCGGCCCCCGCGCAGTTCCTGTTATACCAACCTACGGCGGGCGTCACTTCTCAAAATGGCTATAGAAGGGAGGGCTATTGAAGTGTTTCACTCTATTTAAATCTCAAACGCTATTGATTAAAAATTTTCTAATTACAAAGCTTTCAAAGTATACTTTTTTCTAGCAAAACGGAAACAGTCATTTATGCACATTTTTATTTAAACATTCCAAAAAAGTTGCATCCTTGACTTCAACTTGCGAAAACCCTGTACAAAACGTATAAATAATCTGAAATTTATACCACATAGTTTTTGAGGTTTTATCATCATTTTAAATGAATAAAACTTACAAAATCTGGATGGATTCCTGAGATATCGCTAGAAATGTCCAAGCGTATCTGCGCCGAACTAGCCGAAAACAGTGATCGCCGAATGAAACTCGACACAGATATGCTTTGCAATTATTTTCGTATCTTGGGAACCTGAAGATATTGTTAAACTTTATTGGGTTTAATTAAGTATAAGATTTGAACGAATATTTTCTATCAACTTCAGTGTTTTTAAAACAGTTTTCCCAAAAATGTCGACAAACAGCAGTGATCTCCGACTGAAACTTGACGCAGATATGCTTCATCAATTTTAATCATATCTCGGAAAGCCGTTAAGATTTTTAAAGTTTTATTAATTTAAAAGTATATAATAATATAATACATAATAAAATAAAAAATAATACATTTTTGTCTAAGATTTGCCTAATTCATACTACAAGTTGCATTTAATGTAGAAAGCTCGAGAATTTCCTGCATTTTTTCATGATCACTTTGAAAAGTTGTGAGAATAATGTGAAGTTCACAGAAGTTCTAATTTGCGATCACTGCTATCGGCCAGCCTTGCAGCTTTAGCTGATTTAAACTCAACACAGATACACTTGGACATTTTTAGTCATGTTTCCGTAAGTCGTGAAGGTTTTTTAATTGTTAATGGATTCAATTAACGATAACAGCTTGAGACATGTACACTACCGTCGGAAATTGACGGTACAACCAGCCTAATAGGATTGAAAATCACTACCGACTTTGAAAGGTGATTATGATAAGGGCGGCAACGCCAAGCAGTGGGGCAAAGGTGATTTTCCTTATAGCATGGCTATTATTTAACAATGTCAGATTTACTCTTCATACACGGAGAAAAAGATATCGCACAATGATATCGCAAAACCTCTATATTGCAAGAAAGCGCTATATGATAACGTACATTCAGGTCCCGGAGCTTTGTACGATATTATAATGCACTAATATCACAGACAAAAATGAAGTTAAATTTTGTTGATGTCGTCTGCTACGGCGTCCTTAGCAGCAATGGGCAAAAGGCAGAGTATCAGTCAGTTCGAGCTATAAATCGGGACTCTAGATTTAAAACAATCACAGAGAAAATTAAAAATTTTCTGCAGGTAAGACCTGTAACTGTTAATGATTAAACATATTTCGAGGAAAGTTTCATTGAGGTTAGGAAAATAATTCTGAACTCATCGACTGCGTCGCGCTGACGTGAGCAAATTTCAGTAAAATATGTAGAATCTACGCCAGAAAAAAACAAAAAAATATGTACTTACTGATATATTTCCTCCGAAATAAATCACATTATTGTAGACGAATTAGAACTTACTTAATACAATTTAGCAAAAGCGCAAAATGTAACTAACGGGTAGGAATCCTCATTTCTTACGTTATAGATTGTACAATTATGCGGTATATAATGTAAAAACTTGCAATGTACGATATCACGATTTTGCGTTATTATAATGCGATAATTACGATATATAGCGCAGGAATTACGATATATATTGTAATTTGTGCGATATTGTTTTCTCAGTGTAAAATAAATCTATTTTATCAGAGAGTTAGTGTTACTTACTTAAATCTTGAAAATTGACGTTGAAAAAGAAAAATTATACAAAAAACAGTTATTACCGAGAAAGAATGGAAGTTTCTCTGACAGAAATATAAAGTTTTCAACTTTAATGACAAAACTTACAGTATAAAAATTTGATATTTTGACAGATAAAACAATATCACACAATCTAATTATAATAATTAGACATAATTCAAGTCCAAAATATATAAAATCTCATAAATAAATGAGACCTGGCCAGGGGGCAGCCACGACAAAAATAATATTTACACGGTAAAAAAAATTGAGCTGTGACAGGGATGTTATTCCTTATTATAGCCAAACATTAGGCTGAAAACGAACGAAGGAATTTAGAAAGATCCCTGGATCAGCGAAAATGAATATCCTTGACCATTTTCCATATGCCAAGGATATCGTATAGTCAAACCCCTAATAAGTATAGCTATAATAGGGATATTAAGAATAGGTGTCTGAAGCAATTGTCGGAAGAGCGCCGGTGCATTATG
>NC_046666.1:60086515-60098548 GCF_010883055.1 Belonocnema kinseyi
CTTCTAACTAAACGTTTTACCTAATCCAAGCGTACACTTTCTTTGAGTTTAATATATTCTCTATTCACTCGTTCGCCTCAAGAATTTTTTTTCCGTGTACAAGTTCTTAAGTTATACACGTGTCACAAGTTTCGTCGATAATTGATAATTGATAATCGTCTTATCTTGTGGGCTACATGGGAGAAACCATGAACATAGGAAACACGGGACTAGGCATGCCATCCTAACTTGGCGTGCTGGGTTGAATACACGGGAGGGGGGAGAATTCCATATTGAGGAGAGCCGCCATCGTACGATGTGCTATTTGATTATGCGCACGAGCATTTTTGCCGACAAACTGTGCATGAAAACATAAACATGTGGGCGCTGTCATGTTTCTCGCGGGACATCAAAAGGTGGCGGACCTCCCCCCTCATTGCATCACCCCCGCGATGGCATGCCTAGTCCCTTGTTTTCTATGTCCATGGGAGAAACTATTAAACATTATTATGATTATCAATCCGGTCGGTATGCAGCTTTCTTGTATTAGTGTGGTAGAAACATTGCTTAAAGTGCGTTTCTAGTAGAATGTCAATGAATAAGAGGTTATGTTACAGCTACCTATATTTTTATTCAAAATAACTTATTATTCTCGTTGGATATCTTTAAAGGAAATTTTTCCAGTACATAAAATACCACAGAAGCAACCCATCATATTTTCTTATCTTTAAATGTTTTGACTTTCATAAAAAGCTGAAGTCGGCTTTGCCCTCCGGTGAAGGTCGAAGCTGACGAAATACAGCTTATTAGAAGTAATTAAATTACATAATCATTGCTTTTTCATGTGATTAATACTTATAGAAATATGATATAAAATAATGTAGAACTCGAAATGAGAAAAAAATGGATCAATTCAACATCTTATTAACTTGAAAAAAATCATTGACTGTTAACTGGTTAGCGCTGCAAACCTAGAAAAGATGTAGAAAAAATCTGAAATTTATAATGTACAGTTTCTAAACTCTTATTTTTAATCTAAGCGAATGAAACTTTAAAAATATGTCCATGCTCTTGACATAAAACTGAGAATGTCTAGTTTCAGTCTACGATTACCGCTATCCGTCGCGAAAGCGGCGATTGCCGAGAATTTCTCAGGTTTTGTTCTTTAACTTCAACTTGTGATGCAACTTGAAAACTTGAAAAAAAATGGAAATTTACAGGGCTTAATGTCTTCAATGTTATATTTCATTTAACCTAATACAACTTCAACAATGTTCATGCGTTCCTAAGGTATGATTAAAAATGTCCAAGCATGTCTGCGTCGAGTTCCGGTCGGCGATCAACGTTGTCGGCCAGGTTCGCTGCTTAAGCGGCTGAAACCCGACGCAGGCACACGTGGACATTTTTAGTCGTATCTCGAGAACCTTTCAACATTTTCCAAGTTTTTTTAAACTTGAATTAAAGATAAGACTTCAAGGACCTTGTTGTGCGAATTTAAGAATTTCGCTGCAACTTTCCTAGGTTTTGTCATAAATTAAATTCGTATAAAAAATTCGAAAAATTGTTGCATTTTTTCAAACTTTACACGTGTTTTACTCTATTAAAAGCAAAGGACTGTTAACTCTCGTGTTGAGACTCGAGTAATCTAATACTCTATGTGGCTCGGCTGAACTCTAGCGACTCTAAAGACTCACGGTGGCTAGCACTTTGAATTATAGTAACACACTATAGTATGTATACTTATTTGCAAACATTAAGATTTTGAGAGATATATAATAACACTAGTAGTCTTGCGCGCGCTACGGCGCGTGCCTATCCATCTTTTTATGAAAAGGAATAAACCAAAAGCCTATCTTTTCTATGTTATACATATTTAATTAATGTTACACAATATTAGTATAAAAAATAGAAGGCAACAAGGGATCAGTTCTGAACCTGAAACTGTAATTAATCTTTTATAATAGGATTTTAACCAATTTTATATTTTTTGGTAGAAAATTAGATTGAACTATTTCATTCCAAATGAGCTTTTTTTTATTGAAAATTAATTTACACCTAATATTGATCAATAGCATTTATTACAATTTTGTAACTCACGTTGATGATAAATCATATTCTTTAAATAATTAACTTTTCATTTTTAAACCACAATTCTTATAAATCAATTTAGCGACATTTTTGAACGCGCATTATGATAATCAATTTTCTTATTGGTAGAAAAACAAATGTTATTAGCTTGTTACCACTTGGCAAACGCTCCCCTGAAAATCTTGGTCAAGTCTCCCCTTTAAAACCTTTCTTTAAAATTGAACTAATAATGATTATATTTCAAATTACATTGAAATTAGTGGGATCAATCATTTAAATTAACACTTTAAACCAATAAATACTTGAAAACTTATCATGTGGGGTGAAGGTGTTGTGAAAAATGTGGTTTATGGAGGTAGATGAAGGGGAAAGGTGTTATAACTGTTTTACAGAAAAATAGTCTTTTGACTTAAAAGTTTAAGGATTGGGACACATTATTTGATTTCCTAACTGAAAATTCTTTATTTGTTGAAAATTCGTTTTTCTAGATGAAAAATTAATAATTTCAGTGGAAAACTCATCCCTTTGGTTAAAAAAATGTACTATTTTTTTTAATTCTTTTTTTTTCGGAAATAAATGAACGTTTTATGCGAAAAAGTAACTTTCTACTTTTTGTTTAAATTCGAATCACTTATGGAACATTAATCTTTATGATTGAAAATTCGCATCCTTATTTTTACAATGCATCTCTTGGCAGCATCTGCATTCGTTGAAATATCAAATGTTACATTTCTTATCGAAAATCCATATTTGCAGGATAAAAATTCAACTACTTTGTTGAAAATTGACATACTCGTTCGAAAATTCAACTCTGGTTAAAAGTTTAAATAGTTTGTTGAAATTCTTTTTTTTTTAAGATGTTCACCACTACGTTTTTATTGGGAATTCTTTTTTTTAATGCAACTCTTTTTTATTAAAGATTAATCTTTTTCGATTGAAAATTTGGCCATTCAGTTTAAAATTTATATTTGTAGGTCATAAATTTAAGTATTTGGTTAAAAGTTAAACTATTCGGTTGTAAATGCAAATCTTTTATTAAAAAGCCAAATTTTTAACAAAACCGTTTACCCTGAAAATGAAAAAGTTTAATTTTCACTTTAAAAAAATTAACGAATTTTCAACCAAATAGTTAAATTTTCGTCCAAACACCTAACATTTTAACAAAATAGTTAAACTTTTAAATAAGTAGATAAATTTTCAACCAAAAACTAAAAAATATGATTATTTTAAAACATTAACAGCTGAATTGAACCAAAATCTGCATTTCAAGAAAATTTTTAAGTTTTTAACCAGAAATAAATTGGTAACTAAAATAATGAATCCTCAACCAAAAAAATTAATTTTTTAAAGGTCTCTTAACCTTAATACAATTACAGAAATGTTCCACAAAAAAGATTAATTTTCAACCAAAGAAAGAAAGAATTTTGAATAAAAGAATTAAATTTCCAACTAAAATGATAAATCTTTAGCACAAAAATATCCATTTTCACTCAATTGGTGTAACATTTAACCAAGTAGTCAAATGCAAAAAATTTTCAGTCAAGACAAAAAAAAATTTAACTAAATTGTTGAATATTTTCAACAAACAGTTTCAAAAAACTGTTCCCTTGTAGTTTAAAAATGAAGTAGTTTCACAATGAACAAAAAGTTCTCTTAAAATTTAATCTAAAAACCACATAATTCCTTTTCTGATCGATTCAGCGACTCAAAGTGCAGAACCTACCTAATGTTAAATGGATTCGATCTCCTTTGAAATAATTTTCATAACACTGTTTTTTTTTGTCGAAAATTAAATTTTTTAACAAAAAATTCAACTATGACATTTTTAGTAGAAAATGATGATTGAGGATTCAACCATTTTTCGGACAATTCTTATTTTTTCAAAATTAATTTATTGAAGTGAAAATTTAGCTTTCCATTTTTGGTTAAAAAATTATTGATATTTTTAATTACAATCTGTTTTGGTAGAGAACACAGATATATTCTTTTAATGACACTACTTTAAATTGGAAAACATTTTTTTAACTAAAAACTGAAGCATCCCATTTTTCGTTGAATATTAAGTTCATAATTGAAGCTTCATCTGTTACTGTTTAAAACAAACCTTTTTGATTGAATATTCAACTATTTTCTTCAAATTTTTGTATATATTTTTTAAAATTAATTTCTATAATGGTGAAATTTACTAATATTACTTTTGGTTGAAAAATGATATTTTTTAGATAAAAATCATATATTTGTTTGAAACTTTCTGGATTTTGTAGAATACTTGTAATTTTTGGTAGAAAAGTAATATTCTTGGTTGAAATTAATATTTTTTATTAAGGACTCAGTTATTTAAAAAGAAAATGCTTTTCAGATTGTCAAAAACCAATTTCTTTAAAAGTAATTTCGATTCCACTATTTTTGTTATAAATTCATATTTTAAATTGAAAATTGACCTTTTTTACTCAATAATTCAATTTTTTTAATTTGTCTGTTTTGGTAGAAAATTACTCCTTTTGGTTTAAAGTCGATCTTTTTTCATTAATGATTGAAGTATTTGGAAACAAATTCATCTGTTTTCATGAAGTATTTGGAAATTCAGAATTTTGTTGAAAATTCGTCATTTTTGGTTAAAAAAAAAACTTCCTAATTGAAATTTCATCTTTTTCGCGAGGATTCTATTATTTTGTTAAAAATTCCTTTCTCTGTGAAAAATTAATTTATTTAAGACAAAATTCGATTATACCATTTTTGATAGAAAAATGATATTAAAAAAAATGGTTCGTTTTTTGTTAAAAATTTAATTTTTTTAAAACCATCTTTTTCAAGTAGGAAATTAATCTTCGCGGTTGAAAATTCATCTCTTTCATTGAGGGTTCAATTTTTTGTTAAATTCCTTCATAGTTAGTTAAAAATTAATTTATGTAAGATAAAATTGGATTATACCATTTATGATAGAGAATTGATATTTAAAAGTGAAAATTGATCTTTTTTACTTGAAAATACAACCTCTTGTTTGAAAAAGCACATATTTCGATCAAAATTCAGGTTTTTGGCAGGAAATTAGCCTTCTTTGCTGATAATTTATCTTTGTGATTGTTTCAAACATCGTCTTTTTTATATAAAATTAATGTTCTTGGTTAAAAATGTATCCGTTTGTTTGAAAGTTCAACTATGTATTATCAAATTCATCTATTTTTATGAATTTCAATTACTTTGTTTAAAATTTAATTGTTTGTTGTTAAATATTAATTCTTTTAACTAAAAAGGAATAATCCTATTTCTGGTACTATATATTTATATTTTTAATTAAAAATTTATCTTTTTTTAGTTAAAAACTTCACTATTTGTTTAAAATTTGATCTTTTTGATTGAGGATTCAGCTATTTTATTAAAAATTTAAATGTACAATTTTAGGATAAAAAATTATTTTCATAATTGAAAATTAATTTTTTTACTTAAAAATTCGTCTTTTTGGTAGAAAATTAATTTTCTTTGATAAAATCTTATCGTTTTTATTGACGATTCAACTATTTTCTTGATTTTTTGTTTGTTTGTTTGTTAAAAGTTAATTTATTTAAGAAAATGTTAATTGTATCATTGTTGGTTGTAAGCTGATAGTTTTTTGTAGCGACTTAATTTTATGAGTAAAAATGAATCTGTTTTTTATTATTTTTAACATAGATGTCCAAATTCGATTTTTTTTGTCCCATATAGGAAAAAAACGTCTTGCATAATTTACCATACATAAATTTTATCGCTCACGATTCTGATAAAGAATGTATAGAACCTGCTTGATTTTAAGTGAATTCTATCTTATTCTAAATACTTTTTATAATATTGTTCTTAGATTGAAAATTAATTAAGTTGAAAACAATTTAAATCTGTATAAAGTCTCTTACAATTTATAATAATAATTTTCGTACAGACAAATTATTTAAAAAATAACAAAAAAGGAGTAAAATATTTAAAAAATTTAATATAATTATATACGACGCTGAAAAAATAATTTGTAAACAACTTTTGCGATTGAAAATTGTTTCATTAAATAAAAAATTGATGACAAAACTTTCCCGACTACATTGGTATTGTTTTCTCATCAATTGTACTTCTTCAAAATAAAATAATGTTTTAAGATTAATGCAAGATTGATCGATAGTTCATTATAAAATTAAATGAAATTTAAATTTAAAAATAAGTCATTTTCATTTTTTATTAGTTCACAACTGCATACCTACAAGATATTGTGCACTTTTCACAGATTTAATAAATCTCACTGATGAAGGCCACCTTTGTGTGCCGATACGTTTGAAACAACTTAGTTTCAATTCACCTGACCCTAAAGCCAACAGCTTACATCAACAATGTCTACAAAATTCTGTTATTTATTATAAAAATATCTTTAATAGAAAATTAATCTTTGTGATTGAAAATTCACTTTTTTTTAAACTTCTACTATTTGGTGTCAATTTCATCTGTTTTAGTTTAAAATTTGAAATTGATAATTGAACTATTTCGTTGAAAGTTCCTTTATAGATAGTCAAAAATTAATGTACGTAAGCTAAAATTGGATTATACCATTTTTGGTAGAGAATTGATATTTGTAGTTAAAAATTGATCTTTTGTAGTTGAAGATTCAACCATTTGTTTGAAAATGCACATTTTTCGATGAAAATTCGTTATTTTCGTAGGAAATTAGTCTTCTTGTTTGAAAATTCATCTTTGTGATTAAGAACGAAACTATTAAGTTGCACATTCCATTTTTTTTTGTTAAGAATTAATTTCTCTAACTGAAAATTTAACTATCCCACCTATGGTGGAACACTGCAATTTGGAATTAAAAATTGATATTGTTGTGTTCTTGGTTGAAAATACATGAGCGTGCTTGAAAGTTCAACTATGTATCATCAAATGAATCTAGCTTAGTAAAATTTAAATTAATTTGTTAAAATTTAATTGTTTGTTGTTAAATATTATTTCTTTTAACTAAAAAGGAATTATCCTATTTCTGGTTTTAGATATTTATATTTTTGATTAAAAATTAATTTTTTTATTTGAAAATTTTTCTTTTTGGTACAAAATTATTTTTCTTTGTTAAAATCTTATCTTGTTTATTGAGGGTTCAACTATTTTCATGACTTTTTTTGTTTGTTAAAAATTAATGCATTTAATGAAAATTTTAATTACATCATTGTTGGTTAAAAACTAATAGTTTTTTGTAGAGAATTAATGTTATAGGTAAAAACTTAATCTGTTTTTTATTATTCTTAACATAGATACCCAAATTCGAGTTTTTTTTTATCTTAAATCGAAAAAACGTCTCGCATAATTTACCATAAAAAAATGTTAATCGCTGAAAGTTTCTGCTATATAACGTGTAGAACGTGTAGAACCTGCCTGATTTTATGTAAATTCTATTTTATTTTAAATACTTTTTATAATATTGTTCTTGCATTGAAAATTAATTTAGGTGAAAATTATATTATTTCTTAAAAAAGATTTTTTTTAAATAGAAAATTAATCTTTGTGATTTGAAATTCATCTGTTTTGTCACAACTTTTACTATTTGGTATCATGTTCATCTGTTTTAATTAAAAATTTAAATAACCTGTAGAAAATTTCATTTTTTTTCTATTGAATATTAACTTTCATAAACTAAAAAATAAATTATTCTATTTTTGCTTAAAATTTGATATTTTTTATTGAAACTTAATGTTTTCAGTTAAAAATTATTTTATGGATGAAGAATTAATCTGGTTTTTATTATTCTTAACATAGCTGTCCAAATTCCATTTTTCGTCTTATATCAGAAAAAACGTCTTGCATAATTTACTATAAAAAATGTTAATCGCTAAGAGATTCTGCTATATAATATGTAGAACCTGCCTGATTTTAAGTGAATTAATCTTTGTTATTGAAAGTTCATCTTTTTGTTATAACTTTTACTATTTGGTGTCAAATTGGCCTGTTTTGGTTAAAATGTTAAATAACCTTTAGAAAATTTCATTTTTTTATTGAATATTAACTTTTGTATACTAAAAACTGAATTATTCTATTTTGTTTAAAATTTGATCGTTTTTATTGAAACTTGATTTATTTTAGTTAAAAATGGAATTATTTGTTTTAAAATTGCCGTATTTTGTTGAAATTCAAAGTTAGTGTAAGGTTGTGTATATTTATTTATAAGTTAATGTTTTAGGTATTATTTGCATTCAATATAAACATTAACATTAAGTATTATTCCTGTGGTGCATGGAATTTTTTATAGAATTTCATTGCTCATATAAAATGCGGTAGCAATTTATTGAGATTTTGAGGTTAATATTACATTGTGCAATTGAACAGCGGACTGCTTGCAGTTAAAAAATTAAACAAAAAGAAGTAGAATGAAAACATTGAAAGCTATTTTTTATTTTAATCCTCATTAAAATAGTTTCTGTTTTTCACCCAAAATTTTATAAATTTAAATGAAATTTTTGGTAAATTTGCATTTAAAATTTCAATAATTTTCAATATTTTTCAAACACGGAGTAATTTTTACGTATTAAGAAAAAAGAGTAAAAGCTTAACTTTCGTAAAGTTTTTGTAGTACATTTTCATAAGTTTTCATAGCAAAAAATAGTATTTTATAGATTTCTGTAGATATACGAATGACTTACTTTAAATTGGCAAAAATTATCTAATTCTGCGACCAGCAGTTCGCTCTTGTATTCTCAAATTAATTCCTAACCTCAAAATCTCAAAAAGGTGTTATCGCATTTTACACCAGCAATGGTCTTTAATAACAAAACTTAGAACAAATTCCATGCTTCATAGGGATATTAATTAATGTGAATATTTATATTAATAACAAATAATAGCTTAAACATTAACTTGTAATTAAAAATATACTAACCCTACCGATAGAAATCTCAGAGTATATGCTAAACATTCTCAAGGCTCTGAGAAACTCTGGGAAATTCTCCGCAGGCACTCAGGTAGATATATTTAATGGTCCAGAATTATAAGTTAATGTTTAATCTATTATTTGTTATTAATATAAACATTAACATTTAGTAATAATTCCATGAAGCATGGAATTTGTTATTAAAGTCCATTGCTGGTGGAAAATGCGATAGCAACTTTTGAAATTTTGAGGTTAGGAATTAATTTTAGAATACAAAAACGAACTGCTGGTCGCAAAATTAGACAATTTTGGCCACTTCAATGTAAATCTTCTGTATATGTCTACAAAAATCTATCAAATATTATTTTTTGCTATGAAAGGTTACGAAAATGTACTACAAAAACTTTAAGAAAGTTGAGCTTTTACTGAAATTTTTCTTACAAATTATACAAAGATTTCATTCAAATTTATAAAATGTTTAGTGAAAAAACAGAAACTATTTTAATCAGGATTAAAATAAAAAATAGCTTTGTATGTTTTCATCTTACGTCTTTTTGATAAATGTATTTACTGCGAGCAGTTCGCTCTTGAATTGCAAAATGTAATATAAACCTCAAAATCTCAATAAGTTGCTACCGCATTTTTTATCAGCAATGAAATTTTATAACAAATTCCATGCATCACAGGAATAATACTTAATGTCTATATTGAATGCAAATAATAAATAAAACATTAACTTATAACTAAAAATACACTAATGTTACGCTAACTTTACTCAATACCAGAAAAGTACCATTAAATTCCTTGCATTTGCCCTTCACAACAAAACAGCTGTATAAAATGTATAGGCTTTCAATGGTTTATGTGCTTTTAAACAATATATAGTTTAAGAAATGTGGAATTAAATGAATTATATTTAGGTTTATGGATGTATCGGGTCTTCATATTTATATTTCTAACAAAAAACACAAATTTTCAACAAAATACGGAAATTTTCAAACAAATAATTCCATTTTGAACTAAAAAAATCAAGTTTCAATACAAAATATCAAATTTTAAACAAAAATAGAATAATTCAGTTTTTACTATGTAAAACTTACTATTCAATAAAAAAATGAAAGTTTCTACAGGTTATTTAAAATTTTAACCAAAACAGGCGAATTTGACAGCAAATAGTAAAAGTTTTAACAAAAAAGATGAAATTTCAATCACAAAAATTAATTTTCTATTTAAAAAAATGTTTTTTAACAAATAATAGAATTTTCAACTAAATTAATTTTCAATCCAAGTACAATAATATATAAAGTATTTAAAATAAGATAGAATTCACTTAAATTCAGGCAGGTTCTACACATTATATAACAGAATCTTTCAGCGATTAACATTTTTTTATGGCAAATTATGCAAGACGTTTTTTCTGATATGAGAAAAAAATGGAATTTGGACATCTATGTTAAGAATAATAAAAAACAGATTAATTCTTTAACCATAAATTGATTTTTAACAAAAAAGATGAAGTTTCAATTGAAAATATCAAATTTTAAACAAAAATAGAATAATTCAGTTTGTAGTTTATAAAAGTTAATATTCGATTAAAAAAATGAAATTTTTTACAGATTATTTCAAATTTTAATTAAAAGAGATGAACTCGACAACAAATAGTAAATGTTTTAACAAAAGATATGATATTTCAAACACAAAGATCAATTTTCAATTTGAAAAAATTGTTTTAAACAAATAATAGAATTTTCAACTTAATTAATTTTCAATGCAAGAACAATATTATCAAAAGCATTTAAAATAAAATAGAATTTACTTAAAATCAGGCAGGTTCTACACAGTATATGGCAGAATCTCTTAGCGATTAAAATTGTTTTATCATAAATTATGCAAGATATTTTTTCCAATCTAAGACAGAATAATCGAATTTGGACATCTCTGCTAAGAATAATAAAAAAAAATTAATTTTTCACCCATAACATTAATTCTCTACAAAAAAACGATTGGTTTTCAACCAACAATGATATAATTAAAATCTTCCTTAGACATTAATTTTTAACCAAACAAAAAAAAATCAAGAAAATAGTTCAATCCTGAATAAACAAGATAAGATTTTAACAAAGAAAAATAATTCTCTACCAAAAAAACGAATTTTCCAATGAAAAAATTAATTTTCCATTAAAAATATAATTTTTCATCCTGAAATTGTGCAGTTCAATTTTTAAACAATTTGTAACAAAATGGTTGAACCTTTATCAAAAAGATCAGTTTTCAAACAAATAGTGGAGTTTTCAACGAAAAAAGATAAATTTTTAATTAAAAATATAAATACGAGGTGTGTTCAAAAAATAAGGCGATTTTATGGTTTTCTCAAAAAATATTAATTTATTCCTCAATTTTTATGTTTTCCCCTTCAAAGTAATCCCCCTCAGATATAATACACTTGTGCCAACGCTTTTTCCAATCATCGAAGCACTTCTGATAATCATTTTGTATAGCCTTGAGTTCTTTCAGCGATGCAGTTTTTATCTCCTTAATCGTTGAAAATCGATGTCCTTTCATGGGTCTCTTCAGTTTTGGGAAAAGAAAAAAGTCACTGGGGGCTAAATCCGGTGAATATGGAGGCTGAGGCATAACTGTGGTGCTGTTTTTGGTCAGAAAATCTTTCACAAGCAATGATGAATGAGCAGGTGCATTATCGTGATGCAAAAGCCACGAATTGTTTTTCCAAAGTTCCGAACGTTTTTTGCGAAAAGATAGCATGGCATGAGCCAGCCGATATGCCAACATCTTCAGCAACTTCTCTGATGGTAATTCGGCGATTTTTCAGCACCATTTCTTCCACTGCTTGAACATTTTCATCTGATGTTGACGTGCTGGGACGTCCAGGACGCGGTTCCTCTTCGACATCCTCTCGCCCTTCTTGGAACAGCTTGTACCACTTATACACATGTTTCTTACTCAGAGTAGACTCACCGTATGCAACTGTCAACATTTCAAGAGTTTTAGAGCACTGGATTCTATTTTTCACACAAAATTGAATGCAAACTCTTTGCTCCATTTTTTTCGAAAGAAGAAAATCGCCGAGCACACCA
>NC_046666.1:60098648-60107438 GCF_010883055.1 Belonocnema kinseyi
GAAATAGGATAATTCCTTTTTAGTTAAAATAATTAATATTTAACAACAAACAATTAAATTTCAACAAATTAATTGAAATTTTACTAAAATAGATGCATTTGACTATACATACGAGGTGTGTTCAAAAAGTAAGGTGACTTCAATTTTCGCGGGCTACGTACATTCAAGTTTTTAATTTTTTGTTTTGTTGTGTTGGTACACTCGTCACGATCATATGTTCACAGTTTTGACTATATAGCTCGCGATTCGGTCCCAGGCGCTGGACCTGAACAGACGTTTAGTGGTTCATATGTGAATCTGTTGGTTTTTTTGTGCGTGGTCTTTCCACGCTGTGTATAATTCTGTGGAACCTTAATTCAATAATTTTTTTTGACAAAGTCGTGTATTAAGTGAATGTGATAAGAGAGGAATTTTTTATGTAAGGTCCTATATCCTATTGTGAAGGCTGTTAGCTGATTGCGGATCATAGGAACTGTATTGTTTTCGCAACCGCATAGTGGAGCAGATCAGTCTCCATGCTCTCTTTGGAACCGGCTCTGAAGTGGTACCAATTTTGGTGAGGTTTTCCTCTGTGCTGCATTATCTTCTTCGGACTTTTGGATCCTGGGGTAATCCGAATATTTTAGACAAATTAGGCAGAGTCTGCTCATTACCCAAAGGGAAGGTCATCTGTGTTTATGGTTCTCACTTAGACACCGACAAAGACATGCAACTAACCGGCTCTGTTTACCTCGTCAACCATCTGCCTCCTGTTTTCCCTGCTTTCACATCCTGCGCTTACATTCCTATCTAGTTTCTTATTGCTGTTTATTATTTGTCCTGTGCTTGTAAGGTCTTAATTTATTCCACTCACATTTTATTTGGCTCGGATTTTAATTGAATTTTGTTTATTTTGATTTTCTCCTCTTGTATAACATTACAACCTTTGACTGCTTCTATACTGTATTGCATTATGCTTATTGTATCCTCGGATTGGTGGAGACTTTCAAAGGGGTTTAGCTGCTTCACCCAGCTTCGCTAAATTGATTGAATTTTGTTTCTGTTCTGCTTTATGGGTGGGCAAGCTTCTTAGTTTAATTAATTTAATTATAATTTGTGGCTGAGGGCGGGAAGTTCGCGGACTTTCATTATATTTACACGGCATTTCAACTAATTGAGCCTCTTTTTTAGATCTCGATTCTCCAAGATGGATCAGTCCAAGTCTAGTAGCAAGCCAAATTTTTTGCGTTCAGCATCGCTTCTCGAAGGTACAAACAAGAGCGGGTTCGGACGCGCCCACAATACAGCCCGGGATGGGACGCTTCCGCAGCCTAACGGGCCAAGAGGCTCGGTATGTCCCCTCTTCAGGCGGCCTCCCTGAAGGAAAGTCGCCTGGAAATAACCAACAGGAGCGGGGTAAGGTATGGACATCCTATTCTTGAGTCCTCCAGCAATCTGACCCTCAACGGGCACTCTCCTGAAGAAATAGCTTCGGAGGGGGATCAGTTATTTCACTCCACTGTCATCAGAGATGACAGTCAAAGTAATAAAGGGCCTTTGATGGATAGGCAGCTCCCTTCTTCCTACCCGGATGATCACATCAAGTGGTCAAGGCCGGGTGCTGCACCGGCCGTGTACTCTGGGGGTGCTGTCCCCCCCATCTGGTTTTCCTAGAGTGCAGTACGAGTTAGTACGATTAGGAGTGTCATTGCTGGTCCTCGACAGATCTACAGGAACGGGCAGAACCGAGTAAATATCTTCTGTGATAGCATTAAGGACGCGAACACCCTGGTACTTTCCCAGGAGCTGAGGGATTCTGTGTACACTGTTTCCATCCCCCCTCTCTAATTCTTAAAAAAGCATTTTTCAACGGTGTTCATGTACGGTACTGTGCCTCTGAAATCTTGAGCAGGACCACTGAGGAGGTTAGGTCGTTCATCACTCCCATTAGGCGCAGGACCAAGCAGGATGGCACCCTGGATGAATGGGTGGAATTTGTTTTTGCCTGCTCAAGGATTCCTAAGGTCATCTTTCTCTCCAGCTTCGGGTATTCTTTATACTAGCTTACATTCTTTCTAATTACTATTTTTGAGGCTCCCTAAATTTTGAAGAACTTCAGTTAAATTCTGGTGGACAGTCCTTTTAAATCCATAGAAATACTTGGATATATGGAAGGCGTCAAATATCTTTACTTAAATCCATCTTAAAATTCACCAAATCTTTAAAATTTACGAGAATCTTCCTGAACTTCTGGAGGTTTTGACTAATGGTAAATGTTTAAAGCTATTAAATTCTTTGAAATTTTTTATCCTCGACACTATTTGGGGATCTTTTAAACTTAAATTTGGAAGGATATAAAATGAATCAAACTAATGTCTTTGTAGTCGCTTGAAATGTTAATAACCGCATTAAGCGTCTAAAATCCTTAAATTCCGCCGAATTCTGTAAATATCGAGATCTCTCCAAATATTTGGAATTATTCGTAAACTGAGTAATCTCTGAAGCCTTTGGAATTATCCTTATGAATTTTAAACCATTTAAAATTCCGTTTAATAATTTAAACTTAAATTTCTGGAATCACGTTGAATCGGCGGGATAATTCCAAATCTCTAGGTCTATTGCAATTCCTGTTAAATACATAAATACCGATTAAAATTTTTAATTTTTTACAAATATTTGGAATCATTCGAAAACTGATTAATTTTCTGAAAGCCATTAAAATTATTCTTATGAATTTTACGCCAATTAAAATTCCGTTTAGCACTTTAAGCTTAATTTTGAAATCACAATAAGTCGGCGGGAATAATTCCGAATCTCTCAATCTATTGGAATTTCTGTTAAAATACACAAATATCCATTAAATCTTTCATTTTAATCATGTATCTTTTGAAACTGCTTAAAATTCTTGTAATCCCATAAATCCATGTTAAACTGAAAGTTCTGGAATTCGCTTTAAACCTTTCAATTTTATAAATCCGAACCTTGAGGGACTTCTCAAAAGGTCGAAATAACTTAAAATCGATTAAACCTAAATCCTTAGGAATATTTCCGAATCTTTGAAATATATTAAATATTGTAAAGACATTAATACTCTCAAACTCCATAATCATAAGCCGAATTTACACTGGGTAATCCTTTGGAATTAAACCGCTGGAAACCTCTCTACTTGCCTTAGCAAATCCCCTCCCACTTTTTGATCAATGGAAATTCCTGAAATATTTCGGAATCTTCACAATATTTTAAATATCTTAAAGCTAGTTGAATTATTAATAAATAAATATATTAAATGGATGAATATTTCTTGAAATTGCTTGAATTCCTGTATACTATTCATTTAAACTTCACTAAATTCTAAACTGGATATCTTTATTTATTTGTCAACATTTGAAATGTTAAAAATCTCCTTAATTTACCATAATCTCTGTCTAGTATTAATGAGCCTTTGTTGAATGTTTCGAACTATGGGAATTAAAATATTGATTTGAAAGCAGGCAGAGGGGATGCATTTTTCGGAGTTAAATCAAATTACCCGAATTGAGCGAAATCTGCAGTGAACACATTAAATTAAAATTCTAAATTAGTATATTATTTACTAAAGGGTGACAAATCTTAATACTCCAGTTATGAGTTCTAAATCGATTTTTGTATAAAGCAAAGAACGGTAAATTGAAAGTTCTAAATTCGTTTGTTGAGTTGAAATAATTAAATAAAGAGTTTAAAACTGAAGTATCTTAATTGCATGATTATAAACTGGAATCGTTAATCGAACGCAATTTTATTTGAATTATGTGTGTGCTTGATTATAGGGAGACAACCCAATTTAGAGACTTGTTATCCTGAAGAATTCTTGGAGGTATGTTCAAAGTGGAGTAACTAAACTGAAATTGTTGAAATAAATACCAAGATGATATTGCGCATATGGATCAATCTTATAATTTTGCTATCTATATTTATAATATATAATTTAAGGCTTCAATTTGGGAGTTCGAACTAAATATATTAAATATCAAGACATAGTAAATCGGCATACTTAAGTTAAAGAATTTTAAATCGATTTTTTTTTAAATTAAAAAACGGCAGACTGATATTTTAATTTCGCTTATTAGGTCGAAATACTTGATTTAGAATTTGGAATTGGAATACTTATATTGAATTATTATTTTGTTCAAGGTGCTTCAATTTTGTAGTCAAAACAATCAGATCTCCGTAACTTAACCTTGCAATCATCAATATTTTTAGTATTTTACCCTCAAAGAATCATTCTAGCTGAATACTTTGTGGGAACATGTGCAATTCCCCTACGTGTTTGGGGATATAATTTAAGTTCATATGGTCCGGGTTTCCCGCCCTCGTTACAACGATCTCTTGAAAGTATCCGATCGGTTCGATTGGCTTTGAGGTATATATTCTTGTCTTCTTGTCTAGCTATTAAGGCATTGGCCTCTCCTCTGAAGCGTGTTCTAGCCTTTTAAGAGTTCTGGCATGGAATCTAAGCGGAAGGTTTTAAAATTCGCTAACTGGAACGCACGAAGCGTGGTAGGTAAGAGGGAGGAGATTGAGTCAGTGCTCTTTCTCAATGACTTGGATGTCCTCTGCATCTCTGAATCTTGGCTGACTCGTGGTATCGGCTTCGAGATCAAGGGCTACTTGTCCTATCGGCGTGATAGAGCGGTCGATAGAGGGGGAGATTCACTGATACTAGCCCGGGACAGTCTTTGCGTCGATTGCATTGATTTGGCTGGTCCATGGGCGAGCGACATTGAGGCAATGGGGCTAACTATTAAATCTTCACCAGGGAAAATTGCTTTTCTATACATTTACGTCCCTCCTGATGCCAGAATCACACAAGACTTTTGGCAGGGCCTGATTGATCATGTATTGCATAGGGGCTCCTTGATAATTTGTAAGGATTTTAATGCCCACTCCACCATTTGGGAGCTCCAAACACAAACTATATGGGCAATCAACTGTGTTTCGCAGTTTGTGATAGAGGCTTGATTCCTCTTAATGACTCTGTCCCCACTTCTATTTCTGGTCCTGGCCGTCTTGCGAACAATTTGGACCTTCTCTTCTCTACTGCTGCGCTGCCGTCGGTTTCCGCTGTCCGAGTTGGAGATAACAGTCACAACTCAGACCATTTTCCGGTCCTCGGTAGGCGAGAAGCTTCCCCTGCTCTTAGCAGCTCTTCGTTCAGCAGATTTAACATTAAGTCGCTGGACTGGGGCATGTTTAATGAGAAAATGGAGGGTCTTATTCCGGGCCTTAGATCTGAGTTAGAGGTTGGAGCTGTCCCCGCGAGTATATATGACAAGTTCATTAGCGCCGTCTGCGACTCCCTGGAAGCATGTGGGGCCTTCAGGCCGGACTCCCCAGGGGGACATAGGTCGAGGCAGCCTCTCTGATGGAATACCGAATGCGAGGCGATCCAGAATAAAAGAAGGTTGGCACGAAGGAGATTTCTGGCCAATCAGACTGATGAGGAAATGTAATTATATAGGAGGATCGACTGTGAGGTCAAATCTCAGCTTAGAGGCATTAAGCACCAGTCCTTTCGAGCCTTCTGTGAGTCCTTGGATCCGGCAATGAGTCTGTCGAGGATATGGCGTACTGTTAAGGCCTTGGTCTCTCGAGTCGGGGAACCACATACAGGGGTAATTACGGACCCAGATTCGCCAGCCATTCGAGTTTTGCAGGATGAGTTGGTCCACTCGGACATTCCTCCTCAGGTGAGGGACCCTATTGCGAATCCCGATGAGCGGGATTATATGAACCAGCTTTTTTCCCGAGAGGAGTTTCGGGTGGCTTTGTCTTTGTGTAAGGCTAAGTGATCTTCCCGGAATACTGGAGGAACACCCGAGTACACTTTATCCCTAAACCTGGGGGTAAGGGCTTCAGGCCAATATCTCTAACATCAACTTTCTGTAAGTTATTCGAGTGATTGGCCCAGAGGCGGTTGGAATTCTTGGCGGAGAGGAATGATTGGATCCCAGATTTCCAGTTTGGTTTTAGAAGGGGCAGATCATCTATGGACTGCGTGGCCTCCGTAGTTTCTAAAATCATGAAGGGTTTTTGTGGGGGCAAGGGCACGTTGGCTCTCGCTCTTGACCTTAAGGGTGCTTTCAACGCGGTTCTGCCCGGGCTTCTGCTTAACGAGCTGAGGGGATTGGAAGTTCCGACAAGGCTGCTCAATTTAGTTTCCTTTCTGGTTAGCAAGCGATATCTCTTTTTCTCCTCCGACAGATGCAACCCGAGGCCTTGTGGCGTTGGCGTGCCCCAGGGGGAGTCCTCTCTCCGCTTCTGTTCAATCTGGCTCTGAGACGGTTCGGGAAACATCTGCCAAACGGCGTAAGCGTGGCCATGTATGCGGACGATTTACTGCTTTACGTCACCGGGATTCTGGGGCGAGAGGCTTCCGAGCTGTTGGAATTGGCTTGTGAACAACTTACTCCCTGGTTGGAGAGGCTCGGGCTCTCCATATCGATCCCAAAGTCACAGCTCTGTATCTTTTCAAGGCGCAGAGGAGGGTGTAGTGACATTTCGATTAGGATCAATCAAGCAGTAGTTCGGAGTCAATGCACCCTCAACTACTTGGGCATAATATTAGATCAAAAAATGAATTGGATCGCTTATATTAGGGCGATCGCCGCCAAAGCATCAAGAGCCCTTAACATTCTCAGGGTGATTGCAAGAATATCCTGGGGCGCCTCGCCCTCCCTTCTGCTCACCGTTCATAGGGGGCTGATCAGGGCGTGCTTGGAGTGGGGGGCCCCTCTTTTCTTCAGAGCTAGCGCAACTGCGCTCAGAATGTTGAATACGATCCACCATGCCTCTCTGAGGTTTGCCTTGGGATGTATGAGCTCCACTCCCATTTCTGTGCTTCGGTCGGAGGCTGCCGAGACTCCATTGTCGTTACGTCGCTAGCTTCTTGCGAACTGGTTCATACTGCGTAACTTCTGCTGGAATGCGAGCCCGCTGGCGAGGAGATTGGAGGGCTTGGTCACTGATGCATGCAATAGGGATTTCAGGGTGAATCCGGAAAAGGTCGGCCTACTGGTTGCCTATGGCGCGATGGGTGCCTTCACCGGAGAGTTGGATTGCTCGGAGCGGCCGGGTTATTTTGACGATTCCTGGGGGGACTTGTTGGCGCCGATTTCCGTGGATTTGGACTTTGACGAGGCTTTCAGGGAGTGCGAGTTTCCGCAGCAGACTTTTTGCGAGCTCCCTGACCGCAGGTTTCCAGGGGCTACCTGGGTTTTCACGGATGGATCGGTGGACCCGGGCTTGGGGGTGGTTGGATGTGGATACTACATCCCCTTAGGAAGCCGTAGATTTGGGGTTCGTCTAAGGGATCGCATGTCAGTCCTGTCAGCGGAGCTATACGCCATTTTTTATGCGGCTAAATTTGCCATAGAGTCCGGTTTAAGGGACGTGGTTATATTTTCGGATTCTCGGGCCGCCTTGGAGTGCTTCTCGCGTAGATTTTCGGAACCTAAGGGCCCCATTCTTGCCCGAGCAGTGTGTAACAGCGTTGCAGCGGTGGAGAGGGAGGGGTCATTTATCCGTTTCTGCTGGATTCCGGCGCACTGCGCAATAAGAGGGAATGGAATTGCCGATAAACTGGCGAAACGGGCATCTAGGTTCCCTGTCACTGCGTTAAGGGGTTCGTCGTTACGTGACCTTCGAGAGGTTTGCCGTGATGATTTCAGTTTCTGGGCTGCCTGTGCTGGCCTTACGGGGGAACTGATGGCCCGCGGGGGGCCTACTTCTCTCGACTTAATGTTAAGACGCCAAGGCCTTAGTTTTGTGGCCTTAATTTACCTAGAAGATTTATTAATCTGGTCACCAGACTTAGGACAGGTCACATCTGCACGGGGCATCACTTTACGAGGATGGGTTGGAACCTCCCGATTGAATGTGAATGCGGTGCCCCGTTTAAGGACCTTTCCCATCTTTTGAATCAGTCCCCTACTCTGGCGAGGGGTTGGTCCGCTCTGCACGACTTTTTTGAGAGTGTTTGGCCCGGCCTGCCTCCTGGACAGGTAGATATTAGTGACTTTATATTCGAATCCACGGAGGAGTCAGTGATTTAGCTTGGTCGGTTTTTTCAGCATAGCAATATTATAGTTTAATATATAGCTTTTATTTATCTTTTATTTTTGAGAATTTTTTGGGCTTTGCAACGAAATACCGACAAATATTGTGCTTGTGGTTTGAATTTGGCGCCTTCCAACGCAGGCGACTCCCATCCCTTCCTTCCAATATGGCGAGCGTGGTATGGAGTATGGGAGTCGTCAACGCTGGCACTCGCGGAACGGAAATAGTTCGCTTGCACCCGACTGTGGTGGTTTCCCGTGGCATAGTTGGAGTTCGTGTGAGGAAGGAAAGAGGAATTGTCCTATACGAAGAGTCAGCCCGAGGAGTCCAAAGGATTGTGAATATAAGATTACTTTCATCGAATTTGTGGTTATGTCATGGCTTGTTGATTGAATCAAAAGGCCAAAAACAAAGAAGAAGAAGAAGAAGACTATATAGCTCGTGTTGTTTTTCTGACAGAGGCGTAAAAGGTTAAAAGGGTTTGGTGTGCTCGGCGATTTTCTTCTTTCGAAAAAAATGGAGCAAAGAGTTTGCATTAAATTTTGGGTGAAAAATGGAATCCAGTGCTCTAAAACTCTTGAAATGTTGACAGTTGCATACGGTGAGTCTACTTTCAGTAAGAAAAATATGTATAAGTGGTACAAGCTGTTCCAAGAAGGCCGAGAGGATGTCGAAGACGAACCTCGCCCTGGACGTCCCAGCACGTCAACAACAGAT
>NC_046666.1:60107538-60132932 GCF_010883055.1 Belonocnema kinseyi
TTTTGGGCATGAGACGTGTGTCAGCGAAATTTGTTCCAAAACTGCTTAATTTTGATCAAAAGATCCATCGCTTGTGAAAGATTTTCTGACCAAAAACAGCACTACAGTCATTCCTGAGCCTCCATATTCAACGGATTTGGCCCCTAGTGACTTTTGTCTTTTCCCAAAACTGAAGAGACCCATGAAAGGACATCGATTTTCAACGATTGAGGAGATAAAAACTGCATCGCTGAAAGAACTCAAGGCTATACCACAAAATGATTATCAGAAGTGCTTCGATGGTTGGAAAAAGCGTTTGCACAAGTGTATTATATCTGAGGGGGATTACTTTGAAGGGGAAAACATAAATATTGAGGAATAAATGAATATTTTTTGAGAAAACCATAAATTCACCTTAGTTTTTGAACACACCTCGTACATAATTAAACTTTCAAGCAAACAGATGTATTTTCTACGAAGAAGATTAATTTTATATAAAAAAGACGATGTTTGAAACAAATAATTGAATTTTCAACCCAAAAATATCCATTTTTAATTCCAAATTTCAGTGTTCCACCCAAAGCGGGATAGTTAAATTTTCAGATAGAGAATTTAATTTTTACCAAAAAAAAACGGAATGTTCAACTTAATAGTTTTGATTTCAATCAAAAAGATGAATTTTCAAATGAGAGGACTAATTTCCTACCGAAATGACGAATTTTCATCTAAACATGTGCATTTTCAAACCAAAGGGTTGAATTTTTAACTACAAAAAAGACCATTTTTAACTTCAAATATCAATTCTCTACCAAAAATGATATAATCCAATTTTAACTTACATAAATTAATGTTGGACTAACTTTAAAGGGACTTCAAACAAATTAGTTGAATTCGAAATTAAAAAGATGAATTTTCAAGGAAGTAGTTTTATATTTCTAACAAAAAAGACAAATTTCCAACAAAATACATAAATTTTCAAACAAATAATTCCCCCTTTAACTAAAAAAGATCAAGGTTCAATAAAAAATATCAAATTTTAAACAAAAATAGAATAATGCAGTTTTTAGCTTATAAAAGTTAATATTCAATCAAAAAAATGAAATTTTCTACAGATTATTTCAAATTTTAACTAAAACAGATGAATTTGACATCAAACAGTAGACACAATGGTGGCCAATATCAGAGAATTTTATTAAATCTATGAAAAGTACACAATATCTTTTAAGTACACAGTTTAACAATTGGAAGCAGTATTTTTTTTTTAATATCTTAGTTGTGAACTGATAAAAAATAAATAGCACTTAGTTTTAAAATTAAATTTTGTTTAATTTTATTAAGAACTATTGATAAATCTTGCATGATCCTAAAACACTATTTTATTTTAAAGAAGTGCAATTGATGAGAAAACAATACCAATGTAATCGAAAAAGTTTTATCATCAATTTTTTATTTAATGAAACTATTTTCAATCGAAAAAGTTGTTTACAAATGATTTTTTTCAGAGACGTATGTGTAATTATATTAAATTTTTTATTATCTTATTCCTTTTTTGTTATTTTTCAGATGATTTGTTTGTACGAAACTTATTATTAAAAATTATAAGAAACCTTATACAGATGTAAATTGTTTTCAACTAAATTAATTTTCAATCCAAGAACAATATTATAAAAAGTATTTAGAATAAGATAGAATTCACTTAAAATCAAGCAGGTTTTATACATTATTTAGCAGAATCTCTCAGCGATAAAAATTATTTTATAGTCAATTATGCAAGACGTTTTTTCCCATATAAAACAATAAAAAGACAGATTAATCAGATTAATTTTTACCCGTAAAATTAATTCTCTATAAAAGACGATTAATTAGTTTTTAACCAACAATGGTATAATGAAAATTTTCCTTAAAGACATTAATACATAGTTGAAGTTTTAAACGAACAGATGAATTTTCAAACAAGAAGATTAATTTTATATAAAAAAAGACGATGTTTGAAACCAATAATTGATTTTTCAACAAAAAAATATCAATTTGTAATTCAAATTTCAATTTTTTACCGAAAGTGGGAGAACTAAATTTTTAGTTAAAGAATTTAATTTTTAATAAAAAAAAACGGAATGTGCAACTCAATAGTTTTGGTCTTAATCACAAAGATGAATTTTCAAACGAGAAGACTAATTTCCTACCGCAATAACGAATTCTCATCGAAATATGTGCATTTTCAAACCGAAGGGTTGAATTTTCAACTAAAAAAGATAAATTATTAATTTCAAATATCAATTCTCTACCAAAAATCATATAATCCAATTTTATTTTACATAAATTAATTTTTGACTAACTATGAAGGAATTTTCAGAAAAATAATAATTGAACCCTCAATGAAGAAGATGACTTTTCAACCGCGAAGATTAATTTCCCTGTTTAAAAAGACGGTTTAAAAAAATTATATTTTTAACAAAAACAGTGTAATTTTTTTTAAATATCATTTTTCTATCAAAAATGGTATAATCGACTTTTCTCTTAAAGAAATTAGTTTTTCACCAAAAAACGAATTTTTCATGTAATAATAGAATCCTCGAAACAAAGATGAAATTTCGATTAAGAAGTTTATTTTTCTACCAAAAATAACGAATTTTCAACAAAATTCTGAATTTCTAAATACTGCATCAAAACAGATAAATTTATTTCCAAATAGTTCAATCTTTAACGAAAAAAGGTGAAAAGGTCAGTTTTCAATTTAAAATATCAATTTCAATAAATTAATGTTGAAAAAAAATGAATTGTCAGAAAAATGGTTGAATCCTAAATCAACAAGAAGAATTTTCAAACAAGAAGATTAATTTTATACTAAAAAAGACGAATTTTTAACAAAATACATACATTTTTTAACAATTAGTTAGATTTTTAACCAAAAAGATTAAAATTTAATTTAAAAAATTACTTTTTAACCAAAAATGTCATAGTTTAAATTTCTGTTAAAAAAATTAATTTAAAAAAAAAAGTGTTATAAAAATTATTTTATAGGAAATCGAATCCATTTACCATTAGGCAGATTATGCAATTCAAGTACTTGAATCCATCAGGAAGGAAATTTTGTTGTTTTTAGATTAAATTTTAAGAAAATTATTTTTTTCGTCATAAAAAAATTCTATGTTCAAAAGATTAACTTTTAAACAATAAGATTAATGTTTGACAAAAAAGACGAATTTTGAATTAATTACTTGATTTTTAAACTATAAGGGAACAGTTTTTAAAATTTTTTTGTTGAAAATGTTCATCAATTTAGATGCATTTTTTATGTCTTGACTAAAATTACTTCTGGGTTAAAAACTCATCTCTTTGGATAGTAACTTGATTTTCTTACTGAACATGAACACAATGAAAATGTATCCCTTTATGTTGAAAATTTAACTGCTTTTTAAAAATTGCCTTTTTGTGTGGAAAACTCAACAATTTTGTAGATATACATCTATATATACATCTACAACTGTAATTTGGTAGGTGTGAATTATCTTTTGTTGAAGCTCCTTTGTTGAGGACTTAATTATTTTGTTTAAAATTTGTATTTTTTGTTTGCATTCGACTACATGATTAAATGTTAAACTAAATGAGTAAAAATGGATCTTTTTTAGGTTGAAGATTCATTATTTTAGTTTAAAATGTATCTCTGGTCAAAAGTTTTAAAATTTTCTTGAAATAAATTTTTTTATTCAATTCAGCTGTTGTTGTTTTAGAATATTCATGTTTTTAGTTTTTTGTTGAAAATTTATCTACTTATTTAAAAGTTTAACCATTTTGTAAAATTTTATATTTTTGAATGAAAAAGTAACTATTTGATTGCAAATTCGTTCAATTTTTAAAACTGAAAATTAAACCTTTTCATTTTCAGTGCAAATAGTTTTGTTAAAAATTTGGCTTTTTAATGAAAGATTTGCATTTGACACCGAATAGTTTAACTTTTAACCAAATAGTTAAATTTTCGACCTACAAATATAAATTTTAAACTGAATAGCCAAATTTTAAAACAAAAATGATTAATCTTTAACCAAAAAGAGTTGCATTAAAAAAAAGAATTCTCAATGAAAACGTAGTGGCGGATATCTTAAAACAAAAAGAAAAGATTTTCAACAAAATATTTAAATTTTTAACAAGAGTTGAATTTTCGAACCAGCATGTAAATTTTCAACAAAGTAGTTGACTTTTTAACCTGCAAATATGAATTTTAGATAGAAAATGTAATATTTGATATTTCAACGAATGCAGATGCTACCAAGAGATGCTTTGTAAAATAAGGAGAAAAATTTTCAATCATAAAGATTAATTTTCTATAAGAAGTTCGAATTTCAACCAAAAGTAGCAAAGTTACTTTTTTACACAGACAATTAATATATGTCCGAAAAAAAAAGAATTTAAAAAAAATGGTGAATTTTCTAACCAGAGATGAATTTTTAACTAAAATTTTGAATTTTTCAACTAGAAAGACAAATTTTAAATAAATAAAGAATTGCCAGTTAGGAAATAAAAACATTTGTCCCACTTCTTAAACTTTTAAGTCAAAAGACTATTTTTCTGGAAAACAGTTATAACACCTTCACCCCACATGATAAGTTTTCAAGTATTTATTGGTTTAAAGTGTTATTTTGAATACAATATTTCATTAATTTCAATGTAATTTGAAATATAATAATTATTATTTTAATATTAAACAAAATATTTATGTTTTTCATAAACTTGAACGTGATAAGTCCAGGGGAAAGTATGAGACTTAACTAAGCCCAATAATCGAAAACTGGCAGATATTTGCCTCACAAAGTAGTGTAATGATTTGGTATAAATCAGAATAATGAAACAGTTATTACTAGAAAATTTTATGACATGGAACACATGAACTAATGTTGGGGAGACTTAACCAAGATTTTTAGGGAAGAGTTTACTAAGTGGCAAGAAGCTTATTACATATGTTTTTGAACATATAAGGACATTGTTGATTATTACAATGCGCGTTCAAAAATTTTACTAAATTGATTTATCAAAATTGTGGTGTAAAAATTAAAAGTTCATTATTTAAAGAATATGATTATCATCAACGTGAGCTACAAAATCGTAGTTAACGCTATTTATCAATATTAGATGTAAATTAATCTTTAATAAAAAAAAGCTCATTTGGAATAGAATAGTTCATTTTCTACCTAAAAATAAAGAATTCGTTCAAATTCTATTATAAAAGATTAATTACAGTTTCAGATACAGAACTTATCCCTTGATTTCTTGTATTATTTTATACTAATATTTTGTAGCATTCATTAAATATATATAACATAGAAAAGATAGGCTTTTCTTTTATTATTTTTCTTAAAAGGATAAATAGGCGCGTGCCGTGGCGTGCGCAAGACTACTAGTAGCATTGAAATCGAGTATTGTGACAATCGAAATCGACAATATAGTTTAGAGATTTTATATTAAGAGCTATAAAGCCATGCTTTCAAATGCGTTTGTGTGGCACACAGATGAGTCATCTGTGTGACTGCTGTGATTGTGTGTGTCGATTATGATTCAAGAATCAGAAACATGCTCCCACTCCCATCAACTCGGGTGAAACTCGGCTCGCCTCCTGTGGACTCTAAGCAACTCTTATACCTCAGCTAACTCTTTTAAATCCTACAGACTCTGTCATTTTGAAGTCATGATAGAATGAATCTAGGAGTATTTAGATCGCTCGAGTTTCAATTCGAGAGTGAACAGCCTTCTGCTTCAAAATTTGAAACAAATTCTGTTAGCTGTCATTTGATGCATAATTGATTAAGCTTTCACACTGTTTTTCAAAAAAATTTCCCGCTTCTGTTTTTAACGAGTAGTCATGTTTCAAAGGTAGCAGTGATTTTTAATACTGCTCGCGCTGGTGACGCCAACAATTTCCAACAGTGGTGTATATCTTTTTTCAAAAGATCAACAATATCTCTATCAGATGTCATTCGACTCGGAATTTTATTAGCTTTCCAAAGCTTTTTTCAAAAAGTGTCTCGCTCCTTTTTTATTGTGGAATCCCATTTCAAAGTCAGTAGTGATTTGTAATAATACTCGCACTGGTCGTACTAACAATTTCCGCCGGTTGTGTAATTTAAAAAAGTTTTTAAAACCCATTTTTCATTGAAATATAATAGAAAGAAACCAAATAATTCCCTTTACAAATCGTGCTTGCAATAATAATAAAAATAATAATATAATGATAATGTAAATGAAAATAAAATCATGGGGTGTAAATATTGAACATTAAATTCATGTGAAAAAGATTTTTTAATCATTACCATATTTTTCTTCTCGCGCCTAATTCTAAAGAAAGCAAAAAGACAATTGTTAAGTTTTTTAAAAACTTTAAAAACTTGGTTCTGCTTCTTTTGGAATTACGTGAGTGCAGGGCAAGATAGAAAATTGGAAGAGAATGGAGGGAAGTAAGAGAGTTTGAGCTTGAATTTCATGGCGTTGTCCTCGAGGACGACATCGACGTCGTCCACCCCACTTCCTAGAGTTCGCAGCGAGTTTAATTAGCGAGTCCACGGGGGGTACCAAGCAATCTATCCGTAATGTCTCGCACTGCCCCGCCCAGGCACCCCCACTCTACTCGACTAATTAAATAAATATACAGCCGAGAGCCATGAACCAACTCAACTCTCTCAATGACATAGCTTCCGACCGAGTTTCATTTCAATTCTTATCTGTTTACCGAACCTCCACAAAATGACACTTCAAAAGTCAACATTCTACGCTACAGAATGACAAAAAGCATTTTCCTCTAAAGCCGATTTTCTATTCTGAATTGTATTTTCATTGGAAACAATATAATCAAACATTTTTTTATCTCTCTACTAATTAACATAGTAATTAGCAAAATACAAACAAATTCACAGACAATACATTTTTTAATACAATCGACAAAAAAAATTATGAAACAATTTCCACACCCTACTTTTGGGAGTATGTGTCACGAGTGATGTTTGATGTACATTAATTTGGGAGAAAATCAATTCACATTTTTTTAAAATGAATTTTGTTCTATTTTTCTGGAAAAAGGAGACAAAACATACGTCCCTTATCCTGGAAGTAAATTTAGAACATATAGGAAATCCATTTTTCCAACATTACAATATAGAATGTTTAAGTTTTGTAATTTCATAATAAAAGGTTGTAATAATGTTATAAAGACTTCATATCAGTATAATTTGATAAGCATTTAGATTTTTCTTCATCATTCTGTAAGAAAATAACCGTAAAACAAAGTTGTTTTCTTCGAAATTTTTAAAATTACTACCACTTGCAAAACTGCTCATTATTTTTTTTAAGCTTATCGGATTAAGCTAATTTTTTTTTAATGCCAACGGATTTCAGAGAATACGAATTTTCCGAACTATTTTAAAGCATTTTACAGAAATTTCAATTAATTTTAATGGAGTTAATAAAAAATAAAAGGATTTGAGTAATTTCAAAGAATTTTGAATACTCCTGATAGAGTATTTTGATAAACTACTCAAAATCACAAATGATTTAATAGCATTAAAAATATCAAGGAATTTAAAGGATTGTCATAAGATTGTATATAATATTATAGAATTTCAAGGGATTTATAATATTTTATTGCAATCCCAGAGTTTATTTAAAAGAATTAAGGAATTTTAAAGGATTCTAAAGGTTTACAGATCATTTCAAATATTTCAAGATATTTTCAAATATTTCAGGGCATCTCAATAGATTTCGAAAAATTTCAACAAATTTTAGAAGATTTAATGGTATCTTAAAATATTCTAAGTAAATTTTAAGGGATTTCAAAAGATTTTCAATGTTTAAAAAAATGTCAGGAAATTCTAAGAATTTTAATTGTTTGAAGGAAGTTACACATTTTTGTGCGGTTTTAAAGAAAATCTTAGAAGTCAAGAATATTTTTCAAAGATTTTACCAAAATTTCTAAGATTTACGAGGATTTCAGTAATTTGAAGGTATTTTAAATTTTTGTATAGGTTTTGAAATATTTCAAAGGGATTTCAAGGAATTTCAAGAAATATCATTAGATTTAATGGAACTTTAGAGAATATTTAAAAATTTTATGACAATTGACCGAATTTTCAGAAGATTTACAAAATTTCAAGCTATATCAAAAGAATTTAAAGTATTGGACATATTTCAGGGTTATCTTAAATGTTTCTAACGAATTTTTTAGAGTTTACAAGAATATCAAGAAATTCCTATGCATATTATAAGATTTCATGTAACTTCATTGGATTGCAAATATTTTTATGGAATTTCAAAGAATTTATTTACAAGGAAGAAGAGATTTCTGCATAAAAACAAGAGGGAAACATAAAATATATTTTTCTCTATGGTTTAAAAAAATACATCGCTTTTCATTCTCTGAAGATAAAGATCCCTGAAATAATTTTTTCATTTTGAAATTGGAAATTGTTTCATAGAAAAACAAATGGGAGGGGGAGGGGTTGAGTGTAAAAATTCCTTAAAAATGAATTTTTACCACTCAACGAGCAAAAATTATTATCGCCCAATGGTTAAACGTCATCAGCAAAACTAACTCGCAAATGCTTTCTCATCCCTTCCTTTCCTTTAAATGGTCTTACGCCTTTGCGCATCTTTCGTGACAAGGGTCTCTAGAAATAAATGGAAAAGTAATATCGACTTATCACGCAAGTATCAATACCCATTGAAAATTCTCAACTCTTTACAATGACTTTGTGTGTGCAATAAAAAATGCAGTACAAAATTTTCATCGGGTAGTAGGCATTATTACAAAACGAATCAGCCAGAAACTATAATTTCAAAAAATACACTCTGCTCTTTTGTAGTCGAATACACGCAACAAAAGAAACTTATATGTTTAAATATCTTATGGTACAGTAACTATTTTGTACAAAGATGAAAATTTTATATTAAAAATCAATTTTTTTCTATCTATATTGCATACCTCATCTAAATATATAATGATTGGCAACAGCGTTTATTTTACCACATTTGCAATATTTTAAAAGAACAACCCGTTCATAGTTTATTATGCCTCACGCCGGCAAAATTTACCTCTCAATTATAGTTCATCCCATTTTCACTGTTTTAAAACACTGATCCTGTTTGACAATACCACAAGTCAGGAAAATATACCTTTCAAATATATGTGACCCCATTTAAGTATTTTAAAATAACAATATGTGCTGAGCCGTGCATAATTTTTCCCAGCATAAATTGGTAATGTAGTTTGGATATACTTGTTACTAATATCGGTGAGACACGTCTTTACGCGGGGAGGTCAATGTTCGCACGACGAGTAGTAAAGCCATGGTTTTTTCCGATCGTCCTTTCAAATACTCAATTCCACGTGAAGACATGTGTAAATCTTAGAGTAATGTACGATTTTTTTTTCGAAAACAACCTGTAATGAGACTCTAGAGCCCCAAAATAAGTTAGCGTTAGATTTTGATATGCTTCTAGCGGCCCTCAAACTTAATTTATTATTAGAAAAAGAAATATGGTTAAAACCTTTTTTGCCTCAAAGGCTAATAAAATCAGGCCAAGCAGTCTGAGCATGAGATTGCTCTTAAAATAAAGGAAAAAGCTACACTGAAATATAATGAGCAATAACAAAGAATTTTCAAGAATTTTAAAAAACCAGTGAAATAAGAATTTAATCCTTTTTGAGCGCAGGAAAGCTTCAGTGAGAAAGTAGCTTTTCTTTATATACTACTTAGACATCCCTCATAAAAAGGATACACAACAATCTTGATACTCCTACAAGTTCTAAATCCTCGACAATCCGTTTTTTCGCATGTCGTATCCGACTGTAAGCTGAACAGACTTCAAGACTTCCGGATTTTTTTATAGCGTGTACAACTTTATCTTGATACTTCTTGATCTCCTCTTCAGCGCTCTTATAACATCAAAAAATATCCATCAAGCAATTTCAGTATTCCTTTTTTTATCAAAGCCATTTTTCCAGCCCCAAAATTTTGCCTGAAAAAATTCCCCTTTTAATAATATAAGACATTCATAAAAAAAGGGCTTAACTTGTCAAATTTCGATTTTAAGAAAAATTAAGAACAGTGAATTCGCATAATTTTAAATTAATAATCACGAAGATACTTTAAAGAAAACGAATAAACTTCAGCGAGGTATGTTCAAAAATAAGTATGAACTATTAAAAGGAAAGTTTCGTATACTTTTAATAACGTACGCGTCGCATTTTAGGATGACGGTATAGACTGAACAAATATCGTGCATAAAATTTTGCCAACAACTTGGCTGGTCATATTTCGAAACCATCATTATTATTGAAAAAGTGTATGATGATAAGTTTATGAGTGATACTAAAATTAAAGAGTAGTTTAGGCGATTAAAAAGTGGTCTTAATTCAGCAGATAGTACCCTCGCTCTGGCCGACCCATACCTACCAAAAACATTAAAATTTCTAACGAGTGCGAGTGTAAATTAACTGAAGAGGCTGCTTTACATTGAGAGAGACAGGTTCAGAATTTGGGATTCCAACCATGTTTACTTCGGACATATTTAACCAAGATTTGGATATGTGCCACATGGATGCAAAATTCGTTCCAAGGCTGCTGACGAAACGCCCACTCTTCGCAACACAAGACACCTGGATCCCCAAGAGCAAAGAAAACGAGCCTGATTCCTAGTACCCTCAAGGCAACTTTTGCTATTTTCTTTGTACAGGAAGATGATTTGCACAATGCAAATGCAGCAAAAGATCAGATGGTAAATAAAGAGTATCACCAAGAAGTTCTGAGCGATTACGTGATGCAATAAGAAGAAAACGGTCTGATTCGTGAAAAATTGGCGGCTGGGTCGATCGTCATGTCAATCCATCTTACCTATTCATAGCAGCTTATTCAGAAACTTCTGGTGAATCCCGATCTTACACAACATCAGTAGACAATATACAATACTGACCTGGCTCCGCCTGATGTTTCTGGATGTTCCTCAAATAGAAGTATCCTTTAAAAAAATGAATTCAAGACATGAAGTAGAGGAAACAGAATACGGCGAAGCATCTGTTAGCTAATTTAAAATGTGACTATGGGAAGTTCTTCCTAAAGTGGAAGGATCGCTGAAAGAAGGTTGCGGCTTCCAAAGGGGAGTACTTTGAAGGGGATATCATTGCCATTGACCAATATTAGCTCTTACAAATGGAACAGCTACAACGACGGATAATTTCCGGACAAACGTTCATCTCATTTGATTCTGTTTTGTCACTTTTGGAAAATGCAATAGAATTAATTTTTCTAAATTCCTTGAAAGGCTAACTACACACGTGAAAAATCTATATATAATTTAAATATAGTGGACAAGACAGTGATAATTTTTATTTGTTTTATCATTTTTTCTCTTTACAAAAAATTTAAAATATCAATATTTTATCCGTTATATGTAAACTATATGTAACTTTTTCACCTAGGTGAATTCAGCTAAAAAAAGTAATCAAAGTTAACGCTAATGAAAAACATTGTACTACATAATAAACTGGTTATATTAGAACCCTAATGTATGATATTAGCAACAGGTAGTCAACAAGTTAAATTTTAATACGTTTAATGAAATTTTAGCATAAGTAGATTTAAATCCGTTCGTTAATTCATTGGTAGTAATCCTTGCTATTTTCTTACTCTTTTTTTTGTAATTTAATCATGCCTTTGACACTGAAGCATGAATGAAGACGAAAGAACCGCACAAGAAGGAGCGCCGGATGTTCACGTCGACGGATGAATATTAAAGTGTGAGATGTCCGGTAAATTAATTGCGTTACCGTCAGGATATTTTCTCGGCGAGGTCGTAGCTGTCTTTTACGAACCTGCCAACGCTGCCAAGGTAACTACCGAGCTTCTACTTCTTTGAATATTCATCAATTTCGCTTTTACCGCTCAAATAAAAGCGTTAATTTCACTAGGGTTCTAAGTAACTGAAAAAATGACAGAAGTCGGTCGATCGACTGAAAATTTGTAATAAATTACTGTTTTATAATCAATTTTGACGTGTGCTAAGATCACCGAATGAATCTAGTGGCGCAACTAACTTTCCTGCATCCCTTCCCTCAAAATCAAAGTAAAAAATGTAGCAACTCAATCTACCCTGGTTAGGGTAGCCAAAAGAAGTGGGATTTTAAATTTTTCGAACGTTAATCCCAAAATTTCTTCCTTTTGGTGAAAAAATGTACCATACATTTTATTTTTAAGATTTCGTAGCCCAATGCAGAAACTCTGAAAGTTTCGGTCAAGTTTCTTACTGTTAATCCCTGCTTCCATCCGTCCGCCGTACTTTTTTCCAAGAATGGTAAGTGAGCAAAACTGTGGGTAAGAAAGTAGAGGAAGTAGAGGGAGTGGCGGGAAATGAGGGATATGAGGGTCAGGAAAGTTGAGAAAGTGAGGGGAAAAGAGGATGAGGAAGTAGAGGGAGTGAAGGGAAATAAGAGAGGGAAAGCAAGTAAAGTGATGGGAAATGTGTGGAGGATAATTAGAGGAAGCGAGAGTTGGAAAAGCAGGCTAAGTGAGGGGGGAAAAGTAGGCTAAGTGATACGAAATGAAGGAGGGGGGGAGTCGGAGGAATAAAAGGAAATAAGGGCGCGAAAGTTATGAAAATGTAGAGAAATGAGAGAAAATTGTTATAGAGAAAGTAGGGGAATTAAGGGATTTGAAAGTAGTGAAAAGTGTTTTAAAATTCAAAATTTACCTTTTTTGGCACCCTAACCTTGGTGGAAATGTATTTACACAATAACATAGAATAAACAGGGTCGCTGAAAAAATTCATGCTCAAAATTCCCTTACTTTTCGCTGACCAATTTTTTATTTTCCTTGTAAATTAAGATTTAAAGATCAAAGTACTAATCTTAGAATATTTTTTAAATGAAATCTTTATACATGAAATTAAAGAATTATAAATTTAAAGGTATTATTCTAAGGACTGTCAATAGCCCGATTCAATTGTACAAAGTGGAAACGTTCATTGTTTGAAGCGAAGAAATTATCAAACTGACTAATATGTATTGATAATGACAAATATTGTTCTAGATGTAAAAGAATTCAATAGAATTTAATTCATAACACTTTGAAACAAATCAAGTTGGAGTCAAAAGATTTCAACTAATTTGACCAAAAATTGAAGAATGAAAAAAATTCCATTTATTGCAATAGAATTGGACTGAACCTAAAGGAATCGCAGACGACTGAAAGGAATTCGATGAAGTTTTAAATTATTCATGACTAATAGGAATTGAGGATGAATTCGAAATGATTTCGAATTATTTGCGCGAAATTTTACGAAATTCAATTATACTTCCTGAAATTCTGTAAAATTTATTGAAATAACTTGAGCGCTTTTAAAATCGCACCAAATCATTTAAATTCCCGGAAATGTTTTTAAATTTCTTGGAATATTTTGAAATATCTTAAAACCTTAGAGGTATTATAGAAAATTCTCAGAAATTCTTTAAAAGCGCATACAAATTTTTTAAATCCCTTAAAATCAATAAAATCCATTGAGATTACTTTAATTATTGAAATCAATTTAAAATTCTCAAGAATCTTTTAAAATTTCCTAAAATATTTAAAATCCTTTGAAAGCTTTTGAAATCTCTTCGAATTTTTAAAATAGCTTAAAATATTTTTAATGGCTTAAAATCCCATTCAATTACTGACAATCTATTGAAAATTCCTTGAAATCTTTTAAAATAACCTAATTTATTCCAAATCCATTACAATCTTTTGGAATTTTTTTAAATATCCTAAAATATTTTAAATCTTTAGAAATCTTCTTAAATCCCTTGAAGTTTTATAAATCTCTTCAAAATGCATTGAAATTTTACACAATACCCTTAAATATTCCGAGTATTTTGAAATCACTTAACAAAGTTTTAAATTCTTATCTTAAAAATTCTTCAAAATCCATTTAAAGTATTGAAATCATTTCAAAATACCTTGAAATTTTTAAATCTATCATACAATTTTTTTAATCATTTTTAATCTTTGGCCACACTTTAAAATATTTGAAATATTAAAAATATTGGGATATAATCTCAATTATATAAAAATTCATGGAATCTTCTTAAATTCGCTAAAATATTGCAAATCCTTTGAAATGATTTAAGTATTTTTAAATATCATCTTATTATTTAAATATATTGAAAATTGCTTAGTGCCTTTGAAAGTACTCTGAAATATTTAAAAAGAATTCAAGAAAATTCAAAAATGGATATTCACTTGAACGGAACAGTGTTTCACCCATAGATGAATTGATTTTTAAAAAAGTTACTAAAGTGGTATTTTGTTTTCAAAAAATTTTATATTTACTTTAGTTTAAAAAAATAACTATATAATATGATATATAAAAACAAAAAATATTAAACTAAATATTTGGAAATTTAATTATTTAGTATAGAATTAACTTGTTCGTTGAAAATCCATATTTTTGTCTTGAAAATTCAACGTTTTTGGTAAATAATTCATGTTTTAGATTCAAAAGGAATATCTTTTTTATTAAAGGCGTGAATTATCTTTCTTTTGAAATTGAAATATTTTTGGATGGAAATATTAACCAATATATTTTTGATTGAAAATTCATCTACTTGATTAAAAATTTCAGTATTTGTTTGAAAGTAGAATTAATTTATAGAGAATTATTATTTTTTTGCTTGAAGATTCATCTTTTTCGTTGAGAAATTGATCTCTTTTGTTAAAAATTCGTCTTTTTTGGTGAAAAATAAATCTTCTGACTCCAAAAATGATTTTTTTTCTGAAATTCAACTACTTGCTTGAAAGTTAAATTGAATTGTTAAACATTTATTCTCTTTTTCAATTTTTAATCTTTTCAGATGAAAATTGAAATATTAAAATAAAAAATATTATTTTTCTATTAAAAAATAAACTTTTTATGTTTAAAATTCATCTGTTTAGTTGAAAAGTGACTATTCTAGTAAAACTAAAAACCTTTTTTTTTTTTGAAAATTTAGCAGTTTAGATCATATAAAATGACTAATGTCATCAGTAGGTCCTAAAATCATAATGCGTAGACCATATATAAACTGATGAAAGAGTTCAATCAAAGTAATCAAACTCTGAAATCCAGGATTGCCTTTTTGTAGTAGATTATTTCCCAGATTGCCTTTGCTTCAGAATATGCAAATTATGTCGAAAGAGATATTCGAATGCCATCTGCGCAAGTAGGTCACGAATTGCATTTTCCCTGGTAACTCGCAACAGGCTGAATTAAATCGCGTGGGTCGGTTGAGAGTGCAATGAAAAAGGGGAGCCGGATACTTTGGCAGAAGTTTCGTGAAAAATGTGAGAAATTCCTTCGTTCTACAACCCGCAAGCATTTTGCTTCCGGTTTTTGAACTTCTCCTTTCTCTTTTCCTTCTACTAGTTGTTTCATCTGTATATACATAGAAGCTCACCTTCGCCACGTTGCTCTCCAAACCACTGAGTTTGATGCAAACCAGACTCGTAAAAACCGAGCGGACGGTTTTCCTTCTTAGGGAAACAACTATTTTAAAGAAAGAGAAAATGTTCTGAAAAACTTATTTTAAAGTGCCTACTTTTAATATGCATTTTTTTTAAATTGAAGGGTCGCAGTCCAAAAGTTGCTAAGAGAAATTTCAACGAAAATAGATTTATTGGTCCGAAAATTATTTAAAAATCAATTACACATCATGTTACAAGTATTTGCACATAAGCGCGTTTTTTATCACAGTAATAAAAATTTAGTATGCCACAGAGTGCCAAGGGACATGCTCTATTTGACCCCCATACAGCGTATTCTTTCAATTTTTGTAATTTACTAACCTTTTACAAACAACACTTCTCTTCTCAAGCGGTTCTTAATAATTAAAATATTTAATTTTTTAAAGTGAATTATGAAGTTTTTGTAATGTAAGTAGTTTCGCTTCAACAACAAAAAAGAACAAAATCGATTTCAAGTAATGTCAAATTTACTATAAAAATAATCACATTTAAGTACTTTGAAAATCAAAAAAGCGAAAAACAGTCTTTTACCCCGCGACACCGTCACACAAGGTTTAATTTCCTCGGAACTCAATAACTTTTTTCGGCCAAAAAAATTTTAATTATGATTCAGCATTCCCATACCTCGAAAGCATATTTTTATTGTTGTAAAAAATGAGAAAGCATTCTCGCTCGACTTTTTCGGATTGGTTAGTTTTTTTTTACATTAAACTTTATTCACCCATATACACGAAAACAGTATCTCGGGAGCATGTTCTTATTTTTTAGACTAAAAACTGAATTTTTTATTTCAATCCCCAGTCGTGTACGTTTCAAAGTTTTTTATCTCAAATCAGTAATACTGCAGCTCGGGAGAGCACTTTTGTTTTATCTTTAAATGGTGATTTTGATTTTACAGAATGTTTTTTCGCTTACCTGCAAACTTGCTAAAATGACCCTCATCATCTTTTGGACTACCGCCCTTGAATTTAGTCTAAAAATAATTTTTTCAATTTCAAGGAGTTCATATAAGAATTTGGAATTCATAAGTACTATAAGTCCTTGTTTTAATTCACTTCTTTGCCAATCGTTTGAAAGTCGTTTGGTCGTGTTTTCAAAATCAGTTTTGACGCTTGGACGTCAAATTTGTGCGATTTATCGAATAAAAAAAACATTGAGATCATACTCGCGAGTGAGTATATTATGATTATTATAATGTTCAGTCAATCGACCCCCTCACCATGAAAACTGTGGTAATGGAAATTTCCAAAAATTTTGAAAAATTTTCGATTTGATACATTTCTGTATATTTTTAAAATATCAAAAATTTCAGAGATGTTTAAAATGTCTAATATATTTTTTAAATCATAAATTATAAAAATTGTAAGAATTTCGGAATTTTATAAAGTTTTCTAAAATGTCTCAAATTTTCTAAAATTTCTAACATTTGCAGTGTTCTTGAACTTTTCAAAACTTCTAATAATATTTCTAAATTTTTTCAATTGATCTTTTCTAAAATTATTCAAATTTCTAAATTGATTATTATTTACAAAATGTCTTAATTTTACAAATTTCTAAAATGCTCAAAATTGTTTAAAATACTAATATTATTCAAATTTCTAAAATGATCAAAATGATCAAAATGTTCAAAATTTATGAAATTGTCCAAATTTCTAAAATTACCGAAATCTTGAAAAAATTTTAAATGTCTGAAATATCTAAAATTTCAAAAATTATGAAAATGTCTAATTTCTCTAATAGGCATAAAATTCAAATTTTTAAATTTCCAATGTTTTCAAACATTTTTATTGTTTATAATATTCACCATAGATTTTCATTATTTTAAAACTTACCCACATTTCCTAATTTCGTAAAAAAATGGAAATAACGTTTCCCTTTGGTTCATAAGATATTTTTGTTCGAAACTAATATGAAACAAATTATAGTAGTAGTAGAGTTGAAATGTATATTAAATTTTTAAGAAGCTAGATGAATTTTCAACAAAAAAGAAAGATTAATTTTAAACGAAATTTATGTGTGTGTGTGTGTGTGTGTATACACTGCCCTGCTAAAAAAATATCTCTTTAAAGGGTTGATTGTTTTTGAATTTCTGTTTAAAATAACGTTTTTCAATGTTCTTGGGTTCATTTTAAAACTTTTTTTCACTGTATCACAACAGCTTACGAGTATGAATCGTAAAAAATTTCTTTGCGAATTGCAAGAATTTGAATTTGTAACAAAAAAGTTGGAAAAGTTGCAATATTAATTTTAGTGACAAAAATATGTTTGTAAAATATATGAAACATATAGTCATGAATTTCGTATTTAATTTCCCCAAAATATATATTTATTTAACTTTTATTCTGACTTGCCTACATATAAGATGTTTTCAAATTTACCTAACTTTTTTATTACAAGTTCTTGTAATTTGAAAAGAAATGTTTTACGATTCATACTCGTAATCTGTTGTGGTACGGTGAAAAAAAGCTTCAAAATGAGCCCAAGAAAGCATTAAAAAACGTTGACTATTTCGGAAGTTATTGAAAATTTAAGAAAACATTGAAATTTACACTATATTTGCAATATCTACTTAAAAGCTAGACAAATTGGCTTCACCCTGGGCTTATTTTAAACAGAATTTCGAAAACAATCAACCTTTTAAAGAGACATTTTTTTAGCTCTGGTATAATTAAAGCGATAAATACAAAAAAAAACGATTTTTCTAAGTGAGTCCAAACTTTTGCAGGGCGGTATATATATAAAACACACATCAACAAAAGAATTCTAATGTTATGATTGTTCAACAAAAAAGTAAATTTCATTTGTTTATAAGTTGATTCATCAGCGGGAACTTCAATCACCAAGGAATTCTGAGAGTTTCAAAAAGATGAATTACTGATTCATAATTAAATTTCGTAATCAGTGACATTTCAAAATTCAACAGTGGCATGTGGCGTGAATTTAAAAAAAATTACAGGTAAAAAGTGGAAAGCCAAAAGTGGAAAGTTGGAAGTGGGAAGTGGAAATGAAAAGTGGGAAATTCGAGATGGAAAGTGGGAAGTGAGAAGTGGAAAGTGAGAAGTAGGGCGTGATATGTGTGAAAGCTAAGTAATCTTCTTCCTATTTTGCTTAAAATACAGATTAATTATTCCTTCTTGCCTCGGTGTTGAAGGATGTTAATTACAGCTCAGAAGATTAATTAAAGAATGTACTTACCTAAAATAAAAAAAGTAAAGAATGGATTAACTTGCTTTATAGATAGTAAAGATTTTTAATATAATAAACCTCTCCAACTAATTATTATTAACAATAATCATTGAATTTATTTGTTTGATATCTTAGAAAATCGTATTTAAGGTGAAGTTCTTCCTACAGAATGGAAATATAAAATTAAAATTAAAGAATATTAAAAATTGATCTGTATAATTTAAAAAATCATTGAAATGTTGTAGTACAGAACTAGATAACCAACAAAATCGAAATTTTTCAGAGGAAACCAATAACATTATGTAAAGTCGAAATTACTATTTAAAAATTAAATCAAATTTTACTTTCGACCTGAAATTTTTTGAATTAAGGCCAAAAAGTATAATTTGAAAAGATTATTCAGTTCAAACAAAAATGTGAAATTTTATAATCTTAAAGTGACATAAACCTAAAATTGGAACAGATTCGGTTGAGGATTATGAACAAAAGTGGAATTTCCAGTTAAAATAAAAATAAAAACCTGCTACCGAAACATTGCGTTGCTAAATTTTTAGAATATAAGTTGCATTAGAAAAACGTAACCAATTAATTTGAAAGTTCAAATTTCATGGAATTCGAAAATCGTCTTTGGATAGCGACTAAAAATTTCTGCCATCAGAATGTGGTTTTCTGGAGTTTTCCTCTCCCATGGCCAAAGATGTAGGCAAATACGAGTACTTCTAATAAAGTCGGATGCAGTCGCGAGTTATCACTAGTAGTGATTAAACTCGTACAGTGGTTTTAAGCCCACCTTAGAAAAAGAAAAATTTTCAAAGTACAATACTCAGTGAAGTGGAGTCGTCTGGCGATATATATGCTCATGCTAAAGGACTTAAGAATACTTAAGCAGCAATCGGGACCCCTATATAGACCTTTATTTCAACAGAATTTTAAAATAAAAAAAGCATAGTACATTGGATTTTAAACGCATTGCTGTGGGGCTTAGACGAACTAGCTTTACAAAAAAAAATTATAACAATAATGAGGAGGCTAAACAAGAACAAAAAGTTTTCATACAAAAAAATTTTTTTTCCAGGAAAATAAAGATTTAGTGTGATGGTATTGCAATATTATGAAAGATTCTTTGCTGAAAGGTATAGAAAATTAGGGAAGATTTCTTCATACATAAAAGATAATAATTTAAAGACATATCGTTATAAAAGTATTTTTATTGTTGTTGTAGGAAAATAATAATTAAAGTTTTACGTTGTAATTTAATTGAAGCATGGCAAGAAAAGAATGGAAACAGGTAGGAGCTAAGGCAATTAAAAAAAGGGTTTCAATTTTTGGAATCTTATATTAAAAATATCACGACAATTTCATTTTTAATGTTTATTTCATTATTTTAAATTGCTTGATTTAAATTTTAAACATAGAAAGTTGTCTGATCTTTTTCATTCTTTAAAATCTTTGAATATTAATTTGACGGGCTCGATAGTCTTTCGATTGTTAGTTTAAAGGTTTCAAAATTAAACAATTTTAAATTTAATGAATCTAGAATAAATTCAAAACAATGACAAATTCAGACAATAATTTTTCAAATTGAAAACGGTCGGTGTGCAAAAAAACTGGACCACCGACAATGACCGACATGAGGTAAATGAAAGTGGCCCTCAACCCTTAACATGCGTGCGTCGCGTGGCCATCGTGGGTATATCGCACGCATACAACCTGATATCGGCTTTGACTCGGGCAGATTTAGAATTGAGATTGTTGGTATTTTACTGTTCGATCCCGAAGGAAGCAATTTTTGATAGATACAATTATAATTATAATAATTATAATATTTTTATTATTATCCATAGCTGGTTCAATTTAATGCCAGATTAAGCAAATCTGCAAATACCTCAAGTAATTGTAGGTTATGTTTCTATGTTTACCTTTCAGCTCCACCCGATCTCCTCATCATTGTTTTCAGGTTCTTTTTTTTCAGAATTATCACACCAGGTGCGATCGAAAAATCGTCGGATTATCTACATTAACCCCTAAATATTTGACTTAGAAAAAGAAAGTCAACCACATATTTTAAGTGACAAAAAATTAAAGAAATGTATAACTTCAAGTCGGGTGGTCACTGACTGGGAAAACCGAGAACTATAGTCCAGATTTTTGAACACCAAGAAGTACCCTAGAGTTTAGAGGAACGCCCGGTATTTTCCAGATTAATTTTTTACTTTTGTTGATTTTATCTAAATTTTCCTAAAAAGTCATCTTTTTTTGGGTAGCAAAATCAACTATATTGATGAACACTCGTCTATTTCGAACAGCTAGTTCGATCTTTTTGATCTTTTCAATTTTAAATTAGAAACCGTTAAATTCATTCAAAAAATATGAATCTTCAACGAAATACTTAAATTCTCAACTAAGAAAAAGTAATTAGAAAAACCAACAGTTTAATATTCAGTTAAAAAAATTAATGAAAAAAAAGAAGATTTTTCAACAAAAGAAATTAATTTTGAACTAATTGTAAGATTACGAATCTTTACCATTAAAATGAATTTTAAAGAAAGTAGTTCAACTTTCAACCAACAAGTTGCATTTTCAACATAATACTTGAATTCTCAACTAAAAAAAATTAGTTTTCAACCAAACAATTCAATTTTTAACCAAATAGTTAAATTTTCAGTTAAAAAATTTAGTTTTAGTCCAGAATATAAATTTTCAAAAAAGTTTATGAATCTTTAATAAAAAATAAATAATAAAGAAACAGTTGAATTTATATGAAGTATACGAATTTTCAACAAAATACTAGAATCCTTAACTAAAAAAAATTAATTTTCAACTTAACAGTTTAATTTTCTGCCAAATAGTTAAATTTCAGTTTAAAAAATTAATTTTAACCAATAAAATATTTCCACAAAGAAGTATCGTTTTCAACCAAAAAGATGTATTTTCAACTAAAATTATGAATCTTTAACAAACAAAAATATATGAATCTTAAAGAAAGTAGTTCAAATTTTAACCAAATATTTCATTTTAAATCAAAAACAGTTGCACTTTCAACCAAATAATTAAATTATCAATGAAAAAATAAACGTTAAACAAAAAAAAATAATAATTTTTAACAAAGTAGCTTTATTTTAAGCAAAAGAGATGAATTTTCAGCTAAGATTATGAAACTTGAACCAAAACAATTGATTCTAAAGAGTTCACTTTTCAACCAATAAGTTGAAGTTCTAATCCAAATGAATTAATTTTTAACAAATAGTTTAATAATTAATATTTCAACCAAAAATATTTAATTTTAAATCAGAAACAGTTGAATTTTTCAAAAAATTGAAATTTTCAATCAAATATGTGAATCCTTAATTTAAAAAAAAACTAATTTTCCACCAAATAGTTGCATTTTTATCCAAAAAAACGTGATTTTCTACCAAAATAATTAAAATTTTAATTTAAAAAGATAAATTTATAAACAAAAATTGAATAGTTAAATTTACAATTAAAAAACAAATAACCTAGAAAAAAACGATTTATCCAATAAATATTTGAATTTTTAAGGCACGAAATACCAGAAACGATAATAATAACTAAAAAATACCAAAAAATACGAATTCTCAACAAAATTGTTATATTTTCAATCAAAATAATGAACTTTTAACAAAGCAGTTGAACTTTCAACAAAAATAGTTGCATTTTTAACTCAAGAAGACGAATTATCAATAAAGTACATATATTTTCAACCAAAAATGAAACAGTTAAATTTTCAGTTTAAAAAAACGATTTTTAACAAAAATAGTAACAAAATACATTAATTTTCAACCAAATACTTAAATTGAAACAAAATTGATCTATGTATTGAACAGTTAGATTTTCAGTTACAAAAATTAATTTTCAACAAAAGAAAAAAATAAATTTTAAACAAAAGGTATCACTTTTGAACTAAAATAATAAATCTTCAACCGAAAATAAGGACTTTTTAACAAAATAGTTTAATATTCAAGAAAAACAGATTCAGTTTCAACCAAAAAGTAACTTTTTAAATAAAAATGTTGAAATTTCAACCAAGATATATGAAATTTACACTCTACTTAAATTTTCGACAACGGAAAAATGAATTCCAAGTGAGAAGATTAATTTTTCACCAAAAAGGGTGAATTTTTATCAACGTTTTTCAACTTTTAAGCAATTAGTTCAATTTTGAACCAAAACGAACGAATTTTCGACAGAATAATGTATTTCTTAATCACAAGAAATAAATATTCAACTAAGAAGATTAATTTACTATCATAAAAGATTAATTTTCTACAACCAAAAGCGATGAATTCTGAGAAATTTAAACGCAGTTTTAAACGGAAAAAATATTTCCACAAAAAATTATAGTTTTCAACTAAAAAGATGTATTTTCAACTAAGATTATGAATCTTTAACAAAAAAATATGAATTTTAGAAACAGTATTTCTAACTTTAACCAAATATTTAGTTTTAAATAAGAAACAGTTGAATTTTCAACCAAATAGTTAAATTGTCAATGAAAAAATAAATTTTACACAAAAAACTAATTTTTAACAAAGTAGGTTTATTTTAAGCAACAGAGATGAATTTTCAGCTAAGATTATGAAACTTTAACCAAAAACAATTAATTTTAAAGAAAGTAGTTCATTTTGCAACCAATAAGTTGAAGTTTTAACCCAAAAGAACTAATTTTTAACAAATAATTTAATAATTAATATTTCAACCAAAAAATATTTAATTTTAAATCAGAAACAGTTGAATTTATAAAAAAAATTGAAATTTTCAATAAATTATTTGAATCCTCAACTAAAAACGATTAATTTTCCGCCAAATAGTTGCATTTTTATCCAAAGAAAAAAACGTGATTTTCTAACAAAAAATACATCTTCTCAATAAATCTCATGCATTTTGCAATTAAAAAGTTAAATTTTCAGCCCAAAGGATTAATTTTCTACCAAAAAGTTAAATTTTTAACAAAATACATGCATTTTCAACCAAATAATTAAAACTTTAATTAAAAAATATACATTTATGAACAAAAGTTAAATAGTTAAATTTACAATTTAAAAAAAATCAACCTAGAAAAAAACGATTTATCAACAAAATAGTTGAATTTTTAAGACATAGAATGAACTTTTAACTGAAATTACGAATCTTTAACTAAAAAATTGCTGCATTTTTGAGGCGAAAATACAAATGTTCAAACCCGAAATTGTGAATTTTCAACATACAAGTTAATTTGAAACCGAAACAGATTAGTTTTTAATCATAAAGACGAAGTTTTAATCAGATATTTCCAGCTTCAAACAAGAAAGATGAAATTTCTACCAAAAAAAATGAATTTTTTAGTCAAGAAACGAATTTTCAAGAAAACAATTGAATTCTCAACCAAAAAGGATGACTTAATGTATGCACGGCCCCTAAACAGAATTAGGATTCATTGACCTACAAAAAAACATTAATTTTTCTTCTTTTCAGACATGAACTTGTGTAGATTCCCAGATCAGATCCGATTCAAGATATCTTACGAAAGTCTTGTTTGTAAAAGTGGAGCCAGTTCTATCACAGCAATGTCACTTATCATCATACTCACAAATTTATATGCATTTAGAAACTATCATTAGTTTAATTTTAAGTCGATTAATGCTCATAAAAGTCGATTAGTCTCACATCCTATAAGTACATAATTGCCTTCTTTCAAATTTCGATTCTTGGCCACAGTTTCTACATTTTTTAGCTTTTTCCATTTTCTATTGCAATTTAATCAAGTAAAAGTATTAAAATCTTTCTCATACTTAAGAATCATAATTTATTTTAAGCTATCCTTTTTCCATTCTGGACCATTCATCAAATCCGAAGTTATTTGGATTTTTGTAATCACTTGTAATAATTATTAATTGTAAGCTACTGACATTTTGAAAATATTTTATAGATGTATATTCTTCCGGTCAAATTAAAAATCGAGTTTTTTCATTTCAAAGATGAAAGCTTCTGTCGAAAATGGAATAATGTTCAACAAAATAGTTGAATTTTTAAACGAAAGAGATTAATTCTGATTACGAAATTTAATCGTAAAAATTTTTTAATTAAAAATCGAGTTTTTTATTTAACCGATGAAATCTTCTGTCGAAAATAGAATAATGTTCACCAAAATAGTTGAATTTTTAAACGAAAGAGATCAATTCTGAATTCGGAATTTGATCGTAAAAATTTTCAAATTAAAAATCGAGTTTTTCATTTCAAAGATGAAAGCTTCTGTCGAAAATGGAATAATGCCCAACGAAACGAAAATGGAAACGAAAATGCAGTAATATCGAAATAGCTGTTTGAAATAGAGGAGTGTTCATCAATATAGTTGATTTTGCTACCCAAAAAAAGATTAATTTTTATAAAATTTAGATAAAATCAACAAAAGTAAAAAATTAATCTGGGAAATTCCAGGTTTTCCTCTAAACTCTAGGGTACTTCTTGGTGTTCAAAAATCTGGACTATAGTTCTCGGTTTTCCCAGTCAGTGACCACCCGACTTGAAGTTATACATTTCTTTAATTTTTTGTCACTTAAAATATGTGGTTGACTTTCTTTTTTTTTAAGTCAAATATTTAGAGGTTGATGTTGATAATCCAACGATTTTTCGATCGCACCTGGTGTGATAATTCTGAAAAAAGGAACCTAAAAACAATGAGTGTGCAGTTTCTTTGCACACCGACCGAGTCCTGGAATC
>NC_046666.1:60133032-60141025 GCF_010883055.1 Belonocnema kinseyi
TCAAATGGCCATCACGGGTATACGGGCGAGTAGGGGGCGCCATGTTTCTGTCAACTGATATTTCTAATGCATTGTGACTCTCTATATCTCTCTGTTGTGACATTTAAAATAAAAAAAGATCAAAATTGAGCTATCTAAGATAGATACCTTAGAAATTGAATGATTTTTATAATTTTGAATGGTGGCAATTATAGACTTCGGAATTTTTAAATTGAACGCCAACTTCTCAATTTTTTCCCAAATAATTTTTGATTTTTCAATTAACATTAGGGCTGAATTTTAAATAGTATCATTTATAATTAAAAAATTGTTATATTTTAAATGTTTATAACACAGACCGAAAAAAATGACATCTTTTTTTTACCTGAAAACCGGACTGTGTGACCCCGAAGGACTTTGGTATATATCTTAAAACCAAATCTGTTATTCAGATTTTTCCTATACATCAGGTTTTTGAGGTATCCTAACCTTAAAGTGCAAGAATGGCTATTTTTAGCCATATTTGGGGTAATATAACACAATCAGCAATTTTTTTCTGAAAACTGCTAACGCCATCGGTTATTACTCCTTTTTATCCTTCATTTACATTTTCAAATATCTCGAACCGATTACTTTTCTCCAAAATATCGCACATTTACCATTTAGTCGCTTTCTTGGCCTTCTTTGCTAGTTTTTTATTGTAGAATTGAAATAATTAATGCTCGATATTTCGAAGAACAATAATCATTTCCAGATGATCGACATTGAAAATGAAAGATGAAAAGCAGTGCGAAACGAAGGCATCAGCAGTTTTTAGATAAAAAATTGCTGATCGTGTTATATTGCCTCAAATATGATTAAAAATAGCCATTTTTGCACATCTAAGTTAGAATATCTCAAAAACCTGACGCTTAGGAGCAATTTTAACAACGGATTCTGTTTTAGTATAACGAAATCCTTCCGGGTCACATGGTACAGTCTTTGGGTAAAATTTAGTCGGCTTGTGTTTTTTGAGCTTTTTCTATTTTTAACCATTAAGATGATATCGAATTTATTAGATGGCCTTAGACAATTTTGTGTTTTAGTTAACAATAATATAATTGCAATTCTATTAAATTTTAAAAATCCAGTTTCAAAAATTCAAATATAAAAATATTTCTTTAAAATTCTATTTTATTTTATTTAAACGATTATCCTCTTCTTAAATCTTTCAATATACATACACATATATTTTTTAATTTAACGCCCTTTTAATAAAAATAAATAATAAATAAATAATGTAAAAAATATTTTAAGCCTAAAAGTTGAAAATTTGGTGACCGAAATCATTTCAAATCAGACAGGTAGTACATATTTAAATCACAGTCAGCTGCTACTCAAAAATTATATTTTTTATAGGCAGGACGACAAGTATCTTATCGAATTGACGAAAGTTTTTGCGAGGTCAAAGTTATGAGTATTAGAACTTTTAAATTTAAAAATGCAAATCTTCAGAAAATGTTCAACATTTTTTTTTAAAGTGTGACATTTTTTAATCTAAGGTAGGGTTTTTTTTGTATAATATTCTGATAGAATTTCTAGTTCTCATCAAAATGAAGGAAAATGTTTTTTACCATTTGTCTAGAAAAATTTTTTTTCAAGAATGGTGAGATGTTGAAGATAACCTTGGAGTTTCATAAAAACTGCCAAAATACTCTTCAAAATGATGCAGTTTTTTACTACATATACATATAATTTCGGTTTTTCTTTTGCATATTGAGGAATTCTTGGCTCTATCGAAAGATTCGAAAAAAAAATTTTAATTGAGAAAATGGTAGCGGTTTTTCTGAAAATTACGAAAAAGGAATTTTCTCGAAAAGGCCACCTTCAACATTGTTAATTTATTTTTGGTGGATGGTCGATAATGTGGAGTTTAGAAATAAATTTCCTACAAAAAATCGTATTTCACTTTCTTAACGTATAGCACCACATCAATTTATACATTTACTTACTTAATAATAAGAATCTCCATCCGGATATAATACTGCCTCTGGTACAATAAATTTTTGAATTTTTGCGGTGTCTAATTTTTTTATAAATATATAAATTAATATTGTGCAATATATATTAAAGCTTAGTGACCAAACTTCTGTGGAGTAACACGCTGACCACACTTGGTTCCAAAGGACCTAGGCAACAAAAATCGCTATAAAAAACTATTCAATATTTTTACTTGAAAATTTTTTCATATTTTCTCAAGAAGTAACTTTAAAAGATCATTTAGGTTGCATTGCCAAAAATCACATTTAAATATACTTTCAAAAATGTAGAAATCCAAAAAGTAGAAAAAGTAACTAAAAATTTAGTTACGTCTTCTCCAGATGTACCACTTAAAAAATATATAGTAGTTCAGTGGATTATACAAAAAGTATATTTATTTTGAGAAATGAATGACGGAAAAAATAAATCATGCGTTTTTGTCAAAATACTCTATTGTATTACTTTTAAAGAAAAAAATTTACAAAATATTGATGAATTATGAAAATTAAACATAGTAGGCATAAAGTTAAGACAAAATAAGGTGATTTTCCTTTTATTATACGTTACTGCAATCATTACACATGGAAACACTGCTTTTGGCAAACAGCACGGCGTGAAACCATATCTCGCCACTCCATCAAAAATAATCATTTTAAAACGCTATATGTATTTTTAAAAATTTTGACATTGACAAATATACTTTCTAAACTTTATCATTTAATCTGAAGTCAATATACGCCAAAATAAAAATTGACTCCAAAATCACTTTCAAATGTACTGACAACACTTGGGTCCAAAGGATCCAACTCAGTTTTTAAAAAGCTGCTAAAAATAAACTAACAGTTCCAGTATCATGCTAAACGTCCTAAAGCATAGTTAAAATCTTTAGCTATCGACGAATGTTGCAATAGACTTGCTCCCTTTGCATTAAGCTACTTAAAATTTCATTACGAAAGACCTCTGGGTCCCGAAGACCCATGTGTAATCCCTAAGAGTTAAGAATGTGAAAGAGCCTTTTTTAAAGGAAATTCATTTCTTAAACAACTTTTTCCCTTAATCTTTACTCCCTTATTCGGTGGTTTTTGAAAAAATAAACAAGAAATTTTTTCAGGAAGAGCTAAAATTAAAGAATATGTAGTCGATATTATCGACAATCCACAAAAAGTAAATGCAAAATTTTAAAGGTGGCCTTTACGATCAAATTCACTTTCGAAATTTTAAGAAAGACCACCGCAATTTTCTCAGTTTTGAAGATGTTCATATTTTTTTCGAATAATTCTATAGACCTAGAATTCCCTATCACGTGAACATAAAACGAACCGTATATGTATATTTCGTAATAAACTGCATCATTTTGAAGAATATTTTGGCAGTTTTTACGAAATTGTAACCATTCCTGAAAACAATTTTTTTTCAGTCAAATAGTGAAACACATGTTCCTTCATTTTGAGTGTAGAATAACATACTTTCATGGCAAAATATTCCGACAACCTCATGCAGAATTCATTGCATGCTTTGAAATGGAATCAGTCTGTCTTCTTCTTCCCGTTGAAGAATAACATATATAAGCAAAAAATGATTCTGTGACTTAAGTATATAATGCCAGCTTAATTTGAAATCATTTTGACCTCGCTACAACAAAACACTTGCCCATTCGTTGCATCTTATTCAGCAATTTCTGGTGAAACTCGGCCTTATACAACCTCGGCAGCCAGCATAAAGTCTTCACATTTTTATGATTTCTGGCTGTTCCCCAAATTAAAGTATCCTCTAGAAGGAAAAGGAATTCAAGCTCTTTAGGAAATACAACAGAATGCAATGAAATAGCTCTAAAATATTGCAAAATATGCCGTTAAGAAGTGCTTTCGAAAATCAAAGGATCGCTGGAACAAGGTTGTGGCTTCCAAAGAAGAGTACTTTGAAGGGGATATCATACTTATTGACAAAAATTAGCTCTTTCTCCTGGTATATCAGAAGGCCAGATACTATCTCGGCGGCTTTCGTATATTCAGAATAAAAGTGGTAATTTTAAGTGTCTTGAAACACGCAGGGAATATAATTACTCGAACGGATATTGAAACGTATATATGAATTAGCGTCATTTGGGCGAATAGAGTCAACTAACAATTAGTGGATAGGGCGCGACTAATGTATGTACTTTGATCAAAACAGAGATATAAATTAATGATCGGGTACTAGAAGTATGGTATACCAGTGGATCGAGTAGCTCGTGGATATTCTCCGTTAACAGGTGCGCCAGTATAAGACGACTACTGGATAATTAATTGAATCCGAACACATAAACCCAGGTTTACCAACATCTGCGACCGTAATGTGCAGGTTTCGACCGACATTGATGCATTCACGTAATGCACGTGACGGCCTCAAAGGTTACATAATAATGATAATCCGATTATATATCATGCAAACATTATCTCTTGCTTTAGTCAGTCAGAGAGATTAAGTTGTTAAAAAAATAATATAATCAGGTATCTTCCATTAAATAGTAAACAAACAAATAATTTTGATCCACAAAATGTCATTATCTAGAATCGACGTCAAAATACTCTGCAACAAAATAATACTTTCCTTCTATTTATACCTATTAAAAATTAAAATACGATTGCTTAGGCAATTTCCATAATCTACATTACCAATTTTAGGCTACATTCTACCGCTCCCCTGACCCGAAATATATTGCATGTAACAGTTGATATTCAACCCCAACATTCTTTCAAATTGAAATAAAAAACAGCCAAATTAAACAAAAAACAAAATTTTCAAAAAAATAGTTACAAACATTAAATAATTGGAAATTTTAAAATACCAGACTTCACAGCCTGAAATTCTCTCAAAAAAGTGAGATAGTTGGATTTTTCGTAGGAATATGGAAACAATAGGTAAATAATGTTTTTCAATCAACCAAGAGAGATGCATTTTTAACAACTAAAATTAATTTTTAACCAATCATTTCCAATAACAATCACATACAAAAATTTTCTATAAAAAAAGAATTTTTTAGAATACAGTTAAGTTTTCCACAAAACAGTACATTTTGAACCAAAAACAACGAAATTTTAATCCTAAAGGAGGAATTTTTAATGAAACGATTGAATTTTCGACCCAAACTCCCTTGCCCTGTGAGGAAGGGAGTAACGTGGGGAAGGTGGTAAGATTTTTTGATTGATCTAGAATTACCGTGTTATTCATTGAAATAATATTTTTGTTCCACAACACTGCGTCAACACAGGTTGTTGATCAATCTCTCTAAAGATCACAGCAAGTGAAGAGCCTCACAAAGTTATCATGCAAGGCTCTCACTCAGTTCCATTAGTATCCAAGGTGTTTTGTTTCAGGCTTAATCCATTCCATTTACAATCTTTTTATAAACTATTTGTCGCGACACTTTCCTGTCCTGGCATATCTCGCTAGCTTCCTTCACGTCCTACCTTTTGCCATGCAGAGTCTTGTGCTTCTGTCGCTTCTTATGTCTTTTCGAATTAGGGTATCAGTTACACAATTGAAACATTCTTTCCGTGGTGTGTCTCTGAGCACACTGCCATTTACTTAAGCTAGTGTCTCCTGCACACCATCTTCTTTAAAGATTATCTGATCACTCGCTTTGTCTATCAGTGTTTTGCCGCATATGATGCGTAGGAATTCCATGTTAATCGCACGAATTTACTTTTATCCTTTTCTTGATATCCTGTTTTGCAGTTTCCTCTCTTCTTCTCTTCTTCTGTTCTGTTTTTATTTTTACTTTCCTTGATAAGTAGTTTAACTATCCCGTTTTTGTGTCTGTAATCATTTCAAGTCTATTTCTCTCTTCATCGCTAATTCCTTTGATTTTTAACCTGCTTTCACGTGATTTTTTCTTTTCTTAGTTGCCTACCTAAAACCGTCTTACTAAAACCGCAATACCACATACTTCAGTCGCACTCCTAACAATGGAATTATCGAATGAAGACGTTCAGCCCTCTATATTTTTATTGTCCGTTAGTGCTTTCAAAGTCTTCTCATCTATGCTTTCCTTTATCATGTTCTGATTCACACTTCTATTCACACTTCCGATTTCTGTAAATTTCCGATTTTGATTCGCGTTTGTTTAGTTTTTTTGTTTTTCTGTCTTCTTTGTATCTGACCTTTTATTTTTGAGACTAGAAGGTAATGATCAGTATTGCATTCAAAACCCCTCATGATCCTTGTATCTTTTAATGGCTTTCAATCTTTCATACACAATAACAAAGTCAATTAAACTATAGCTGTTTCCTCTACACCAGGTGTACATCCTGGTAACCATAAAAAAACACTTTTAAGTTTCTTAAGAGCGAAAGGCAAATGAAATTTTATGCGATAGTAAAATATAGTGTTTTTCTTTTTAATTTTAAACAATATTTCAGGGGGGATCATCGTCTTTGAATCTTGTCATTACAAAGGCTAACTATTTCGGCAAGTGAAGAATAGTAGTAGATCGTGAAAGTACAACCTTAGCTATTTTCATCCATATCTCTCTATAACAAGATTAGTAAGCCTGAATAAATTTGACATAAAAGTTTTCAGGTATCCATCCGAGTCGAAATATAGGCCCTACTTTGACGCTTCAAGTGAAAGTATTGTCCCTACTTTGCAGCTGTTTATTCCACTAGCTTCTACGTAGCCACTCCTAAAGTTATTTTAATTCTATTTTGCTTCTGCATAAGCTTTAGCCCCTACACTGAAGGCCTTGCCTATATATTCTTGAGTTTTACTTATGTCTCTTTTAAAGCTTCATATTTTCCGTGGAATTTTTAAATTGGTTTTAAATAATAAATATTAAAGGGATAACATCAAAATGGCTTCAAAAGGAAAGAAGTTTGCACTAAGATTTTAAATATAGTTATAAAGAAACCAGATCCAAAACCCCCCGAAAAAGGTGTCAAACACACGAAAAGAAACGTCAGAAGAAAAAGGTAAGAAAGATACAAATCTTCAGCATTAAGTTTTTTCTGTACCATAAAAAATAACTCTAAATTAGTTACCAGGGATTCTGAAGAAATAGATTTTCCTTTCACACAATTTTCTTTTGAATTGAAGAATCACGAAATTGAATGATTTCAGAATAAAAATGTAGAAAATAGGGCAATCTAAAAACCTTAAAAATTGAATATTTTAACATGAGTTTATTGCAAATTATTTATTCTTAAAAGCGTTCAAAATTAAATAATTAAAAGTTGCAAACTTTTGAAATTAAACAATAATAAATTCAAAGCGATCAAGATTTTACAATTTAATATTAAAAACTAAATTGAATCTTTCAAAGTTGAAGCTTTTGAAATTCTAGAATCTAAAGCTGTTATTACAGAACGAAATTATAATTTGAACTTCAAGCTGATTAGGCGAATTTTTATAAATTCAATGAATGAATTGAATTATACTAAAGAAACTTTCAAACTAAATAATAATTTTAAATGGGAAACAATAAAAATGAAAAAAAAATTCTACTCTGAAACCTTGATACTTAAAGAATTCGAACTTAATTTTAAACTGAGAAAATTTATATTCGCCAAAAATTCTGATATTAAAACATTTTTATAATCAAAGCCTTTAAAAATTCAATTATTTGTGTTAAATTCAAATCGCATAAAACCTAATAGTTGTTAAATTGCTAATTAAACTTTCCCCAATTCAACCAATTTTGCTCAAATTTTGAAAACATGAAAAAAAGTATAATTTTATTTAAAAAACATATTTCGCTCTCGAGAAATTCTGCGATTTCAAGTGCAGGGCCCTGTCTGAATTCAAATGGATTCGGTAAGCGATGAAACGTTATTCTCCAAAAAACCGACGTTGATTACAGTTTAATTTTAACCACTATTAATAAGATTTCCGATTGTTATAAATATATACCAAAGATAGTGGGACGATAGTCGTGGGGGCTAAAGCGTAGGCTTTGGACCCACTCCTTCGGCTTGCGGGTTCGATTCCCGCCTCGCACTCTGGAAGAGTCTCGGTGGCC
>NC_046666.1:60141125-60156872 GCF_010883055.1 Belonocnema kinseyi
TCCACCACCAAGTAAGTGTGTGGAGGGTGTGTAAAGGAATAAAGAAGGTGTAAGAAAAATGTAAACCCTTAGGGGACACATTAGAAGCTTCCACTGAACTATATACCAAAGATTTGGATGTAACATGTACTTAAAACAAAAAATTGTTTCTTCAAAATGCGATATATTTTTAAATCAATTTATTTCTATATTCCGAGGGGTCGATCACTGCAAGATTCCTGATACATTCACTAAATATTCCCATACACGTATTCTTTCAATATTATTGGTATTCTTGAAATTCTTTATAATCTTAAATATTTGTTATATTCCACAATATCTTGAAATATTCACAAATATTCACAAATATTCTTAAATTAAAAAAGATTTATGTTTATAAATGAATTTCAAAAGAGTTCAAATAATTTCAAAGAATTCCAAAAAGGACAAGAATTTTCAAGATATTTTAAAGACTTTAATATACCTTTTATGAATTAAAGAGATTTTTCGTTATCTTAGGATGATTTTGTGGTATTTCAATCGATTTAATATAGTTCAAAAAGTCTGTAAACGAACTTAAAATATTACGAAGCATTTTAAATAATTTTTAAAAATTCGAAAGAGTTTAAGGATCTGCATGTAATTTAAAAATATTTTTATGTTTTTAAAGAGATTTTCAGGAGTTTCAAGGAATTTAACAGGGGTAATTTTATTTAAAAAATTGTTAAGTTTATAATCGAATTTCAAAAGATTTCGAATTATTTAAAAAAGTTCAAGATATTTTTAATGGATTCAAGGGATTTAAAGTATTTTTAAAGAATTTTTAAGGAATTTCAGTAGAATTTAAATGAGTTTTAAGATTTTAAGGTAATTCTAAAATATGAATAATGTTCTAGAATTCATTAAAGTCTGTTAAATCTTTTGAAATCTTCGGAAATTTGTGGAAATCCTTTAAAATCTATTAAATTTCTGAAAATATACATTGCATTTTTTTAAATATTTTAAAATATGTTAAAATATTTTTGGATTTCGTTTAAATCTTGTTTAAGCACATAAAATATACAATGATAATTTGTATTATTTCTAAAATCTAAAATATTAGTAGATACATAATTAAAAGCGTAGCAATATTTTTTATAGAATGGGTCAAAAAAATTTGCAGATGGCCTTGCACAGCTGTAGGTTATATTTCATATTTTTCTTTTCATAATTAGAGCTAGGCTTTTATACAAAATAGTTTAATTTTAATCTTATGAAGGATACTCATTAAATTCTCAATAAAATAGACGAATATTAAAAAACAAGAAATTTTCAGCAATGTAGTTGAACTAGCAATCAAGTAGTTTTATTTTCAACCAGAAAAGATACTATTTGAACCAAATAGTTAAATTATCAAATAAAAACATAATTGTTCACACAAGAAGATGAAATTTCTACCAAATAAGACGAACTTTCATAATAATACATAGATTTTCAAAAGACTAATTACCGTCATAATACTTGAATTTTCAAAATAAAGTTATTTTTCTACCAAATAGTTGAACTTTAAATGAGAATAATCAATTTTCAACTATCGGAAAAATAGTTATTACAACGCGTAACAATAATTGACTTATGTATGGATAAAGATAAATTGTCAATAAAAAACTTTCTAGTTGATATTTTAACAAAAATAAATAATTATTCTTCAACACGAAAAAAATGATTTTTTAACCAAGTGCTCGAGTCTCTTGCCAAAATCTTCGACTAAAGAAAGTTTTAATTTTAAATTTAAAAAAGTTAGGTTGAACCAAAAAAGACCACTTTTTAATAAAATATTAGAATCCTCAACCTAAAAAGATTTCACTTAAATTTTCAGTGACAAAATATTAATTTTAATTAAAAAGTTAATTACCGACATGAAATTGTATTAGGGTGTGTGCAGGACTTCATTTTTTAAATTTCATAATTTCTTTCTGACCACTTCTTTATCGTTCCTGACCATTAACATTCGTAGACCAGAATCTTAATCTTCGAACATTTTTAACATAGAATGTTTTATGAACGTAATAAGACAATTTCAAATTGAATTTTCAAATTTATTATAATAAAAAGTTATTCAAAGTGAATATTATAGCAGTACCCTGACTTTTACAAGATTTTTTTAATTGCTTGACTTTTCCCTGTCTTTCTCTGACCAATAAAATTCCCTGATTTCCAGGTTTTCCGTAAGATATAGTCTAACGTTTTCTGTTCCCTTTAAAATCCTGAATTTTAATCTAACTTTAAAACTATCTCTTATTTTTCCGTAAAATGTTCTGTAGAATTTTATTTGGTAAGTGTTTAATTCAACTAGTATATAAGAGCATTGCCATAATTTAAAATAATCTTTACACTTTTTGCAACTGTTTTTTTTTCTAACGTAAACATTTTTGTCTCGAAACGTCTCTCTTGCCTCTGCATAAGGTCCCCAGCCCTACAAATAAGCCAATCTCTTTATTTTCTTTTCGAATCTAGCCAACCTGCAGAGCAAACCTTTTAACTATAAAATTTGTGGAATATCCCATATACCGCTCAAGATAAAAGGAGAGGTCGAAAAAATATAAAGGAATGTTAAAAAACCCAGACTGAAAACGTATAATGTCTGCAGATAAGTACCTCCACTCCGTTGGAAAGTGCGCGCGAGCAGCAACGTTGCCGGTAAGCTGCTACCGTATTTCTGTCTCACTGTGTATAAGTTACGAGCAACGTGCTTCTCGCGGAACTCGGCAATTAACGTGATCTATCGCATAGATGTAATAACGCGCACTTCCACCGTGTTTTAAGTGTTTCGTTTCAGTGGCAGAAAAAATATGGCGGACGGCGCGAGTATCGAGTTGCTTGGCTTCCCTGTAGAACCCACCGACTCCTATCTCGTTTCTCGTTGAAAGAAAAAAAGGTCATGAATTAACGATGGCCCGAGAATGATTTACCCCGACAATATCTCTTCGACAAACCCCTAGTGTGAAACATCGTGCGTGAGACTTTGGCGATAAAAAATACATGGCGAAATGTCACGATCACCTTTGAATCCAGCCCAATTTACTTTTCCTGTTTTGTCACATTATTCCGAATACAAATATTTTTGGACTTGCCTGAAGACAAAAAGTATATTTGTAAGTCTGGGTGATGTCCATTTGATCGTCATTTGCATGCTTGCTCTACTCCCTCTACTCTACTTCTAATATAGCTGAGGGATCGCCTGACTCTGTCGCCGACCCTTGCTAGAAGGGAAGTCATTTGCCGTCAGAAGTTAAAAATTAGAAGTATTTTTCGGGCCATGTATAGGTTCATCGAAATTAAACTGCAATACTTGGAAATGTCACTATCATCAAAATTTTTAAACAGTTATAGAGCAATAAATATATTCCTAACAAACTATAATTCTAATAAAATATCACACTAGCATTTAGGACAAAAAAAAGTAAATTTCGAATAAAATATTCATAAATTAATAATGAAAAATGTTCATAATTCGTAATTCATTTCTTATTAGTACAATGGACCCCCCCCCCCCCTATTGGTAACGTCGGCGACACCGACGGGGGGGGGGGGTCTCACAAAACCTACGATTGGTAACGGGATGCATGTGGGAGTCTCAATCAAAATAAAGTTACACATATATTAATCTTTTAGAATTCAGACAAATTTTTTTTTGTACATATGGTAACATTTTTATTCCTTTTGCAGATGATGAATGTTTTTAGTAGAAGACTGTTCTTTCTGTTTACCAATTTATGTTTTTAGTTTAAAATTAAACTTTTAGGTTGAGAATTCTTGAATTTTATTCAAAATTCGTCTTTTGGGGTAGTCCATATTTCTTTTTAAGAAATTCATCTGTTTTTAGTGGAAAATTAAACTTTGTAGTTAAGAACTCTAAAATTTTATAAAAGATTTGTTTCTTTTGGTAGTAAATTATTCTTTTTGTTTAAAATTTTTTATTTTTTAGTTAAAAATTCAACTTTTTAGTGCAGAATTCTTGAATTAAGTTAAAAATTCGTTTTTCTCGTGGTAAATTAATCTTTTTGTTTGAAAATTCATCTTTCTTTCATAAAAATTCAACTTTTTAGCCGAGAATTTTTAGATATTATTGAAAATTCGTCTTTTTCGGTAGTGAATTAATCTTTTTGATTAAAAATTCATCTTTTTCAGTTAAAAATTAAACTTTTTGGTGGATAATTCTTCAATTTAGTTAAAAAACCGTTTTCTTCGGTAGATAATCAATCTTTTGGTTTAAAAATCGATCTTTTCCATTAAAAATGTAACAAGTAGGTTTTAAATTTGAACCATTTTCTTGAAACTGCAGTGTTTGGTTGACGATTCAAAATTTTAGTTAAGAAAAATTACTTTGATAATTGAAAATTAACTTATTCCATTTTCGTTAAAAAATAGATCTTTTTTTAGATAAAAATTCAGATTTCTTCAAAATTGAACTACTTTGTTAAAACTTCGTTTGGGTTTTTATCATAATTTCATGTTTTTGATTTGATAATTCAACTGTTTTGTATAGAAAATTCGCCATTTTGTCTTTCATTTTCAATTATTAAGTAAAAAAATTAACAATATCTTAGAACATTCATTTTTTTATAATCTCAAATTATTTTTTCAATTAAAACTTTAACTATTCCATCTTTGGTTAAAAATGTACCTTTCCTACTTACATAAAATTTCATTGGGCAAATTTTGTATGAGGGGGGGGGGGCGTCATAATAAAATCAATGGTTGTCAAAGAGAGAGGATGGGGTCAAAAATGGCCAAAAATGGGTGGTGAAATGAAGGAAAACAGTACTTCGATTTAGAGGTGATTGGCCGTCACAATTTAAAAATTTAATACTCATGCATGAGTGTTAAATTGTAATTTTGTGCAAGTGTTTTAATTGGAATTTCTGTCGTTATATTACGAGGGACATAAAGCGGAAGCTAATGGGTATCGATTTGTGGTTCTTCTTTCCATCAATTTTCAGCGATAAATATAAGCCTTATGTCTGCAGTAGTCGAAATTTGAATGGTTAATTTGCTGTTTGCACTGTTTGTTATTATTCTTGCTTCTCAAATATAAATTATATCTGTGAATGCCTATTAATTTATATTTGATCAGTCTTATTGGTTTTTATAATATACTACGAATATTGAATTTTATTTCTGTGTCATATTTCTCTAATCCATAAATTTTATTCAAAGGTTTTATATTGATTAAAGTCAAAAAAATTGTTGTTTATATTTGTGTAGTAAAAAGAGAAAAAGCTTAAAGCAACTTTGCCAGTATATTTTAATCGAATCGATTTTCAAATAAGGATTGATAAAGAAATTCTTGCAAAATATACTACCAATTTGTGGTTTAGGCCTTAAAGATTTAGGGATTTGGCATTCGCATTTGAAAGGATCGAAATTACAAAAGTTTTCGTTTGTAGATTTTATTTTTTATCACACTCCTATCTCAACCGACTCTCGATCCCACCGTCAGTTAATAATAAAAATTAATTAATACTAACCTCTTTATTATATCAATTTTGAAAAGAATTAAATATTTCAAAACTCGAAGGTAAAATATATTAATGTCAATTATTATGAAAGAAACTTAAGTCTTCGCACCCAAAAATGCTCTCAAAATAGGGAAAATAGAGTGATTTTTCAAGAAAATAGGGGAATATTTTTTCATAAATAACATAAATATATGTTCCATATTTATAAATATCAAGTCAAAATATAATACATTTTCAACAAAATAGCGAAATTTTCAACACAAAAAGACGAATATTTCATACAAAGAGTTCATTTTTGTAGATGAAAAGTCGAATGTTTCAGAAAACATTTTACAGACATTTGAAAGACAGTTTTAAACAAAAAATTATAATTTGAAATCAAATAGTTGAATTTTCAACCGATGGTGATAATTTCTTAACCACCTTATCTGATTTTCAAACAAAAATGATTAAACGTTAATCAAAGACGGTTGCATTTTGTAGTTACATTTTTCATCGAAAAAGACGAATGTTATAGAAAGTAGTCAAATTTTGTACCAAAAAGATGACTTTTTTATCAAAAGATAATTTTTCAACCCAGAAAGGTGAATTTTCTATTTAAAAATATGTATGTTCAACGAAAGAGTTGAATTATTGACCAAAAAAAGGAATTTTCAAGAAATATTTGCATTTTAAATAAAATAATGGAATTTTCAATCAAAAAGTAGAACTTTTTAGTAATAGAGATAAATATTGGATCAAAAATATAATAGTTAAGTTTTCAAACAAAAACTTTTAACTTTTAAATATGAAGGATGAATTTTAAACCAAAAAAGATGAAATTTTAACATCGTATTTAAACTTTCTATCAAGCAGTTTAATTTTGGTTCAAAGATGCTTAACAAAATAATTAATTTTTAACCAGATACTAGAATTTGTATCTAAAATAGATTAACTCTGAACAAAAAATACAATAGTAGACTTCTTAAATAAAAGAAATTAACTTTTAATCATAAAAGAGAAATTTCCAATAAAAAAAAATGACTTTTCCACCAAAAAAATTTTCTATAAAATTTCTATATAAAATTCTATAAAATGTTCTATACAAAAGGACAGATTATCCATCCCAAAATGCGAATTTTAAATGGAAACAGTTGAATTTCCGGCCATAAATATGACATTTCAACAAAGTAGTTTAACTTTAATGAAACAGTTTAATTCTGGACGAAAACACATGACTTTTAATGAAGTGGTTGAATTATCGACGAAATAATGAAATTTGGAGTAAATGGTTGAAATTTTATTTAAAAGAGATCCTTTCTGAACCGAAAATACAATAAAAGACTTTTGAAACAAATCGCATAATTTTTTGAAATGTTTTTTCCATGTTGACAATTTGATTTTTGTTTTTGTTTTTACAGAATTAATAATCAGCGATTCCTAAAAGATCCTAAAAGCGTCTAGGACTTTTAGAAAATTTTTCCGCAATTTTGCATCTAAAATTTTTACTGCTGTATTTTTATTCGAGAATTTGTAATCAGCGACTACAAAAACCTTAAGTATGATATTTTTTTGTATAGTCTGTCATTTCGAATTTTGTATTTTTAGAACAAAATTTTTAATTTGTGATTCCAAAAACCTCTGGTAGCTAATCATAAAATATTCATCATTTTGCATCTGCCATGCTGAATTTTGGCTTTTCATTATAAAATTCATAATGAGCGAATACTAACACCCACAATAACCAATTGGTATGCAAAAGCCCTACTTTTTTGCAAAATTGGCCGTCATTTTAGACCCACCATTTTCAATGTTGCATTTTTATTGCAAGACTCATAATAATCGAGCACAAGGACCTTTGATAACATAGTTTCATGCAGATCTTATATGTTTTGTTAATTTTCGCACCATTTTGCATCTGCCATGTTAAATTTTTTTACAAAAGTTGAAATCTGTGATTCCAGGAAGCTAAGAAATTGTTATTCAAATCGCATAATTCTTTTGAAAAACAGTTTGAAATTGTACATTTTCTATTTTTAAAATGAAATACGTAATCGACATCCCCAATAATCTTTGATAATTTATTTGTATGTAAAACTTTTAATTTTGCCATAAAAGTGGCCACAATTAAAAAATTTTAATTCTTGATACGAAATTTTTAAACCAGTGACCACAAAACTCTGTATTAGCTGCATTTTAAAAATAATTTTCATTCTTTTTTGAATTTTTGTTGTATTCTCAATATTCTGCTCCACTGTTTAGTGGAGTTAAAGAACTGAGTTATTTTTAATCGAACTGTAAAAAAGTCTTAGTTTAAGCTTTAAATTTTCTTGTCAACGATTAGAAAACAATAACTTAAATTAGTAGGCCCTTAAATTTGTTTCGATTAAGTCAAAAATAATGTATCTGGGTTTAAGAAAACTTGTCTAAATTAAAAACTTTATGATCTAAGTTTAAGAATTCTCTTAAATTTAGAAAAATTTGACTTAAAATCAGATCAATTTCTCTAACATACAGAAATATCGTCTTCAATTGAACCCAAAGGCATTTTAAGGTATTACAATTTTAGGTCTTTTGTTTGGCTTTAGTTGTAACCCTTTTTCTGTTATATTCAAAACTGTTTTTAATGCATAATGCATCGAGACATGTTTTAATAAAACGATACTCTTTCACGGAAATTGTAGAAAAACATTGATTGAATTGATGAAATCTTGTCATGTGAGCCTGGTTATGAGACATGTATCCAATAAATCATAAATATTTATCGCAAGCTTTCATTATTGTCCCTTGTCAGTAGAAAAGAATTTTAGAATTTTTAATAAATTTGAGTCAACAATGGACCAGGTAATTGACCGTGGGTTGAAAACAAAAGATACCGCGCTTGTAATGAACTTTCTTCTATGGTATGCGGAATAAATTGTAAGCTTGATTTAGACAAAAAAGTAATTTTTTTTCATTGTTCCGGATATAATCATCCTAATACATAGAAAATTCTTTCTTTCGTATTATTGATTTTTCAGCTGCTTCTATTAAAAATAAATACACTTAGTGAAAGCAGATATTAATGTAAATTTAATATTATTTATTTTAACTTATGGTAAAATACAATCAACAATGATTAAATTGGTAAGGATCGTTCCAAGCTGATTCCTTTAAACGTATTACTTTAATGGATGGAACTCAAAAAAAATAATATCTGAGATTGGAAAAACGTTATTAGGAAAGATATAAGAGAAATAAGTTTCGAGGCGAAAGCTGATATTTTCTGAAATTATGTACCGTAAGATAGGAACGAAAAACCTTCTTAATTGTAACGAAATACTCAACTTTAACGACGAGTCGAAAAACCAGAGTCAAATTCCATCTCTAATGCAGACTATCGATATTTTCTCATCGTCGCAAATTGCTTGGGTATCGACATACAAAAATCTCAATATCGTTATTTGATATTATACCAATAGTAAGAATCTTTAAATTCTTCAACCTAAGGAATTTCTTAGTGGATAAATTATACAATCAAATGATAATTGGAATCCAAAAATTTGGAGTAATTTATCTGAGAAAAAACTTTATAAAATGCAGCCCTTCAACAATGTTTAAAAAAAATCAACAATGTGCCATTAGATTTTGTAAAGAAAATATTCTCCTCTCGTAGAATTTTGAAATTAACAGTTATTCACTTTTTTCATAGCCTTTAATATTAGATATCTAAGGTTGGTCCTATTTAAGAAAACCTAACTTTGGACTTTATTAAAGAAACACGGAATTTTATTGGCTTGGACCATTGAGTTTAGCATTTAAAAAAGCCATCCTGGAAATGAATGTCTCCAGAGAACTGAAACCTTTCAATATGTTAAAAAAATTAGTTAAATTCCTATCGGAACTTTCATTGATATTCTCATCAAAATTCTCCTGGAAATTCGCATCCAAATTCATTTCAAAATTACCATCAAAGTTCTTATCGACGTCCTCATTTAAATATATCTTATCAAAATTTGATTGGAAACTAGTATATAAATTCTAATCAAAATTCTGATCGAAATTTTGATAGAAATTTTTATCAAAATAATTATAATAGGAATTCTTATAGGAAATTAGCATCAAAATTTTCTTAAAATTCGCGTCAAAATACTCACTCAAGTAATTCTCATAAAAATTCTCATTTGAATTCTCATAAAAATTCTCAATTAAATTCTCATAAAAATTATTAAAATTTTTATGAACATTCTCATTGAAATTGTAACCAAAATCATTCTCATAGAAATTCTCATCGAAATTGACATCAAAATTCTGATTAAAATTGTCATAGAAACAATTCTTATCCCAATTTTCATCGAAATAATTTTCATAGAAATTTTCATAGGAATTGGTATTGCAATTCTTATAGAAATTCAAATCAAAATTCTCATCGAAGTTCTCATAGAAATTTTCATAGCAATTCTCACAGATATTCTCAAGGCAATTCTCATTGTAATTCTCATAGAAATTCCCATGGAAATTCTAATGAAAATTCTGATGGCGCTTCTCATCCCAATTTTCATCGAAGTAATTCTCATTCAATAAATTTTCATTTTAAAAAATCTGATGGAAATTCCCATTGAAAAATTACAAAATTAAAACTGTTTTCGCAAAATGATTAAAGTCCGATTTTCTAAAAAAGCCCAATTTAATTTGTACATTCTTACTCATGAGAGTGTAATTTAATCATCTGAATTTTCGATCTCTGGTTTTTAACGGATCTTTACGTTTCGGCACTTATAGAATACGAGAATCATACAATTTTATAGTTGTCTGTCTCTATGTCTGTATGTCTTTATGTAACAAACTTTGAGCGTTTTCAAAATTTGAAAAAAAAGAAATAAAAATTTTTTGACAGTTTCTTATAGATGGGTAGAAGACTTGCAAATTATCCAAATAAAATGTTCAACTTCGATTAAAATTAGAAAAGTTATATACTTTTGAAAATTTTGAAAATGATCAGAAAAAATATTTTTCTAAAAGATTAGGAAATTTCATATAAATTCATTACTAGATGTCAAATATATTTAGATACTATGTCAGTCAGATTTTTCGATTAGTCAAAAATTTAAAAAGTTTGAGCTCTTTTAATATTTGAATAAAATTTTTTTATGAGTTTTAGAAATTTATAACAAATTTTCTGGTACGCGTCAAAAAGACTTGCAAATTATCCTGATGACATTTTTAAATTTGATAAAACTTAAAAAATTATATTCTTTTCAACATTTTAAAAATTTAAAAAAAAAAAGAAAAAAATTTTTTTAACAGATTAAGAAATATCAAACCAAATTTCTACTAGATATAAAATATATGCTTTTCGAAACTATTATCATGAAGTTTCTCAATTAGACAAAAGTTCCAAAAGTTGGATCATTTTAAAAAATATGCATTTTCGTTTTTTTAAGAGTTCCATAACTTTAAACCGTTATTTTAAATAGATTTGAACAAGATTTAAAAATTATCTTGATGAAGATTATCAATTGGACAGAATTTATCGAACACGAAGCGTGAGTTTCGTAATGAGAATATAATTGCAAAAGCCTCAGGTGCTTTGAGAACCAAATCGAAAAAAATTTCAGTTACAATTTATGGCTGTAATTCCTCAGAAGTTTAAATGACAGTTTTCAATTTTATTTATAGTATTTTCAATATTTGAAAATTAGAAAAAAAATATATGAAAAAAATAAATAAATAATTGGAAATTGAAAATTTAATTAACGTTGACGCATTAAACGTACGAAAAAGAGCGCACCCGCGCGCCCTAGGCGCGCTCAAACTTTGGCGGAAAAATATAATTTTTCCATTTTTTACGAAAACAACGAAAGATAGACAAATTTTCAGATTATACGTTACGCAAGCAGAAAATCTCCACAAAATATATCTTTGCTCTTGTATGATCTTTTGCATCTTTAACGAGAAAAAAAAATACAATGAAAACTTTTTTGTCGCTTTCCAGAAAATCTATAGTTGAATATTCAACTACTTCGCTAAAAATGCACATTTCTTGTTAAAAATTTCATCTTTATTAGTTAAGTATTCAACTATTAGGTAGAAAACCCATTTTTTTAAATTCGTCTCTACGTTGAAATTAAATAGTTGAAAATCCTTTTATCTTTGTTATTGCCGAAAATTATTTTTTAAACTAGAAACTAAATTATTCCTTTCTTTGGTTTTAAATTCACCTATTTTATTTGAATACTTAACACTTTTGTTAAACATTTATCTTTCTCGATTCAAAAGTAAGTTTCTTGTTCAAAATTCTCCTTTTCCATTTTAAAAGTAAACTTGCTTCTAAAATACCTGCATTTTTAGCATACATTTTTTTCAATTTTGTTGAAAATTTGGCTACTTTGGTAGAAAATTAAACATTTATGTTAAAAATGCATCTATTAGGTTTAGGATTCAACTATTTTGTTTAAAACTGGTCATTCTTCTTTGAATTTAAATGTATGATAATTCGTTTCTTTTGATTGAATAGTAATTTTTTACACTAAAAATTCAAATATTTCATTTTTGTATAAGAACTTATCTATTTTAGTTGATAATTTAATTGCTTGTATACAAATTCATGTAATTTATTGAAAATTCTTCTTTTCATGAAAAATTAATCTTCTTTTTGAAAATTCAGCCATTTGGTGAAAGTATAACTTTCTTGTTAAACTTTTAATTATTTCGTTGAGAATCCTACTATTCGGTTAGTCATATTTTTGTACCAAAAAGTCGCCCAATTTGCTTCAAATGCGTCCTTTTAGATTGAAAATTAAATTTCTCTTGGCTAAAAATGAACTTTAATCTCAAACGTCAACTTGTCGGCATAAAAATTCAACCGTCTTCCAAAAGTTTGTCTCTTTGGCTTGAAAATTGAACTGTTTATATTATATATTATATCTGTCATTAATTTATCAATTTTGACTTGAATTTGATTTTTTATCAGAAGAGTGTCACGTGTTATAAAATCTTTGGGTATTCCCTAGTATGTGACACTTTGTAAAGTTAGGACAGAACCCCAAGAACAGTTTACTTCATTGTAGATGGAAATTTGGTTGATTCGACAAAGCATTTGAAAATACGTATAGAATCTCTGTTATTCTTTGAAGATAATACAGATTTAAAAAAAAATCACTTGTATCACCTTGAAAAATAATGCAAGTATTTCTTAAAAAGGATTCTTCTTTAAATCTGACTGGTAGCTTAAGGAAAAAGTACACAACCGGCAATAGTGAGTTCTGTGTGTCGATTACCAGCGGATGAAAATGGCTAACTCTTTTTTTTCTTATTTTATATTTTAATACTTATTTAGACCCTGAAAACAATATACTATCGTTAAAGCAACACAATTTTGTTAATTAATCTTAATTGTCTTCTAAGTGCAAGAATATTATGGAATCAGGAAAACAACTCTGCATATTTTGCAGAGTAAATTCCAGGTGGATTCGACTTTGTCGATAATTGTAACTGAATATATGGTAGGATAAACCAAGAATCGTGTTCAGTAATACAGATACAACAGCGGCACACCGAAGGCTTGTTCTAACAATAATTATGTTAATTGGGGCACATTCTGTTTCCATTAGTTTGCGAATCCGACGCGGCCGCGTGAAGGTAACTTTGGTTCCCCCTTCGGGATCTTGTTTTACGAAACGTTTGTAAAGGGGTTGAATTTCGCTTAATTCTGCCGCAAGCAACCCACTCACCCACTCGCCCAGCACCCTCCCCACCCACTCAATTTCTCAGTGTGCGCCCGCACACCATCAAGCTACGCAGACAATTTATTAATATGCGGGATAACCCTTTCAAACTTTGGCGCTAATACCGCGTGATATATCGCTTCCACGATAATTATGTGAGTTACGCGGTCAAGCAAAAAACTGCTTTTTAATGAAGCGAGCACCACAGAATTACTCATCGATTCACGCTTCTTGCTAGAAAAAAACTATCTCAGATTTTTTTCTGTTTATTACTTTCGTATTTTCTGTAATTAATGAAGTGGATGATTAATTTTTTAGGTGTGTATCAGGCGTTATACTAGTCAATAAATTTCGTTGAACTTATCTAATACAATTATAACATATTACTACATATATCAGATAGACTTTTCGCGTTCTGTCTTGTACGCTTAGAGGTCATCCATAAATTATCAGATTTTTTGGAGAACGGGAAAGGAAAAAATACCATGAACTTACACTTATTCCACGCATCGAGAATCCTAAGCATTCGGATATTCCAAGTCTCTATAGTCCCCCGCCTCTACCGCGAGCCGTGAGGTGATTTTGTCAAGCGACGTTCATTGACTGCACTTGTCTTATATGAATATCCGCGATACATTGCTTGCGTCCTTGGAACAAATGAGGGCTCCCCGCTCTTCGGGCCTCTTTTTAATTGGACAGCCAGTAACGCCGGCTTGACCGTACAGACACAGTGGTGGGAGGTGAAAGGGCGTCGCCGCTTGAAATATCCGAACAGGAGAGACTTAAAATAAGTGAGATTTCCTTTCAGTACAATATGTTAAGGGTGCAGAGAGAGGGCTGGGGGTAAATAGATACAGTTATGTGATATTTTTAGCTTGTCAACCTTAAAAGAAATCCAATTTATCAAAAATTACAGTGTATAACGTTAAAGTTTAGTAATTTTATAATGAAAGATTGTAATAATGTTACAAAGGCTTCATATCGGTTTAATTATGTTAGTATTTTATTTTTGTCGATCATTCTGTGAAAAATATTCATAAAAATGAAATTTTTTAATTTGTTTTCAAACATTTGAAAGAATTTTTAAAGGATTTTAACAGACCATGATTTTTTCATGCTTTCAAAGGATTTTATAAAACTTCAACACTTTCATAGAAATATAAAGAAATATCATTAGATTTAATGTAATTTTATAAGATTCAAAGTGTTTTTATAATGTATTAATGAAATTACAAAGAATTCATTCACAAAAATAAAAGAGTTCAAATGTTTAAAGAAATTTTATAGTATTGTCAGGGCTTTAAAAAAAAAATTATTTCTATGAATTTTAATTATTGATCAGATATCTTCTAATTTTTGAAAATTTTTATATTATTTCAAGGAATTTTCAAGAATTTTAATGCTTTTAATGGGTCAACAAACTTTTTATTCCGTTGCAAAGAATTTATCGAAGATTTGAAAAAACGTTACAGGATCTATAAGGTTTCAGAATGTTTTTAAAGATTCGGAGGACTTTAAATATGTTAAGAGATTTCAAAGAATATCAATAGATTTCATGTAAATGCAGGACCATTGATAAAATTTTAAGAAATTTTCGAAACTAAAAAAAAATGTGTAGGTATTTTCAATGATTGTTAAAAATTTGGAAGTTGCATGTTCTATATTCTTTAAAAATTGTCTTCATTTTTATTTGAATAACTTCTAATCATTAAGTAATTCAAGTGTTTCGGGCAGTGAGTAACTAAATTATATTTAAGAAGACTAGTCTTAAAATATTTAGAACAATTACTTAATACAAGCGAAGAGGCGACGAAATTGACACAGGATGTGTCACTTAATTTAGAGATGGCGCCTTAAGGTTGTATGTAAAAAAATCAATCTCTAGTTGAATTTTTTGAAAAAAGAGCTATATTTAAATAGAATAATTATTTATATGCTAAATTAATTTAAAATGTTTTAACCATACCGATGCGGAGATAATTAATATCAAAGTTGACTACTTTAACATGTAGTTCATGAACAGTGCATAGGCACTCTCCACATTTTAATTTATAGTAATTAAACGCTCTGATAGAGAATTTTAAAAAATGTCGGTATTAATGGTACTTGAAAATACAAATTAAAAAAAAAATATCAAGTTTTTCCACCACGTAGTTACATAAATAATTCAATGAAAAACATTGAAATTTTATTCACTTTCAAACTGATAAATGTGAAAGTATCGCATAGCAGCAGTACTGTTCCCTCTCTCAAGCTTATCTGCTGTACCAAGCTATTCAAATGCGCATGGCAGTTGATCAGCGATGGTTACGTTTATATTACGACGTTGCACGATGTACGAGTCTGCTGCTGGCATAGTAGTGGTAACTATACGTATACACACAACTACGAATTCTGAGCCAGTAGCCCACTGAAAACTTCACCATGCGGGTCCGTGAAAATTTTTCAGTATAGTATGGCTTAAAGGAGCCCCACGGAACTCTACTACCAGGTGTATACATATGAAACCGGTATTTTTTCAAGAAAAAAACACATTTATTTCAAGAGAATGATAACAAATATTTTATTCAAAGTATGCGCCC
>NC_046666.1:60156972-60179056 GCF_010883055.1 Belonocnema kinseyi
GCCAATTAGCACAAATGGTAAGTTCCGACAGTGCCTACAAGTGTGCCTACTGGCCGCTAAATGGCAATACCGGTTTCATATGTATACACCTGGTATTTGTACGGGGATGGGATTGCATACAACCTTAAGGTAAATGTGCCAGTCTTCGTCAATGCATGGGTTGTCGGCAAATAGGCAGTATTTTACATATAGTAAGCTGTTGTGTTCTTCGTTCTCGGCAAAAATGTTTTTTCTTAAACGCTTTTGCCGATCACTCACACATCGAAGTGCTAATAACTGAAGCAGCCAGCACGGAGAGAACTGGTAGTATGTGTTTGTTACATTGATTATTATACAAGATATTTTAAATGAATGGGGATTTTCTTCATACCTTTCGGTATTTGGAGCTAAGTTAATTTAAGTTTCTTTTATAGTGATTGCTTTTTACAGTTGTTTATAAGTGTTGTTAGTCATATTTCGTCAAAAGCTCACTTTTACATCAATAAGTTTTTTGAAAATTCAGACATTAAATTATTGAAACAAATATGAATTAGTATTTAGTAATATAAAATATCTTATTTTTATACTTTTGGTGTAAGGCAAAAAATTATAATGTTCAGACTATATAATTCTAATTTGTAATAAATTTTTTTTTTAATTTTAGTTTTATTTGATTTTTATTATATTTTTATTTTTAATTCTTATTTTACCGTCAAAAAGTGACTTTCACATGAATAAGTTTTTTGAAAATTCAGACATTATATTTTAGAAACAAATATGAATAATGCATTTAGTAATATAAAATATCTTATTTTCATACTTTTGGTGTAAACCGAAAAATGAGAATGTTCAGATCATATGATTTTAATTTGTATGTGCTTAAGAATCCATTCCTGGTTTAACAAGCTGCAGACAACTAGTCTCAATAGGCGAATGGTTAGGCTCATTGATTAGCGTGCGTTATTTATGCGTTCGAATCCCCCCCCCCCGTTGCGTGCGAAATTTTAATTGTTATTTAAGCGTTAAAAATTACGATGTACCAATTAATCATAAGTAGATGCATGTATATCTTGAAAAAAATCATGTATTATGTGTAATTATATATTTTTAAGGATTCTTTTTTATAATTTTAAGCGCGATTTTACTAATCACTGAAGAGTAGCATCTGCTGCGCACGCAGTCGCATTTACGATTCTTGTTCAGTAGGACGCACTCATCTTTAGTATGTTCTACTGAACAGAAATTGTGCGTGCGACTGCGTACGTAGTAGAAGCTAGTCTTCAGCGATTAGTGGAATCGACTAAACACGCGTTCAGTAGATTCTACTCTCGTATTGGCTCGTCCATAATTTACTATTCCGTTTAGTAGCTCTAACCTTTGCAATGGTGGGAGCCACTGAACTTTTTTCTCCGTGAGGTTTCTGACTTGCCGATAACCCATGCATTATCGCATTTATAACATCGAACTTCTTATAATATTCAGTCTGATAGGATATGTTACAAGTAATAAATAATTTATATGTCTAAAAGTACGCTTTATTCGATAAGACCCATTTCTTAAGCGTTAAATATGTTTAATATAGTTTTATAGGCATTTGAAATCTGAAATTCACCTTAACCTTCCAATAACTGAGACACTACCTTATCTAAATTAAAAAAATTTTAAATATAAAAATTAGGAAATATGTTTATTAGGAAGTTTTCCATATAAAATGCATGTGGAAAATCTCTTTTTGGAGTTTTTAGAATAATTTTTTAGGGTTTAAAAAAATTTGAGGTGAAAGTATGGAGGCCTTTAGAGAATTATCCAAGGAAGAATTTCATCTATCAGGCATATGGGTTTAGCAACCCTAACACACCCCCACGAGTACCTGAAAATTACCCTTTAAAACAAAAAATGTCAATTCTTCATGAAACTGACCTTTTGAACAATGTTTTCTGGTCTGTATTTACTACAAATTATTAATATTGGTCTAGAAGAATATTCATTATCATTGGTTAATTAATTTTTAATCATTTAAACAAATGTTCTTTGTTTAAATAATTTTTTTTTCGAAAATTCGTTTTCCCCTCTAAAAATTATTACCATTAGTCTTGTAGAATATTTATTAACATGCGTTTCATACCTGGGCTCACCGAAAATATTTGTTCTACGCTCATCGAATTTCGGTGAATTTAGACATGAACATAAATTAAAAGAAGGTATCACCGTGGCTTAGACGGCATCGTGATTGTATTACGTTCCAACAATGCAGACTTACCAGAAATGCTGGTGTGGATATGTTTTTCAGGAAGCTTGGCTTGCGGCCCTTAAAATTCTACCCCACAAATACACTATACGGGGTTGGCCATATTCGACGAAAAGATTCGGCAACACTGTAATTTTTGACAGAGATGACAGATCGAGTAATGACATAGCGCGTTTGAAGCATCAGTCTAAGGAGATTTTTGCCATGGAGCAGTACACTCCACGCGAACGCTCTCAGATTGTTGAAATTTACATTCAAAAAAACAAGTCAATTGTGAAAACTCAACGTGCATGGAGTGTTCAGAACACTGGTCCGTACGAGTGCGATATTGTCATCCAACCGCCTTGGTCGCTTTTTATTTGGACGCTTGGGATTAGTAAGTGCCTCACCTGATGAAAATCTTTCATACAAACGGTACAATGTAGTCGCAGAAGGCGCAGTTTTCACTTTATTTTTCTTCATGCACGTTGAGTTTTCACAATTCACTTGTTTTGTTGAATGTAAATTTCAACAATCTCAGAGCGTTCGCGTAGAGTGTACTGCTCCATGGCCAAAATCTCCTTAGACTGATGCTTCAAACGTGCTACGTCATTACTCGATCTGTCATCTCTGTCAAAAGTTACAGTGTTGCCAAATCTCTTCGTCGAATATGGCTAACCCTGTAGTTTACAACAAACCCTATAATTCACTCAATATTTACATTGTTAGCTGATACGACTATATAAACACCTAATTAATAAATATAAATTAAACGTAAAAATGATCGGCACAGAATAATTTTAATTTTTTCCCCTATGTTTGACATTTTGAAACAAAAATCTTTAGTTAAAGTTACCCGCACTCGCTGCTTATAGTTTTCATTTTATTTTTATTCATGTATAGGGTTTCCTATAGGGATCCGTCCGTCCATCAATTTGCGCTACTTTCTTCCAAGAAGGAGAAGTGAATAAAAATTCGAACTCAAAATTCATAGCTCAAGTAAGTGAGCGGAAATAACAGGTAAAGTAAGGGGAAGTGAGGGGTACAGAGAAATTGTGACCATGTGTGAGGGTGGTGCGAGGAGAGGGGGAAGTATATGAGCAAGAAGTCAGGGAAGCGAGTGGAAGCGAAGCTTGATCTGCGGAGGGCCAACGTGTGGGAATGTAGGGTGTAGGAAAAGTATGAGTGAGAAGTATGGGAGTGCGAGGTTTGAATGACGTATTAACATCTTATTAGGCTACGCCATTCTTTTTTGTATTCTCAAGGCGCCTATTTTGACTTTTTTTGTTGTGTTACTGATGTTGTAATTTTATTAACAAAAGAGGGAGAAAAAGGTAGCAGTAGAGAAAACAAGCAAAACAGCTATCACAACTGTTGTCGGCGATCATGTTGGGTGGGTATAGGTAGTCATTCCACTCAACTTGGCATTCGAGGATCGTAAAACATGGGCCGAGGATAAAAGTGATCGGTGTATGAGGTTTAAACTTTACGACTTTACCCACTTAGCATTAAACGCTTTCGCAAATAATGGATAACTGTCCAATGTAACATGGATTAAACACAATAGACCCGAATAAAGAACATTTTTTTAAATATCCCGCTAAAGTCTTGGGCTTAAAATTAATCAACACTGAAGATTTCATTAATCCAAAATTTTAATTTGAAGTTGAGTTTTGATATTATATTATCGACTACCGTAAAGAAGTAGATTTTTCTCAAGGGAATAGCATTTTTTAGTATATTATTCCAAACCAAAATGATAATAGGCTTTAACTGTGAAAAATTCCTCTCTAGCTTTGCTGGGATACGAACCCAGGTCAACAGATTGCCGTTTTGGTGCTCTCAAATAAAAACTTAATTATTGAAGAAGATTGGAAATACAAATTCTTACAAGACGCGTAACAACATCGTAATTTTCTTATAGAAGGCTATTTTAATTTAGACTATTGGTCGTTGAATTGAATCCAAAAAGGTTTTATCAAAACATGTTATCCAGGTTCAAGAAAATCGATGTTGAAGTTGAAAAACTCAAAATAACACCAAACCTCAAACTTGTGTGGGCTCAGTTGTAATTTGCGATAAAAATTTAATTTTTAGATTAAATAAAAACTAAGAACATGCTGCCGAGATGGTGGATACCTGAATACAGATCAAGAAAATTTTTATGTAAAAAAGTTAGATGATTTCAAAAAAATCGACCCAAAATTTAAAAAATGAACATGAGTTTTCAAAAATCGTCTTTGGACATTGATTAAAAAGCAAATTTTCAATTTTATTACAAAAATAGAAATTTTCTTCTGAGATATAAGGATGTCTAATGAGAATATAGAAGAATTAATCCAAATAAATTGACAGACTTTTGACAGATATTTTTTGTTGAAAATCCGAAAAAAATTATATGGGTGGAAATCAAAAAGTTGATAAGAACATTTCCCTGGAATATTACATGTATGCTTGTACTTGGAGGAACAACTTTTTTAGTTAAAGCTTTTTGGTAAGCGTATTTTTCCCATTAACATCCTGCTTTCCAATAATTTTTATTTGTTTAGGATAACATAAAATCGATTAAAATGAGCAAATCACAATCTTCTTTCCAATTATAATTTTAGAATTGTAATCAATTGAAAAAACTAATCTGTATAGTTAATAAAAATAACTCATTTATTCATATGAATGTTTTAATAAATCGGTTAAAATCATTTAAAAATCCTTTAGAATTTTTTAGAATATCCTAAACCATATCTATTCAAATTCTTTGAAACCCCAAGCAAGCATTTTTTTAATTTAAAGTCCTTGATATCTCCTTAAAATTTTAAACTTCTTTTGAAAACTCCTTGAAATATTTTTAAATTTCCAAACATTTTTCAAAGAATTTGAAATCCCTTTAATTTATTTAAATCTATTGAAAACTCCAAGGAATATTTTAAAATCCACAAAATATTTCAAAAATTTTGAAGAATTTTCAACCTGAGAATTCTTCAAAATAATTTTAAATCCTTAGAATCAATTGAAATTTTTTTAAATCATTAAAAGCTATTAAAAATCCCTTCACCTTTCTTTTCGACCAAAAGTTTCATTTTCAACCAAGAACAATAATTTTCTACCAAAAAATAGGATTTTTTAACAACATAAAGAAATTTGCAGTGAAAAAGATCTAGTTGCAAACAAAATAAAACAGTTAAACAAAAAAAAATGTATTTGTAACAATTTTTCGTTAAATTCAACTAGGAAAGCCACATCTTCAGCAAAATAGTTGAACACTCAACCAAACAATTTAATTTTCAACTAAACAATAGCCTTTTTAGCCAAAGCAGTGACATTTTTATCAAGAGAAGAATGATCAAACATCTGGAAGTCGAACTGTTCCTAAAAATTTGAAAAATGTTGGAAAATAAAAAATCATATAAAATTTTATCAGAAGAAGACAAACTTTCAAATAAATACTTACATTTTCAAATTACATTACAAAATTTACAACGAAACAATCATTTTCAACCAGTTAATTAATTTTTGACTAAACCTTTTATTTACATACAAAGGAAATTAATATAATGTCAAAAAAGTAAATTTGTTAACAAAAAATTTTTTCTAAAATCATTCATTTTCAACCTAAAATGGCATATTTTCATTTATTTTATGTTTATAACAAAGTGATTTACGATGCTTATATTTTCTCTGTTTAGACTATGTACATAGTTGTGATTTACTGAATAGGCCCTTCGGAGAAGGGCGAAACGTCTATTAATAAAGAGGTTTTTTGGACCAATATGCGGACAATTTAAGATCAATTATTTACATTTTTTTTACCTGGTCGACACCCACTAACATCAACTAATCACTAAACACGGTTGGAAGAAAATAGATACAACTATAGATTAAGCTGTTTACACGGATGGATTCTTTGGGACGGTTGGAAATGGAGATTTTCTCAAAAGTTTAAGAAAATGGAATAAATTTACTAAGTGTATACAAGAGCTACAAAATCGTCGGAGATTCTTACCACGTTGCAGAAACAATATAATTCTTTCCGTCACATTTAATAAATTAGGTTTCTAATTTGCATTTTAATCTTAAGAAAAGCTGTAATCAATTTCGATCCTGCAACATGAAGTTAAAGGTCCAAGTTTTTACTACAGAAATTAGGGATATTTGTTTTTCAATTGATAGAAATCAGATTTACAGATTAAACTTAGACATGATAATTCTGGAATCTATAGACTTACAACTATTTAACGAATTTAAAGTAACACAGATGGACTATCTGAATAGATATGGAAAAGAACTTATTGAGAAATCAAAGAAAAAATATAAATGGACTTTACAAAAACATTACCAGTATTAAAATAGACATTACTGTAATTGTTTCTAAGGATGTCTATATCAGAAAATGTGGAATTTTACTTGAGGATAAATCCACGTATAAGGAATTAAATAAAGATTCACCTTGTAGAATTAAGAGGGAGCTTAATTCTACTATCGGGGATATGATTAAAACCAACATATTGAACCCAGAATTAAGTAAACTCTTACAAAGTTACAAAGGTGTTTCCCCTAAATTGTATGGGCTACCGAAGCTCCATAAACAAAAAAAAAACCTGTGAGACCTGTCACATGCTTTATAGGATCACCTTTATATAATTTATCCAAATTTTTAAGTTTAGCGATTCAAAAAACTGGAGGAAATACCAATACATTTATTAAAGATAGTTGCGATTTTATATACAAAATTGATACGATTAAAGATATTCCGGATGATTTTGATACCCTTTCTCTCGATGTCACAGCATTATTTACAAACATCGCTCACAAACTTATTATTGCGAGTATCAAAAGAGATGGTCACAAATAAACACACATACGATTCTTCCGCAAGGTTCTTTTATTAAAATTCTGAAATTATGTCTGAAAATGCATATTTTGTTTTCAATAATAGGTTCTACAAACCAATTTTTTGTGTACTGATGGGTTCTCCTCTGTCAGCAACTGTTGCTAATTTAGTCATGGATGATCTTGAAAGCAGTGTTCTCAAAACCATTCCATACGAGGTAGAATTTTTATTTAGGTACGTAGATGATGTTTTAATTGTGTTCACACTAATAACAATAATGATTTGTTAAAAAAGCTTAACAAATTTAACACAAATCTTAATTTCACTATAGAGAAGAAAAAAGAGAGGAGCATCAGCTTCTTAGACTCTCTAGTAAACAAAGAAAATGGCAAATTGTTTACAGATTGGTATAGGAAGCTACATTGGTCGGGGAGATATTTAAATTTTAACACTTTTACTCCCATTGAATATAAAATAAGTGGGATTAACTCTTTGGTTGATAGAGCAGTTAGACTTTCCAAACATGAATTTAGGAATAAAAACTTAAATCTGGTTAAAAGAACTTTAATGGAGAATGACTACCCTACAAATTTTGCTACCAAATTTATGAAAAAAAGGTTACATAATATTATTATTCGGAACAAAAGTACCATTAAGAACAATATAAACATTTAATTTAACGGCATTGAAACACAAAATTGGTTGGTTTTACCATATATTGCATCTTACAGTAACAATTTAAAAGACATTTTTTTAAAATTGGGTTTTTGGTCGTTCTGCGCTCTAATCAAGATAACCTTCAATGTTTCATGAATGGAAAGGATCCTTTGAGGAAGGGTCTTAAAACACACACAATCTAATGTGTGAACTGCAAACGTTATAAAGGAGTTTATATCGGACAATCTGAAATGAACATCGATACTAGGATAAACGAACATAAGAACAATTGTAAGCATGATGACAGAAGCTCAGCATTAGTTTATCATTATCATAAGAAGCAACATCATTTTGGCTTTGATAATATTAAGATTTTAGGTATCGAAACTAACCAAAGACAAAGACTTTTTAGAGAAATGTTTCATATATCAAAGAACAAAGTCTCTGTCAACAAAATAACGGATATAGAAGGCCTCAGCAATGTATATTTGCATTTGATCAATAAGACCCGTGATTGTCGAATTTACGACTTATTTTTATGCTACTATAGATCATTTTGTCGAATTTACGACGTATTTTTATGCTACTATAGTTCATTTTAATTAATCACTTTGAAATTATCGATTTAATTTTTGTACATAACAGATACAATTTGAACGAAACAATTGTTTTTAAGAAATCTTAAAATATTATACACAATATGTTTAATATGTACCCACCATAAGATGATAAGAGAGAGTCCGATCTTCTATCGCTCTATGACGTCAAATACGCAATATACACACAGCGGACTATTTGACAAATACTCAACTTATTTATATAACCGTTTTGCTTTAAACGAAATTATTACTCCATATTTATGGAATGTCACTTCGTCATGGCAGCCTACGAAAGAATAAGGTGATGGTCCACTTATGTTTGATTTCACTATTACATTCTTAAAAGGCCAACATGGAAGCTAACATATCTCTCTTTTTTAACTTTTTTAACTTTTACTAATTTTGACAATCATATAATAAGCAAACAGTTTTTATAAACTTTTAAAAACCATAAAGTCACCAAGGACACTCTCCATAGGATTATTATATGGTAAAGAATGCATGAAAAATAAAAAATAAAATAAAAATGGAAAAAAGGTTGTTTATAACAATGTGATTTACGGTGCTTTTATTTTATGTGTTTAGGCTATGAACATAGTTGTGTTTTGCTGAAGAGGCCCTTCGTCGAAGGCGGAACGTCTATTAATAAAGAAATTTTTTAGACCAGTATACCGACAATTAAAGGTATTATACGGATGAATTCAGAAAAAGAGCTATCCATGCGAGGAACAATTGAAGACGCTCTAACTTCATGTCGATCAACTGAATGCGTGTGAGAGTGTCTAACTTATCGGACCTCTCTGTTCTTTCATACTCTTAGGGCTATACTTCATAAACGAAATAGGTAAAAATTCTGAATTTTTCACAGAATCTCTATATTGTATCCTTCTACCGTGTCTCAGTTTTTGAAAAAAATTGTCAGAACCGTTCATGCGTTATGCTAAAATATGTTACATTTTCAATACCTTGGGATAGGCCTTCCGTGCATAAGATGCGATTTTGGATTTTACTTATCTCAACTTCGGCCCCTTTCTAACTAGACCAAACTTTAGATAACGCTCTAATAAATCCACAATCCTGATTTCAAAAAAATTCACAGAAAACAATTTTATCCTTATAATACCTTAAGATCTTTAATTTAAAATGCATAGTTGAATTTTCAGTGATCAAAATAAAGTTACAAAGAAATAAGAAAATTTCCAACAAATAAGTTAAATTTTTGAATAAATTAAATTCATTTCAACATATTACACTTTAGTTCAAACAAAAAATACCTCTTTTTAACAAATTAGTTGATTACTTAACCCAAATAATTAATTTTTGACAAAAAATTTCATTTTTAACCGAAAAGGTGCAATTTATACTAAACAAAGAATTTTATAAAATCTATCAAACTGGTTCAAATCGTTACTAGAATTTTAAAGAATGTTTTAAGTATAAAAAGTTCCTTAAAATGTTCCCGATTTTTTTCGAAATTTGTAGAATATTTTTGAAATTTTTTTTGAAAGTTAACTTTTGAAATCGTAAATTTTTGCGAATTTTTTATATTGTTTAAAATTGTTCATAATGTATTCCCATTTTTGTTATTATTTTATCTTTTCAAAAGAATTTTAATACTTTATATATTTTTGTTATTGACCATTTTGTATACATTTCTGGACCTTTTAAGCTTCTGTTTAAATTCTAGCATTTTTTATGAAATTAAACAAAATCTGTATAATTATAAAAATTGTCTTTAAATTTCACGGATTCTTTTTTGACAATTGTAGAAATCTTTTAAAATGTTGTCAAATATTCTCTTACATTGATTTTTTGAAATGAAAAATTGATTTCCCCTTTTAGTGGAAACCCCACGTTTTTATTTTCACTTTACAACCGAAGTGAATTTCGGGAAAGCGGAAGTTAAACTGAAAAAGTTATATAATTATCCCCCTACCTATCCTAACAAATCCAAGCACTTGTATTTTTTAAATAGCAATTTAAAATTAGTATTGACTTATATGATAATTATTAGATAAATTATTATCAAATTATTAGAAATTATTATTATAAATAATTATAATTAATTATGTTTAGACACATTTACGGGATTGCATTGGGGCTACTCTTTCATCAGTAAAACTAGTGAAAGAATATTTTTGCAAAGTGGCAATACGATTATTGTTAGCCTCGCTTATTGTATGTCATTCTGTTTCAACAGCCTAGAACCAGCTTATTCGTTTTGTGATAATGAAGCGAAGCAAATTGAAATACGTTACGTAATGAGATTACTTGCGTTCTGTTTCGAAAGCTTAAGCGGGTTTTAGATTCACAATGAATCCCTTTCTGACGTAACTATTTGTATCGTTAAATGGTATGAAATCTACTGAAAAAGGAAAATTTCCGTCGATGGAGAGCAACGCTAAAATGGAATACTTATTACTAATAAAATACAGTTATTAAAAATGCTTAATTAACAGATTTTATATTTCAGAATCCGTCAGTACTCGTTTTTCTGCATCACATAAAATTAACAAATAATTATATTCTTAATTTTAACACCAGTTATGATTTCCCTAAGGTTTTTTACGAAATTAAAAAAAAGAGTGTGACTTATCAACCAGTTGTATTTTTAATGAAAAAATATTCTATATTTTCGAAAACAGATGAATTTTCTACAATTATTTTAATTTTTAAGTCCTTAAGTATGAATTATTAACAAAAGAGATCATTTTCAAACCTAAAAACACAATTTTGAACCAAGTACATGCATTTTTTATCAGGAAGATTAATTTGCTACAAAAACAGATAATTTTTAAAATAAAATGCTGAATCTAGGACCAAAAAAATTACTAATTATTCTAACTAAGTACATAATATTATTTTCTACAAAAAATGTGAATTCTCAAAATAAGCAATATTTGATATTTTCATCCAAAGATATACAGTTTCATCCGAGACGATAAATTTATTAATAAAAAAGACAAATTTTCTATAAAAAAGTTACATTTCCAACCAAACAATTGCATGGTTAAGAAACTAGTTTAGATTTTAGCCAACTAATTGAATCTTTAACTAAAGAAGGTAAAATCGCAACTGAAATATAATATTGAATTACTAAACAATTTTTTTTCATTTGAAATCAAAAAGGTTTGAATTCAAACAGAAAGTCGAATATTCAACAAAATATTTGAATTCTCGGTAAAATAATATTTTAATTGAAATCAAAAATTTGCATTTTCAATTAAAAAAATATGAAATTTCTACCAAAAGAGATAAATTTTCAAACCCAAACGACGAATTTTTTACGAAATTTCTAAATTTGCAAACAAAAAGATTTCACCAGCCAAAACAAAAATAAATTTTAGGCAAAATATAATTTGAAAGAAAAAATTACTTTTAATACAAAATATAAATCTCGAAATATTATTTTTGAATTTTCTTTCTTTATTTGCTTCAAGCAAAAATCTAGTAAAATTCGAAAAAAATTCTTTCTTACGATATTTCCTAATTTTTCGATTTTTGGAAAAAAATTAAGAATAATTTATAAATGTTCGGAAATCTTTTAAAATTTTGAAATATCTTTAATATTTTTCTAAAAATGCCTATATATCTATTAAACAGACTTAAATTTTTCCTAAAATTGTTTTAGAATGTTGCGAATTTATTTTTGACTTTTTTGGATATTTTTTATGATATTTTATAATTTTTAGGTCATATGGTCGGGAAATAATTAAAAAACAGTCACTTGCTTCAAATATTTTCAGGAATCTTTATACAATTTTTTCATTATCTTAAAACCTTTCAAAATTCTTAAAAAGCTTTTAATTTTTTTTTTTTAATTTTAACAAATCTACGCTTTTTATTGAATAAAATAATATTTTATCCTCTTAAAACTTCTAAATATCTGCTAAGCTAATTTGATTTTTTGTCTTGAAATTTTATGATTGAAATCTTTTAAAATATTTTCTTCCAAATTTTATTTGAAAATCTTCAAAAATCTCTATTTTGTTTAAAATTTATTCGTATACCTCATTTGTGGGGACTTATACCGACAATTCTTTATCGTTTCTTGCTATTTATACATTTTGTCAACTTAGATATTATAAGTTCTTTGCATAATTTTATTTTTCTGATCTCCTTCAATGTGTGGAAACATTTACAAATTTCAGTGTCGTAGCAAAATGTTGAATACCGAATTATTTCTCAATATTTCAAAATACTAAAAACTTAAATTTTTTCTTTAATCAATTATTTTAAGAAAAATTAAGAAATAATCTTTATCATAAACTATAATTATATATTTCAAAGTTTAAATTTGCTAAATTGATGGTGCAGAAAATTGTATGCTTACAAGAGGTTATGAATATAATCCTTTCGTAATTATTAAAACGCAAAATCAAGCCACTCAGAAAAGAATATTTCTGCCTTTGTTATTAAAGAATAATTAACAATTCAAATTTTTCATCAAAGAAATAAATTTGTAGAATGAAAACAGCTCCAAAATTTCTTTCCACTTTTTTAAAAGATAGATTTCTTTAGTTTAAGAAGTTAAAATTTATTTTGAAAAACTATAACAGAATTCTCAGTACATATATTGTTGTAATAAAGAGAACAAAAGTTATCTTTTTAATTTTAAGAGAAATGCAACTCTTTAAAAAAATAAAACAGTGCAATAACCTTAAAGGTACATGTGTTGTAAGCAAACGAATTTAGATCAAACTAAAGTTAGATAAAAATAATTAATTTCAAAGGCTAATTTCTGAAACAGTGAAAAAATTTGTATTCGAAATTTGATGCTGATAATAATTATCAAATCATAATTTTCGGATTAAAAATGTATAGGGCTCTAAATATTCATGAAATCAAAATTTGGTCAATTTACTCAGTATACGGATTTTGTATTATATGATTAATAATAAGGCTTGTGAACAGAAGTAGAATTGTGTACCATGATATGTTAGGCTAATCGATTTTTAATGGAGAAGTCAATTAAGCTCCATTTCACGAAAAAAGTATTTCAAAATAATATTCTTGCTGAATAAAACTTGCGAATATTAGAGGTAATAAACCTTTATGGGCACATAAACAAATGAATGGGCGTTGCGTAAAAATGCTTTTCCTGCTTCTTTGAGAAGCTTTGAAACTGGGACAATAAAGTTCTAAGTATTCTTGAAACTGTTTACAGCGCCATTATCAAATGAATTCAAATTTTATCCAATATTACACAACAGTGGGTATTTTCAAAACGAGGCATGAATTTTATTTTTTTGTTGTCGAAATTTTAAAAAATTTCAATTTTAACAGAAATTAACATTTAAAATTTTGCAATTTTATTAATTAATACATATTATAATGTTTGGAATAGTTAACTAAAGTTTAAAGATTCTCTTTTGTGAACGAAAGAGGTAGTTGATGCAAAAAAGAGTTGCTTTGCTTTGAAATAGAAGATGGATTGTTTTGGACTTATCCCAATAAAAAGTATCTAGTAACGTGCGGTGAATATAGTTTTTCGCTGTTATCAAACCAACATTGATTTCTTCTACCTAAATTCCTGACCAAATACTGGACTCTCAACCAGTATTTGCAGCAGTAAGCAGTCGACTGACTGTTTACAATTTCCACAGGTTTACTAATGCGGCGAACCAACGTTTTTAATTTTACGACTCTTTAAAAAAAATAGACTGCAAAAATGTAAGTATCGCAGCAAAATTTTCCGCGTTAATAGGTATGCAAAATTAACATAAATTCTATTCCATAGAAAAACGTTAAAGAAAAAAATTATATTATTATGTGCTTGTTATTATGCCTGTTATTATGTGCTTTTAAAACAAAGTTTAAATTTCTATGAACTTTGTTTTAACTTTATTTTAAGTCTATTTTAATTTAATCTCAAATATGTTTAAACTCTGTTTTAAATATATTTTTAAACTCTATTTTAACCTTATTGAAACTATATCTTCACTCTAATTAAACTCTATTCAAAATTTTTTAGACTCTATTCCAACTCTATTCAAATTATATTTTAACTCTATTTGAACTCTACTTCAATAATTACATTCTCATCAGAGATGATATTAGATTTGTGTAAAATTTGACCCCCCCCCCCCCATTTTTTGTCAAATGTCCACGTTTTAAGACCCCATGATTCCGAAAAACAGATTTTTACGAATTTCTCTGTCTGTCTGTGAACACGATAACTTTTGAAAAAGGTCACCTATTAAATTGCCCTTTGGTACCAGCTATTAACCAGCTATTTTGTATGAAAATTCAAATAGTGGGCACATTTTGAATATTTTTGAGACCACTATTTTAAAAATTCAAAAATTCTCTGTATAGTTATTCATAGTATTAAAAAAATTTAACAATTTATCCTTATGACTTTTTTCGAAAAATCAAAAATTACTAGAGTTATAGCATTTTCAAAATTAAAAAAAATAAAATAAAATGAACAATTTAGGCCAAACAACGCATGATACGAAGAAAAGTCTTAAGAAGAAAAACATTGCTTTTTGAAAGCCCTACAAGATGATGATACCAACTTTTTCAATTTGGTCAAAAAGTTGAAAATTTCAAATTTGATCGTACAAACAAATTTTGAACGCACATTTTTTTAAGATGTAAAAATTCTATGCACGGTTGTTCATAGAACTTCAAAACAGGAACAATTTATCTTTCTGACTTTTTTCTATAAAAAGAAAATTGTCAGAGTTAGAGCATTTTCGATATCCAAAAAAACAAACTAAAATGAACATTTTAAGCCAAACAACGCATGATATGAAAAAAAGCCAGGAAAAGAACAACTTTGCTTTTTAAAAGCCCTACAGGACTACGATAACAACTTTTTTAATTTAGTCAAAAAGTTGAAATTCCAAATTTGATCGTACCAAAAATAATGAAAAATTCAAAAATTCCGTTTTTGATCAAACAGTGCAAGATACGAAAAAAAATGATAAACCTCAAATTGCGCGACCAAGAAAGAACTACAAATTTGTAATGAATCACTTTTCGATATTAGCTACGAAAAAACGAGACAAAAATTGTTCTTCCAAAAAAGAGCTATAATTTTTGATAGGACACGTAGTTTTTGCTTTAGTCGTAAAAAATATCATTAAAAAAAATTTATTAAATTTGTTTGAAAAAACGACACACGATATGAACTTAAATTACCAGACGAAAGTTGTTTGTCTAAAAAGATCTATAAATTTATTATTAATTATTTTGAGGTAGGACGAGTAGATTTTCTTTTAATCGAAAAGCATAAGATTAAAAATTATAAAATTAACTTTTTGGAAAAAGTACTGAAAAGACGAAAGAGGACATAGGTTCCTATATAGGACTCTATATAGGTTTCTGTATTAGACCCTATGCAGATGTGCAGTAGTTTTCATTTAATCGTAAAAAACAACATTAAAAATAAAAAAAAAAATAAAAATAAGGAAATAAGACTTGGTATGATTCAATTTTGATGCATATTATGAATTGTAATGACATACATTTATTGAAATGATTCATGTTTCACAGCAGCTTAGAATACAATTTAAAGCAAAATAAGAAACAAATACGAAAATAATCATGATAAATACAATTTGCTTTTTATTTTTAAATTTTTGAATGAGTGATCGCAGGCAGAGTTACATAAAAAATGTGTTATAATTGATATAAAAGTGTTGTGTATAATGTAGAAAAGTTGACATGTTGGACAAAATCGAGTGCGAAGCACGAGATACGTGTTGAGAATGTGTTCGTTAAAGCCAAAAGAGCTTTAACAAAAGAGAGTTTAAAATCACAAAATTACAGTTGTCGGTCCGTTCACCTTTAATTTTAAAAGATCTGTGCCCGAATGCGGAAGAAATGCAAAGACCAAGTGCGTTCAAACTCTCTTTTAACGAAAGAGAATTCACAATTACAAAATTACAGTGGTGGATGTTTTGAGTCTTAATTTTAAAATGTTTGCGCACGAATGTGCAAAAATATAAAGACCGAGCGCGAGATAAATGTACAATCGAACGCGAAGCGCGAGAACCAACGGTTGCGCGCTCAAACTTGCGAGCCGCGCATTTTAAAAAATTCTATTTGAACTTTGTTTAATCTCTATTTTAACTGTATTCGAATTTTTTTAAAGTTTATTTTAACTTTTATTTTGTACTCTCTTTGAAACATTTTTGAAATTTATTTGAACCTCATTTTATTTCTAATTTAACTGTATTTGAATTGTAGTTGAACTTTAATGGAAACGTTTTGAACTCAATTTTAACTTTATTTTATCTCTATTTCACTCCATTTGATCTCTATTGTAACCATATTTGAAATCTATTTGAACATTTTAGAACTCTTTTTAAACTGCATTTGAACTTTTTTACCTCTACTTTAACTGCATTTGAACTATATTTAACTATATTTGAACGTTTTTTCATCTTTATTACAAAATTTTTAATCTGTTTGAACATCACCCTAAAGCTATTTTTATTTTAACTTTATTTTTACTTCATTTTAACTTTATTGTACCCCTGTTTGAACACTGTTTAAAGACTATTTGAACTTTGTTTTAACTATTTTTAAAATATATATAATATATAAAATATATTAAAACTCTTTTGTATTATTATATTATTATTTTATACTTTAGTATTTGTTCAAATGTTCAAGTACACAACTATTTGCTATAACTCGCGGCTAACCTATGTTAAAGTATAAAAACAAAAATCTGAAATATAACCTACGGCTGTGCAGGGTCGTCTGCAACTTTTTGTGACTTATTCTATAAAAAATGTAGCTAAGCTTATAATAATATATGTACTAAGATTTAAGATATATTACAAATTATTATTGAATATTTTATGTGAAGAAACAAGATTTAAACTTAATTCAAAAATATTTCAAGATATTTTTTTAAGATTTTAGAGAAATCAATATATATTTTAAGAAATATTATCGATTTTGAAGGATTTCGACAAATTTCCGAAGATTTCAAGAGATTTAACAGACTCTAAAGGATTCAAGAAGATTATTTATAGTTTAAAATTACTTTAAATCCTAAAAACTTATTTATATTCTACTAAAATTCGTTAAAAATTCTTCAAAATTACTTGAAATGTTTGAGGAATGATTCGATTTCTTGTCAACAAAAAAAAAGTGCGATCAGCTAGATTTGAACGCGCGTTCGTCAGAATGCTACCCAAAAACCACCGAAGTTCCTTCATAAATACCTGAAAGACTTCAAATTTAATATTCTTGCTTATTTACTTACCACTCGGGTTTCATTTTTATAAAACAGTTCAGTGACAAGAAATTTTCATAATAAATTTCATTTTAATTGATAATGCGTAAATATTGATTTTATAAAGTTTTTCCGCCTTGCAAATGTGATGTCAAAGCATTCTTTACAGAAAATAAAGAAATAGAGCAAAGTAAAGGTTTTGCACGTAAATCGGTCGTATGTAGGGGACTCCTAATCAACGTGAGAGACAAAAGTTATCTGCGTCTTGTTTTTAATATTTCGCTGACGCAAGTACAGTAAAATTAAATAGAATAGATATAACACCGCACAATTTAATAACCGATGCAAATTTAGCGGATCATTCAAATTCTACAATAAAAAGTATCATGCCACTTCTTCATTTTTACCTGTTTGAAATAATACTCTACTTCGGAAAAGGGTTTTCTTCTCAATTCTTATAATATTATACGATATTCAAATCGCTTGATCGTAACGTGTTAAAAATCAATTCTTAGAGCGTTGCTCGGGAGTTTCAAATAAATAATACGAATTCTCATGTAAAATGTTAAAATATCGAAGTAGGACTACTTTAATAATTCTGTTACAAAGTTCCAGTTTAATAATTTTGGAATACTTGATTAAATACTTAAAGAAATTGACATTAATTTTTTCTTCATTCGTTTGCCATGAAAATTTAGTTAGGAAAGTATTCGCTGATAGTTCGTGATTTATTCATTTGAGTTTCTTTATAAATTACTTCGAGCGGTCGTGAATTGTTAAATTTCGAAATACTTTAGAAGCTCATTAGAGATTCTTCACGAATACTTTTGCGAACTGAAAATTAGTTAAAAATGGATAAATATAATCCTTTTTATATTAATTATCTATAATTTACGAATTCAATGACGTAACTCATATTGTACTCTGACTTCAGAACTAATTGAGGGTTACTTCTGAAAAGGCTTGCCGTCTGGGGAGGGGATCTTTGGGGGTAGAAGAATACTTAGATGGAAGGAGGGGTAGGTAACAATTTAGCATAACCTTGTTAAAAAATGTGACACATCGATTGTGGTATCTGGGGTTAATGTGACAGGGAGATCTTTCTATAATAAAGAGAGAATACACTGGAACCTGGATTGAATAACGATTGTGGGCATGGCTTGCATAGGCCTTGATACTGTATCCAGGGCATCCAAACGTAAACAAGCAGGGCCCCATGAATCGTTTATGTTGGATTTGGGTACATGACGTAACCTGATTCAACTGACGCGCTAAAAGGCGGTCCTTAGGCTGTTTGTCACACTTGACTGATCATAGATTCTCTTTCCGCTCCGCGGCTTCACTCATCTAGAAACAGCGAACGCCATAAATTCTAGGAATATTGTAAATTCGAGGTTACTAATTCCAGATTCCAGTGGAATTAATTAGGGACTCAGGCACAGAATAATTAAAAATTTCCTATTTAATTACCGAATCGTAAAGTTAAATAAGTTTCTCAATTCTTTCAGCATACCACAAAATGCATATGTATGCAGATTTGCAATTTTAAACCCCAGGGTTTTTAGAAACGTGAATTCAGCCACGATAGAGGGCATTCGTGGCATAGAAACGGAAACACCGACACATAAACTTGTACTGACATATGCAAATGAACTGACGTATACCGATGCAGGAACGCAGACGCATTCCGATGTGGAGTGGAGGCTCCTAAAGGAATGAAGTTCATCCCGATACGGACGCAGAAAGCAGCGAAGCGGTTGAAGGGAGGCGCTACCAGCCTTTGCTTGGCTATAATTTGAATTCCGAATGAATTGAGTTCGAGCCTTGTTCGAAATTCGGTCGAATCTGTCGGAATAATGTCTCCCTGAAACAGGACGTTACAGCATTTAATGCGAATTGGCTTTTTATGATATCCCAGAACTTTATGTACATGCTTTCTCCAACTTATGGAAACACGTGAAAGCCGGATCATTTTGCACTGCCAGAAATGACTCCCTTACGTAAGATGCCATGATATTTCAGTAATGTCTCGTTTATTTGCTACCTTTAGCAATTTTCCTTAAAGTAGAACCTTGGGAGCGTCTACATGAGAGAGGCCCTTATTTTTTACGTTTCAAATTTCTATGTTTCCACCCCCACTTTTGTTCAAAAGCAAAATAGAAATTTCCTTCAACTTTGAGCGAAACCTGTTAACATTTAGGGGTTGCACAAAATCCATGAAATTTCTTTTGGATTTAACATGAAAAAAGTCATTTTTTTCTTAAACTGAAATTTAAATGCTTGACAAATTTTACTTTTATTTGAGTTTGCGGTTTTCAAACGCTTTTTTAACGTTTTTTTTATAAATAATCATGATTCGGTCATTTATAAATTTCCTGTCATTTGTTAACTAATTTTCCATTGAACTGAGTAATTTGAGTTTTTTTAAACGCTTACAAGTATTATTAGAAAAAAATATGCCCGCTGTGCGGGTACATTATAATCACGCGCTTCGCGCTCGATGATGTATTTATATCGTACCTCGCACTCGATTATATATTTACCTCGCGCTACGCGCTCGGTCTATGTATTTTTCGCACATCCTTGCACAAACGTTTTAAAATTAAAACTCAAAACATTCACCACTTTAATTTGGTGATTGTTAATTCTCTTTTTTAAAAAGAGCTTCGCTTGAGAGCTTGAGTGCACCTAGGGCGCACGACTGATGGTTCTCGTACTTCGCGCTCGGTCTTTACATATCTCCCACATTCGTGCACAGACCTTTTAAAATCAAAGGTCACTGGATCGACAGCTGTAATTTTGAGATTGTGAACTCTCTTTTCTTAAAGCTCTTTCGGCTTTATAGAACACATTCTCTTCACGTATCTCGCGTTTCGAACTCGATTTTGTTCAAAATTTCAACTTTTTTACATTATGCTGAACACTTTTATATCAAATATAATTCATTTTTTAAGTAACTGTCTAGAATTGCTTATTTATGTATTGATAAATAAAGCACCAATTGTATTTATCATGATGACTCTAATATTTGTTTTTTATTTTACATTTAATGTTATTCTTAGCTGCACTAAAACATGTATCATTTCAATAAATTTAAATCAATACAATTCATGATTGGCATGAAAATTGCAGCATACTTATTCTTATTGCTTTGTACTTATTTTCTAAATAGTTTTAATCTTGTATTTTACGGTTAAAGAAAAACTACGCTTCCTAACAAAAAATTATTCGTAGAAAATCGATAAATTTTCTTTGGTTGAATGAATTTTGTCTTATTTATTCTCATAGATTGTATCGTTTGTACAGAAATTTAATTTTCTTTATTTTGAATTTTGTTTTTTATCAATAAAAAACAAACAACTTATCTTATAAAAAAGTAATTCATGATAAATTTGTAGATATTTTGTAGGTGCACACTTTTTGTCGATCTATCTCTTTTCGTACCTTGCTTTGTTCTACCTTTTTGAATTTGTATCAAAAATGGCTGGTTAACGAACTCCATCTTTCTTTTCATCCCTCAAACTGTGTGTCAAAGCTCTATAAAATCCCACTGGTCTTTCGAAAGTTATTCGGTATACAGAAAATGAAAACAACAACAACGACGATTACGACACCGGACAAACGGATAGACACCGACGTAAAAACTTGTTTTTCTGACTCAGTGAACCTCAGAACGTCGACATTTGATGAAATCCGCGAAAGTGATTTTTCGCATAAAACTAATACCTTCTCATTCTATATGAGAATGTAATAATTCATTTTTCTTGTACGATCAAAATTTGAATTTTCGATCATTTTTTGTAACAAAATTCAAAACGTTAATAAAATAATCATGTAGGGAATTGAAAAAGTAAAGTTTTTCTACTCTTGACTTTTTCCCATATCACGTTTTCTTTTTGGTTTCAAATGTCCATTTTCGTTTCGTTTTTTGGATTTTGAAAATCCTCCGACTTTGGTCATTTTCATTTAATCAAAAAGAATCATTGGGATAAATTGTTCATATTTTTGTATACTATAAAGGACTGGCGATAGAGTTTCAGAATTTAGAAACAAAGTGGTCTCAAAAATGTTGAAAGAGCTCTTACATTTTGAATTTTTATTAAAAATGGCTGGTTAACAAACTCGATCTTTCTTTTTAGTCCTTCTAGCTTGCGCCAAAGCACAATCCCATCCGACTATTCTTTCTAAAGTTATCGGGTAAACAGACAACAACAACAACAACAACGACAACAACAACGATGACGCCGGACAGACAGACACGACGTAACAATTTGTTTTTCTCACTAAGGGGGCCTCGAAACGTGGATATTTGATGAAATCCGCGAAAGTGATTTTTCGCATAAAACTAATACCTCCTCATTATAGATGAGAATGTGAAAATAGTATTTAAAAATATTAGAATGTGTTGAAAATTTGCTAGGATATAATGTTTCTCCTTCTTTTTTCCGGTAAACTATATACTATTGTTATCATTGATTAAAGTGCTGATGTCTGGAAAATACAGTCTGTCAAGTTAAAGCGTGGGTGGCTTTACTCGCAGTCGGTAAGGTGTATCGACATGATTTTGGTGTCAAAATATTAAGAAGAGCTCCCTC
>NC_046666.1:60179156-60195189 GCF_010883055.1 Belonocnema kinseyi
GAGGGAGCTCTTCTTAATATTTTGACACCAAAATCATGTCGATACACCTTACCGACTGCGAGTAAAGCCACCCACGCTTTAACTTGACAGACTGTACGTTTATTTTGCGACTCACCTGAAAAGTTGATAAACCTCAATATTATGTCAAATTCAAATTTTTCACTTTTGTGATCCATAAGAGTGGCTGAAAGTCATATAACTTCGAAGTTTATGATTGATTTTAATTCTCTGACGAATCCTAATCAATATATACTGAAAGACAAAATTATTTTAAACAATTAATCGCATTTAAATATTAGATTCACAAAAAGCTGATTTTTTCCATGTTAAATCAATGGGGAACTTCACTTTAACATTTAAAGAAAACTCTGCAGAAAAATTCTAATAAAATTTCACTGAATATAAATAAGAAGCACCCTATTCCACATATTATGTGACATTCTAAAGCTATGCCATGGTGAGAGTTGTCTACACTAACAAGATAGTTGAATTTTGTTTTTTAACCAATTACTTCTTAATGAAAAGTAGAACGTATAATCAAGCAACTGAATATAATAAATGAATTTTCACCAAGAAAGAATAATTTTTCAACCTAATAGACGGACTTTCAATAAAATACGTGGGTTTTCTACCAAATAGTTGAATTATCAACTTATGAAGGATCAATTTTAAAGCAGAAAAAGGAAAAGTTAAATTTTCAGTTAAAAAATTACTTGTTAACCAAATAAACGAACCTTCAACAAAATGGTTTAATTTTCAATTTAATAACTTTATTTTCTACCAAAATAGTTGAATTTTTAATCACAAAATGAATTTTTAACAAAAATGTCATCCTTTTAATTAAAAATTAAACTGTTTGGTTAAAAATATATTTTTTCTGTTGAGGGTTAAACTATTTTATTAAAAGTTATCTTTTTTGAATAAATTCAAATTTTTTTAAAAATTAGAATATTTTTTATTTGTAAATGCATCTTTTTTGGTTGAAATTGCAACTTATTAGTTAAAAGTTAAACTGAATTATTAAGAATTTGTTCTTTAGGTTGAAAATTCATTATTTTATTTGAAAATTCGTGTTATTGGTAAAAAATGAATCTTCTTGGTTTAAAATTAATATTTTTTCAATTGAAAATCCAAGTTATACGTTGAAAACTGAACTACTTTATTAGAAAATCATATGTTTGGTTAAAGATTCATGATTTTAGTTGAATATTCGTTTTTCTGGTAAAAAATTAATCTTTTTGTTGTAAATTCATCTATTTGGTTGAAGGTTCAACTATTTGGTTAAAATCGCACAAATGGACGCTTTTATTGCATCATTTTATTTCAATTCAAGATTTTTTGAAAAATGATTCTTCTTTCGAATGACAAGTTTTCCAAGTATAGTTTTCCAAGTATAAATTGTTCTCATTCTTAACTAAGATTGCATACTCGTCCATTCTTTATTCATGTTTACTTTGAAAAATTATTGGTCAGTTATTTATTTTTCTTACTTGTATTTTCTCATGTATAGAGGCGTCATTTTACAATACAATATTTATTAGTTTGAAGAAGTTTTGCGGACGAGTAGCTAATCAGAGTGAATAAAGTGGTCTCACTGAAGGGAATTTCAGGGAAAGAAAATGCTATGTGGCTCAGCTTTAATTTGAGACATCGTGTAGTACTTATCTTTGAAGGAGTCTCGTCTATTGGAGGCAACCTGGCGGGCAGCCACTTGTCTGACACAACTCTGGTCTCCTCTACTTAACTCGCGGTCGAGTGCAAGAAGAGCATGTGGACGAGAGAGCAGGAGGGATTGACTCGCTTGGAAAGACTAGGAAAGACTGAGAAAAGAGGAAAAGATATGACAGAGAGAGTATGTTTCTGAGAGCCGAGGGGGACAGAAAAATATGAGGGAACTAAGAGAAAATATGAAAAATACACGACTTTACTTCATATTCCACGTTTTACGATCCTTTTCAACCACTGAACTTGCTCATAAATGCAGTCAGCATAAAAAAATGAAAACCTTCGTTAAAAGATTTCATGATACTTTAGAAAGCTCTTGAAATATGCTTTTCATAGTTTTATTAAATAAGAAGTAGTACTGCACATTAAAGTATTACATCCGTACAAAATCATCTTTACAGGGATTTAATTTATTATTACAAACTTTTAATATCATAAATATATCTCGTGAATATTGAACGAAGGAGCCATCCAAGTGCGACTTTTTGTAGGAAGTTTTCTCACTATTTTTGTGCTAATTTTGTTTTTAAATAGCTTTTTGAGATATATTGAATACTTCAGCACTTCATACTGATAAAAATACATAAGAAAACAATGCAAGAAAATCACAGATTGAAAAATTGATTTAAAAACGGATTGAGTATTGCTCATGTATGAATTTGTTCAAATTAATATTTCTATCAGTAGATAGATTTTTATTCCTTATTTTCATCTATTTTTTGCTAATGTATTCTTTTCGGTGCAAAACTCTCGACTTATTCAAAGTATCTTTCTAAGTCATCTCTCAAATCTTTAGCGCTTTCTTTACAGTCTGCTAAAAAAATTATAGTTCAAGAGAATGGCAATTAAAAAAATCATCAAAAGAAAATTATGAAGGAAACAATTTTTTTAAATACGCAGTTTACCAACATTTAAAACAAGGCCGTACAATAATTAATTAAAAATTAATTCCACTATATTCAAGCTTCCTAATATTGGCTAAATTTTACATATTATTTTCGTTTTCTCAAATTATGTTTCTACAACTAAAACTAACACACTTTTTTCATATTTTATTATATATTTAAAAAGTATTAAAAAAAGAGCCAAAATTCCTTTTTATTTATTACGGCTGCACAGTGTTTCGCTTATCATACTTTACTAATTATTTTGTTGAAAATTTAACACTTTTAATAAAACATCATGCTTGGGTTGTTTCAAATTTATATCTGTAAAAACTCTAATTTCCAATTTTGATAATGAAACCCCACGCATTTGTTCCTTTTCCGGGAAAATAAATTATCTTTTTTTGTTAATCTTCAACCACTAACCCTTTTAAATTTAGTCACCTCTTAAGAAATGTTCAAGAAATTGTGCCTAAAAATATTACAAAAATGCAAAATAGTAGTTTTATGTAAACTGTATGCTAATCCTTTTTATTCAACATTTTTTGAAATTAAAAAAAAAGTATTTTTATAAGCACTATTTGCCTTGTAAACCAGGATAAGTTATAGTTTTCTGGCATTAATAACGTAATTTACGAACCCTAAGAGTAATGTTTCTTCAGAAAAACAGTTTATAATTATTTGAACAATTTTTATTTGTTTAAAAAATTTCTTCCTATATGAGTTATAAAAAGTCACTGTCTTCTGGAAAGAAATTAATATTCATTTAATTAAGCCATTAAAAGTGGAGAAAATTGTAGCCTTTTTGAATATCTCACATCATTCCTCTTATTTTTTCGTATTTTCTTACTTTAGAACTTATACTCTAATTTTTTCAACAATAATAACTTTTGCAACAATTTTGTTTTACGTACGACATAGTCAAATTTCTAGATCGATTTCTTTAAAATAAGAAAATATTGGTTTAAAGTTACATTTTAGTTATTTAAATAATTGCACACTATCTTTCATGAAAATTTTTGCTTTTAGCGTTCATTAAGTGTATCATTTTTTGCAAGCAATAATACTTTTTCTCGATCTGCAGAAGGAAAAAATAATTTCAACGAATTAAAATTGTTGAAATTATTGCCAAATATTTTCAACAACACAATAGTAATATTCTTTAATTATGGCATCAGTTCCAGAATATACTGACTTTTCACGATTTAGTAAAAAATGTTACACAAAAAAACATTTTTTAAAGAATTGCAAAATATATTATATGAAAAAATTATTTTTCACGTTTATCATCAATATTTTTATCTGAAAAAATAGTACATTTTTAATATTTACTGAAAACAAATATTGTTTGAAGAACTAACTGCTCAAAGAATTGAAGATTAGTTAAATATTACTTTGAAAAACTTATCAATTCCTGAATACTAATAATTTATTTTAAAAAATACTGTGCTCAGTACAAATGTTTCATAAGACTGCTATTTTCCATTTTTTTTTTTGCATTTTCCGGACAAAATACAATGGGCTGAGGGGAGGGACATGATTTAAAGCAACTTGGTAAAAATTATTTTTGAGCATTCCTTAAAAAGTGACTAAATTGTACGTTACGGAAAGTCAATAAAAAGTACTTATTTTTACATTTTTTCGAAAACCGTACTTTTGCCATTATAACACTATGCTAATTTCAAAAGCCCGAAGGCACTGATTAATGTTGACGATGTAAAAAAAGGAACAAATTCTAACTATTTTCATAAAAATTTAACCGTCTTTATTATCAATAAAGGATTATAACTTTTTGGTTGAAAATTAAAAATTTCGGCTAAAAAATTTGACTATTTTGTTGAAAGTTCATAATTTCGGGTAGGAAATTCAACTACTTTGTTTAAAACAAATTTTTTTGTTTATAAAATTCATCTCTTTTGGTAGAAGCGTCATCTTCGTAATTAAACAGAAAAATATTTAGCAAAAAATAATCTATTATGGTTGAGGATTCAGTGAATTTTTTTAAATTTAGTATTTTTTATGAATAGCGTCGCGTCAAGTCGTAAGGCCCTTTATACTGGCATAATTTTAGTCCACTTATTTATTTGTTTACACTATTAAATAAAGCTTTTAGAATCAAACCACAAGCAATTATTTTTTTATTAAGGCTAACTCATTCGTTATTTACATCTTATATTACACGTACGTATTTACAGGGCTGAAAAGTTGATTTTAAACCAAATAGTTTAATTTTCTGCCAATAACTTATTTTTTCGTCAAAAGATTCTTTACAACTTCATTTTTCTGTTTTTTATTGAAAGTAAGCTTGTTAGTAATTATACCACTTATTAGATATAAAATTTTTTAGCACATATTCAATACATTTTGTAAAAACAGCATGAATAGAGTTCACAGAAAAAACTCATGTTCAATTTTTTTGCATGTGAAATTTTCTACTGTTAAAGTTTACATGCTATTTGGCGAAAGTTTATCCTACGATGGAATGAAAGGTGACGCCTGTTACGGCGTCCTTAGCAGCAATAGGAAAATAGCGAAGGATGAGTGAATTCGAGCTATGAATCAGGACACCAGATTTAAAACAACACAAGAAAACCAAAAGTTAAAAGTTGTTGCAGGTAGAACCTGCAACCATGAAAAATTAAACGTATTTCGGCGAAAGTTTCACCCACGTTAGGAAAATAATTCTGAACTCGTCGACTGCGTCAAATTACGTCAAACCTTTCTAAGTGCTTCTTATTTATTATCCTAAATTTTAAACTCGATGTGACGCTTCGTGTGCAAATAAGCTGGGAAATAAAAAAAGTGGCGGTCAGGTAGGAATCTGGTCGTGTGACCCACTCATCCTATGGCCTTAATGAAGTTATACGACGATAGCTAGCGCTGGCGTAGTAATTCTCACTGCATGTCGAATAAAAATGAAGCGCTTATAAGACGAAAGATTATCCAGACAAGATTAAAAATCGGAAATTATCTTCGATTCATGTAAAGTTTATCTGGCAAATTTATTTGTTGTTGCGGTGAATCTTTCACCTGGAATCGATGTAAAATTTATCTTTCGTTTTTTCTGTGTTCGTACAAAATCTTATAAAGAATATGAAAAGCCGATACATTAATATAGAGATTTAAAAAAATAACGGCTAATTTCTGAAGTAAAAATAAAACGGAAAACTTAGATAAACAATTTTTAAATAGATAATTACATCTTAAACCATTTTTTTCTATAGTAAATTTATATTTCTTTTCCAAAACTTGTTAGACATAGCAATGTGGCTACATTTTTTAATTTCATAAATCAAGTTAAAGACAGAGTAATATGCTTGCGACTTTACACTGGAAACATCGCTAATATTTAAAATGTATTACTGAATAAAAAAGTCCCATTTAGTTTATTTATAATAGTTTATATTAGTATATACATATAAAATGAGCCATACATTTTAATTTTGCAAATTTTTATGAAATAAAAATAATAAAGAAAATAATCGTAAAGTCAATAATTTATTTTTTATACACTTTCATTAGTATTGAAATTTTTATCTTTTTAAAGTAAGTATGAACAAATACCTTTTTTTTCAAGGCTTTGCTAATATTACTTACCAAATTTTCTTCATTTCTTTTGATGTTTCTACTTCCATTTTGAGTTTCTGGCAAACTCGTAATTTACTTCTTTAGTTATTCATTTTTAATATTTCTAAATATATTTTCTTAAGAATCAAGTTCAATGTTTTGTAAATTTTATAAGATGTGTAATACTTTCCTAGCTAATTTTCAAAATGAATTGAAGATGCATTCGTTTTTTTTTACATTATGTTTCTAATGGATATCTATTTTAGGGACATTCTTTAAAAACATAGTTGTATTCTAGCGGGCTAAATGGCGCGGTGCAACCGGGCTCCGAAGTATTCGCCTCTCATGCGATCGGTCAATGCTATTAGAATGCTCCTATTTTGTTAAGCAATAATTAAATTAAGGTAATACTTCTCAGAAAACTTTATTATATCCTAATAAATATTTCTTTTTTTAGTAGTTTGGGCTTACTCAAAATTCCCTCGATAAAAGAAAGCGTTTTAAAACTGTCTACCGTTATTTTGATATTGTCCCGCGTGAAAAAAGTTTGCATGGCTCAAGCTTGGCAGGACACTTGGAAATATCTGGCTGAAGCATGGTTTACGGCTGAATGGCAGCATGGCACAAGCCTCGCTCCTGCCCGTTTTCCATGCTTAGGACACGTTAAACATACATGAATATTCTTAAGAACATGTAAGTGTCAGAGAAAATTAGCCTGAGCTAAAAATAAAAATATTAGGTTTGCCAATCGCCGACACGTCTCTAAATGGTAAGTTCGCTACCCAGGTGCAGCTGTTCGCGCACCAGGTACTGTAGCATATATTCTAGGAGATTTTTTAAAGAATTTAAATTGTGCCAATTGCCAAAATAACTTCCATTAGTAAGTCGACGATCCGTGTGAATCTAGTCGCGCACTAGATAGCTTAGCACGTATTCTACGAGATTTTTTTAAAAATGAAGATTGTTCAAACAGCCAAAATTACTAAAAATTGTGAGCCAACGATCCAGGTGCACCAGATCGAGCACCAGGTAGTATAATACGTATTCTAGGAGACCTTATAAAAAATTAAAATTTTGTGAATAATGAAAACAATTCCAAATGGTCAGTCAACGACTCGGGTGCACTAGGTCGCGCCCCAGGTATCTTATCACGTATTCTACGAGAACTTTTTCAAAATTGAGATTGTTTCAACAGCCAAAATTACTAAAAATTGTGTGTCGACGACCCAGATGCACCAGGTTGCGCCCCAGGCAGCTTAGTACGTATGCTACCAGAACTGTTTCAAAATTTAGATTGTTTCAACAGCTGAAATTATTAAAAATTGTGAGTCGACGAACCGGGTGCACCAGATCGAGCAACAGGTAGTATAATACGTATTCTGCGAGAACTTTTTAAAAATTTGAATTTTGTGAATGATGAAAACAATTCCAAATGGTGAGTCGACGACCTGGGTGAACCCGGGTCGTCGACTAACCATTTCAATTTTTTTATTATTGACAAACTTTAAATTTGTCAAATGTTTTCGTAGAATAGTATTAAACTGCCGTGTGCTCGACCTGGTGTAACCGGATCATTGACTCACAATTTTTAGTGATTTTGGCTATTAAAACAATCTAAATTTTAAAAAAGTTCTCGTAGAATTCGCGCTAAAATACCTGGAACGCGACCTGGTGCACCCGGGTCGTCGATTCGCCATTTGGAATTGTTTTAATCATTCACAAAAGTTAAATTTGCAAAAAGTTCTCGTAGAATAGTATTAAACTATCTTCTGCTCGATCTGGTGCACCCGGATCGTTGAGTCACTATTTTGAGTAATTTTGGCTGTTGGAACAATCTAAATTTTGAAAAAGTTCTCCTAGAATACGTGCTAAGATACCTGGGGTGCGACCTGGTGCACCCGGGTCGTCGACTCACCATTTGGAATTGTTTTCATCATTCAGAAAATTTAAATTTGTAAAAAGTTCTCGTAGAATAGTATTAAACTATCTTGTGCTCGACATGGTGCACCCGGATCGTTGAGTCACTAGTTAGAGTAATTTCGGCTGTTGGAACAATCTAAATGTTGAAAAATTTATCGCAGAATACGTGCTAAGATACATGGGGTGCGACCTGGTGCACCCGGGTCGTCGACTCACCATTTGGAATTGTTTTCATCATTCACTAAATTTAAATTTGTAAAAAGTTCTCATAGAATAGTATTAAACTACCTGGTGCTCAATCTGGTGCATCCGGATCGTCGACTCACTAATGTTAGTTATTTTGGCAATTGGCACAATTAAAATTTTTTTAAGTTCTCGTAGAATACGTGCTAAACTACCTGGTGTGCTACCCAGTGCACCGGGGTAATAAGCTTACCATTTAGAGACGTGTCGACTTTTGGCAAACCTAAGATTTTCATTTTTAATTCAAGCTCATTTTCTCTGACACTTACACGTTCTTAAGAATATTCATTTGTGGTTCGCCTGTCCTAAGCATGGGAAACGGACAGGATCAAGGCTTGCGCCATGCTGCCATTCAGCCGTGACCCATGCTTTAGCCAGATATTTCCAAGTGTCTTGCCATGCTTGAGCCATGCAAACTTTTTTCACGCGGGGCTTAACAAAAAAATTAAAACTTTTTTATTTAATATAACCAATACATTTTCAATTTTATGTTATCTTAAGAACAGTTTGAAGGACAATTTTTTAAAATTTTACCTTAAAATATAACAAATTTGTCTTTCGGAGCGAGTTGAAGTGAAAATATTTAGTAAATTTACTGGTCTTAAAAATTAAGTTTTTTGATTTTTTACAGAAACGGTAACCGATACAACTTTTTTGCCAGTAGGAAAAAGATGCGCCATGAAATTTCCTAAAAAATGATACGTTAAAAAGTTTAATTTTCGAAAACGGATTCGCAATCTATCAGGGGCCAACTGGAGCGGTCTAAAGCGGCCAAGAAAATTTAATGCAAGGTCATAGAATCCGGTGTCTTAATTGTAAATATTCGTTGCAGTCTAATCACTTTTTATTATAAATACCAATAATTACGGACTAATGCAATAATTAATCTTAAGGTTATTCTTGCTCCCACTTATTTGTTATGTATTATAAATGAAATTTCAAATAACACCACCCAAATAGAATTGTCGAAAATCCTTCAAAGAATTAAATAAGGCCTTGATCATTAGGATTCAATAAAAATGGTAACATTTCCCTAAAGAGAAAGGGAAAATTAAACCTTAAAATAACTACTGTTAAATAAACATATTTAACTTTAATTATTTTTTTCTGAAGTGTGCTTAGAAGCCTTCATCAAAATTTACAGAAATTTCATAAATCATTTTAAAGATAGACAACTTTTGTGACTGATTGTACGTAGTGTACACCATTAAATGAATTATTTCTAATCATAAATTAAAATTTTGAATGCAAATTAATGCATGACTTTAATCTATTTTGTATAATTATAATTAAAATCGAGCTTATTGCAGCAATTTGTTTAGATATAAAGAATTATAATGTTGAAAATTCGAATTTTTCCGCTTTGTTAGTATATATTTTTACTGAACACAAAATAAATTCTCAAATGGGCTTGCACAGTTTTCTTAAAAATTTAATGCGGATATTTTCCAGAATAACCTTTAAAGTTTTATGAATTAGAGGTAGAGTACTATTTTTAACAACAAACACTAGATCATTGTGTTTTGTAAAATATTTGCAATTTTAATAGCTGAATAAATAAATGACCTTTCTAGTTCGTTTTAGTACACGATAAAATGACTATTACATTCCAAAAGAATAAAATTTTTGGGTCGAATACAGAAAAAACTGGACACAAAACAGGTATGTAGATTTTCTATAATGATTTCAAAATATTATTACCTAATACAATCTGGAAAGAAATCCCAGAAACTTTAGCATCGATTAAACAATAATCAATTGGAGGAAAAATGATGGTTTCGGGAGAATCGCTCTAATATGACCTCAAAATGACGAAAAATTGAAACTCTTGTTCGAGCTATAATGACTGGTTTTAAAATACCAAATTTTAGTGCAAAACGTTAACATGGCTTGAAATTTTGAAAAAATTATAATCCCTTGAAATTAAATGATTATTCTTAAAACGTGTCAAGTTCGCGTAAAAAAAAACGCTATAAAAATCGAAAAACGTAAATGGTTAAACAAAACTGAATCTATGATATTTAATTATTTGCTACTAAAAATATCGCTGCCAACTACTATGTGTGTATTCACTGTGGGCTTTTCTCTAAAAAGTGATAAAAATGAAGCCTTTTAATATTTTCAAGCTTATGTTTCCATCTTACCAAAAAAGTAAATATCAGAAAATAAGAAAGCCTACCAAATTTTCAAGCGATGTGTCCTGTTACAATAAGCAACTCTCTAATATTTTATGGCATTATATTCTAAATTGAAACAAAAGTTTCATTTATAGAAACAATGTACCTTTTGTTTTGCAACTTTTAAAATCGCTATTAATCAATGCAGAATATTAATCGAAAGTTCGTCAATAGATTAATCCACGCGTCTCGAAGACACAAAAAATTCCATTGATTACAGTACTATTAGTCACCGAAAATAAAAAAATCTTTTTATAAACAAGAAAGATAATTTTTAAAAACATTGAGGTACGATATTAGTCTTTTATTTCCAATATTAAAGACGTTTTTCTTATATCATAAAGATGAACAATATATTCTTTATATTTATAAATGGATATTGCTGAATCGTAAGAGGTCATAAAAATTGCGCAAGCAGATCATATGGTGTATCTCGAAGATGAGAACAAATATTTAAGTTACACTACTCAAGTAGTCCTAATACGAGACAAGGTTTATCTCATACAAACAGATTACACATGTTTTCTTTATACTTCGTACATCGGTACTTGCGGGTCACAGCAGATCCAACAATAGGTCTCTCTATGCATCTCGAAGATGCAAACAATTTCTCGAGATATAGTATAGATGTGTTTTGAATACCAAAAAAGTTTTTCGCATGTAAACAGAAGAAAGCATTTTTACGAATCTTTACATATCGATACTAGTAGTTTCGGCAATAGGTTGATCGATGCGTCTCGAAGACGCCAACAAATATAGTAGATATCGTAATTTTATATTTTTGATATAAAAAAACAGTGTGGCAGTGGGGCTACCTGGCAGAAGTTCCACTTTGAGGGATTAACTCTGAAATTGTTTGTGAAGCATCATCATGAGTTTTGAGTAGATCCAATAGATAGAGAGTGTAAAGAGAGAGAGAGCATATACATGCTCTGGTTAGCGATACAATAGTGGGGATATCTAAGAGACTCTGTAGAGCAATCACGAATCGTCGCACAGAAGGGAGACGCGATTACAGAGAGATGGTATAAAAAGGGTATTTGTAATAAAGAGACAGAGACTTCCTTTCGCGCGGTAGCTTGTTTTTTGAATTCACTCCCGTGTAGAAAGAAGTTTCACATCAAAAAGTTTTTCTCACATAAACAAGGTAAAATTCCTTTTTGAAATATCTATACTTACAAAACCACTTCCAAATAGCCGATTTACAATTGGTATCAATTTTATTATCATATTTCTTTTACTTTTCGAGATTTGCTGAACAGAAAAAAGTTCGATATGCACACACAGAGAGACATTAAAAAAATTGTATTTTTGAGCTCCTGCGACCGAGATATAGCGAAACATGTGAAGAAAGCAGAATAAAAAATTTAGGTGATGATAAACCTCCTTCTAATTATCAGTGAAAAAAAACTAGACAACCTTTACATTTTAAAGAATTCAAGCCGTCTTCGAAACCTTCTGACTTTAATTAAAATTTGTTAAAGACCGTGACCATTGTGTCCTTTATACTTTTGATCGCAATTGAATTTTTGAACTCGGCATTGTTCACACTGAAACTTGAGCAGTCGAATGTCACTTGAAGTATCACATTACAACCTATCGAGTTTCCAATGGAAAAGAACAAGTTTTTTCCTTCTTTACGATCATACAACATTCCACGCGTTCAGAAACTCATCTGTAACAAGACTCAGAAATGAACGTGCTCCAGGCGACGTTGCTTCGCTTTGAGGAATACATTCATTCAGTCCTTTTTTTCTCGGAAAAACAAATATCCTCAGATTTAATTAGAATATTTGCTGAAAAATGCGATACATTCATTGAGGGAACGCAAATGACAAGTCGATAAGGGCTACTTTTTTAAGTTCTTTTTTTAACGATTTCAAGTATTTTAGACAAAAACATATCGAAGGGTATGGCAAAAAATACCGATTCTTCGGTATTCCAAAACCACATGACACTAGAATTTTTTCAAATAAATAAATAAAATTGAGATTAAATCAATAATTTATTTGACGTGAAAAGAACTTTTGTGTAATGCAAATACTTACCTTTTTCAATGAGAATAATCAAAACTTGTTAAATTTAGGATTTCCATTTAAATGATTTTCAAAGTTTTAAAAATTCCAATTTACTTTTTAATTGAGAAAATTCGTAAACAATAATAAAGCAAAATCTTTTTCATTAAAAACAGTTTATAAAAAATATAAATTTTTCTATTTTATCTAATATCTTTCAAATTATGACTTTTTCCAAGAATTAAATTTTGGAAAAATTCCAAACTTTCTAATTCAGGGACCACCGTATATCAATAATTGAATTTTAAGTAAAAAAGGGTTTTTTCTGAAAAAATAGATTAAACAGGGATTTCATTTATTATTGTTATTATATTTTTCTATTATATGGGTATCTCGTGAATATTCAACAAAAGGGCTCTTTATGGACATTCATAATGTGAGTAAGGTTTCTTTGGATTGAAAAGAATTTAAATAAATTCAATCAAGTTTATAAGAATTTCAAGCGAATTTTATGTATTTCGGATAAATTTGATGTATTTTGGTAAAATTCAAATGAATATAAAGAAATTGAAGGAAAAGGAGAAGAATTCAATGATAATTCTAAAAATTCAAGATGAAATAGAAAAAAACCAGTAGAATTGAAAACAATTCCAAAATATGAAGAAATTCATTGAATTCGGTAAATTTGAAATGACTTTAAAAAGGTATAAGAGAATATAAAAGAATTTGATTAAATTAAAAAACTAAGAGAATATTAAAAACAAATTTAAAATATGAGAAAAACATTGAATTATGTAAATTTGAAATTAGTTTCGAATACTTCAAGTGAATACAAAAGAATTTGATTGAATACATAAAGATTCAAGATGAGTTTGATAGGCTTCTGCATGAAAAATACAAAAATATTTTCAAAAAGCATCAAAATTCCATTTAAGCATGTAGAATTTAGTGAATTTATAATAATTAAAGTAAATTCTAAAAATTCAAATGAATTTGAATGAATTCACGATAAAATTATAAGAATTCAGGATAAATTCGAAATAAATCCGAATAAATGCAAAAGATATTTGAAAATATCTTTAAATTTTGTTAATCCTACGAAATCCCTTCACATCACTGAAATCATCGGCAGCCTCCTAAAATCCGACTGAATCTTTTTCAATATGTTTCAAAATTGTCGGTCCTGTTCAATCATTCCATATCTTCCGCAATTCTATGAAATTCTGTATGAGTGCATAAAATTTCCTTTACTATCTAAAACTTATTAAGATCATTGGAAATACCTCGAAACATTTGTAGTCTCTTAGAAATGTCGTGGAAACTTTTAAAATTATTTAGATCATTTCAAAATTTCTTGGGATCTTTTAAAATTTTCTCAAATATTTCAAATCCTTTGGAATCTTTAAACGTACCTTAAAACTTTTTAAAGTTCTCAAGCATGCGTTAGAATAATTTAAAATTCTCTAAAATATTCAAAATAATTAAAAGTCCCTTTAAAAAATTGGAACTTATTAAAAATTTCTTAGAATTATAAAAAGAACTGAGGCATTTCATATCCTCTGAGACCCCTTATCACCAAATACCTTAAAATCTTTCAGTTCCTCTGAAATTACACTAATTTATTCGAATGTATGAAAAATATACTAAGATTTTTAAATCGGTTAAAATTATTTGAAATCCCTTGATTTTTTTTAAAACTCTTGGATGAAATTTTTAAAAATACCACAAAAACTATAACCCACTTTAATATGTCTTCAGATTGTTAAAATCAATTGAAAATTCTTTGGTATATTTTTCTATATCCTAAAATATTTGGAAATACCTTAAGATATTCAAAAATATTTGAAATCCTACGAAATTCTTTAATTTCCCTTTCTATGAAATCATTCCATATACTCCGAAATTCTATTAAATTCATTAAATTCTATTAAATTCAGAAGTTTCGATGATGATGTGTTGCATAATTTATGGTAGGTTATGGTTGCCATGAGTAAGATGATTGTGCACTTGTGAGTGTGGCTGTGTGCTAACGCGTGTGCTACCACGTGTGCTATATCGTGAGCATGCTTCTTGTGTGTGTGTGTGTGTGTGTGTGTGCATACATTTGCATATGCTATATCTAATGTTTTTTAAGGTTTGAATGATGTATTTTATAGTATTCGTTGAAATAATTATGCTAGATAATACAAAACTACTGACGGGAATTGCGAGTACGTGCAAATATGTGCGATTGTAATAAGATATCACCAGCTAAAAGATAAGAGTTTCGCGAGGATTATATGAATAGATGTGATGAGTTATTTGAAGATTTTTAGTGGCATTTTCTTAAGGTGGCCCAAGCAACGTTCCAATAAAATTTTAAATTTTTAATTGTTTGACTGATACATCTTTCTCTATAAAAAGGATGGAAGCAGATTGAACAAAAAGGAGCATATCTGATTATTGAATTCATCACTTCCGATTAAGTTATTATGTTATATATTAATTTCAGAATGTATTCAGCTTTCAGTTTTTATATTTACAAATTATTTTACATGTTTTAATTTAATTTAAGCTTAGTATGGACACAAAGCAACCTTAGATAATCAATTAATGGTTTGAAGCCATATTAAAATGAAAAAACTCCTAAAACGAATTTCAAATAATAAGTGCTTTTAAATATTTTTAACAATTTTTAGATCCTTGAATTTAAATTTTTATTTGTCTTAGTTTTAACTTAAAGTTTGAACGTTTCGCATTTTGAACTGTTCAATTTTAAACTCATTTAAAATTCGAAATTGTAAAATTTATAGGGTTTCCAGTTTACTAAATTGTTCAGATATCAAACCTAGAATTTGAATTTACGAACAAAAACAACCATTGTATCAGGAACATATAGGTATAAATACGGAAAATACTACTCTCTAAATCTGAATCAGTGAAATTTCACTGACTCAAATATCTAGAAATGAGTCACTGATAATCAATGAAAGGTTACTTATTACTTTAGTGAAATATCCATTTTTGAGGGTTGACGGTACTGCACCATCCCAATTTAGAAATAATAAAATAATAATTTAGTACAGTCAATCAAAGTATCATGGTAAAAACTTATTACCCATAAATAGGATCAAATATTAAAAAGGTGAATAGTTCCGATGCTTTTAAATGAAAAGCAACCTCACATATTACTTTAATTCCAAGATTGGACTGTCATGTACAAACCCTTTAAGTAAAAGAGTAACAACAATGCTTAAATAAAAAATGTAGAGGTTATGCTTCACACCATTTACTCTGGTGTTGCCAAACTGATTAGCGAATAAGTTCGAAATCACTGATTAATCAGTGAAATGTGTAACTACTATTTCAATCAGTGAATTTTTCACTGATTCATATATGTAGAGAGTATATTTATATATTTTCTTGACAAAAAAACAATTTGTTGGGTCAAAAAAATATTTCATTATTTGTATTTATACAAATATACATTATTTCCGAATAATATTTTCTTTCAAGTTGTACA